>NC_134909.1:14342388-14359888 GCF_041734735.1 Babylonia areolata | reverse complement strand
GAGAGAGAGAGAGAGAGAGAGAGAGAGAGAGAGAGAGAGAGAGAGCGTGTGTGTGTGTGTGCTCGAGTACGCACCCCACTGGAGCGAGAAATGATCCTTGCAAATGAAAAATATAGTTTTACCCTCTCTCTCTCTCTATCTCTCTCTCTTTCTTTCCAGTGCAAAACGTGTGTCACAAAGCATAGATATTACAGCACTGATTAGCCGATAACCTTCACACTGTGTGCGCAAGCGCGCGCATGTGTGTGTGTGTGTGCATGTGCGCGTGCATGCGTGCGTGCGCGCGCGCGCGTGTGTGTGTGTGTGCTTGAATGTGTCTTTGTGTGCGTTTGTGTCCGCGCATACGTGCGTCCACGTAACTTCTTGTATTTAATCAGCCGTATAAACCAAACCAACTTTAAAAATCAAAACAGAGAAAACACACACACACACACACACACACACACACACACACACACACACACACACACACACACACACACACACGCCACTTACAAATAAACACACACACACACACACACGCATACTCGTACACGCACGCACACACACCTGCATTCACACACACACAAACATATATTCACTCAAACACACACACACACACACACACACACACACACACACACACACACACACACACACAGAGATGTATACTTACACAGACACACAAGTACACAGACACACAAGTACACAGAAACAAACACACTGAAACAGAGACACATACACAGACAGACAGACAGACAGACAGACAGACAGACACACACACACACACACACACACACACACACACACACACACACACACACACACACACACACACACACACACACACACACACACACACACACAAACTCACGTCTTCTCCTTCTCACAGGTAGGCTCCAAGTCAGTGCCTGATGGTACCCCAGAGAATTCAGGGTACTGACATTGCACCCGTATACCCGACTCTCCCCTTCTCTTAAATCCGCTACCAGAGTTCGAAGCTTCGATTTCCTCGTGTCTTCGGTATCCACGGCACACGACGAAAAGTCTCCGAACGTCACACAAGTGTTTTTAATCACGTTCATTGACGCTAACAAAGAATCGTCTGGCATTTCAAACAGTTTGAGCGACATCAGTTGCACATCCGGTTTAATTCTGTCGCCCCGGCATTCCACTTCCTGTAAACTGGGGATGCCTTTAAAATCACGGGCGATCATCCCTGGAAATTGAGGACAATTACTGGATGTATATTACAGATAAATAGCTTCCCTTTTACTGGTTACATGGAGAAAAAAAAATGTAGACAATGCTTTTTCAATAATCGTTTCTAGACAGATGCTTTCTGACATTAAGATTTCCATTTTCAGGAGTAAAAGGAAACTGCCTAACCATCTCTAATATCAACATTTATAATACCTATCAGAATTTTGATATATTATTTGTCATATTTGAGATTAAATACAACGTGAAAATGACAGTGATGTGCAAATTGTGTCTCAAATTTCTCAATTGAAATAAAGGAATGTGAACCATATATTTTGCAATGATTTACATAAACATTCAGAATAGTCCCCCCCCCCCCTTTTTTTTGATTTGCATAAACATACAGAATAGGTTTCTTCCCCCTTTCTTTCTTTTTCCACTTCATCAAGTTTCATTTATAACCTGTTCGCTATGAACCTTTAAATATCGACAACACTGTCGTTTTATGCACACAGATATGGAGAATTCCAAGGTATATATATACTCGAGAGACAGTCATATATATATATATATATATATATATATATATATATATATATATATATATATCCATTATTAATTTTATTTACGTGTCAGTTTGATTCCAAACTCCGCCGTTTATAGCCTGAGTAAGTAAAAATCGGACCTTTTTTTCAGTCATTCTTTTATTCTTATATCTATTTACATAGCTAAACAGGTAATTTGGAGACGAAAACTTCAAATCATAGCCACCATAAATCAGCTCGAAATAGACACGAATGAAGCAGCTAAAGATTATATCCACCCGCACGAAAGAACTAGCTTCCCAAACGAAACGCACGAACACAAACGCTACCAGCAATCCTCTCAGTGAACAACTACTATGAAAACCCACACAAGTCAATACTACATCTGCCTGCTCCACCAGCTTAGCCCCTTTACAAAGAAAGGACAGCGTATCCAAATTTCCCCCAATCCAAAACATTTTCAGAAACCAGAATTTTCCTCCTATTTCAATGTTGACGTGTTAAAGTTACGATTATAACGTGCATCATGACGTACCATTTGAGGACCCAGTAGCACTGAGAAGGCAGACATTCAGGGATACGAGAAGACACAGTTTCAACATGTCTGCTGACAAAATATCCATCATGGCGAACTCTCTCTGTGTGTGTAGGCTTCTCTCTGTCTCTCGTCCACTGACTGAGAGAGAGAGGTAATCTCCCTTCCTGGAAAGTTAAGAAAGCAGGAGTTGTTTCCCATGAAGTGTTGGTATTTTATTCTCCCTGTCTCTGTCTTTCTCTCTTCTCCCCTCCTCTAACGTGTGTGTGTGTGTGTGTGTGTGTGTGTGTGTGTGTGTGTGTGTGTGTGTGGAGGGGGTGGGTAGAGGGGGGATGTGCTTTTGTATGCATGTTTGTCAGTTAGTGCGTGTGCGCCTAGGTGAGTGAGTGGGTGAGTGAGTGAGTGAGTGAGTGAGTGTGTGTGTGTGTGTGTGTGTGTGTGTGTGTGTGTGTGTGTGTGTGTGTGTGTGTTTGCTTGCTTGCTTGCTAAAGTGTATGCAAGCATGAGTAAAAGTTCTACATAATTCTTTTCTGCTGCCCTGCAGATTACAGCGTGCATAGATAGATTCATCTATTCGCGATTCGTTTCTTACAAACGAAAGGTGAGCGAAACGGGCTGATGAATACCATACAAATCATTAGTTCAAGTAGTCCTCATGACACACACACACACACACACACACACACACACACACACACACACACACACACACACACAGAGAGAGAGAGAGAGAGAGAGAGAGAGAGAGACGCAGATAGATAGACAGGGAGGGAGGGAGGATTGAATGACGTACACAAGCATACTCTCTCTCTCTCTCTCTCTCTCTCTCTCTCTCTCTCTCTCTCTCTCTCTCTTTCTCCCCCCCCCCTCTCTCTCTCTCTCTCACGTTCTCCCTCCCAACAACAAAATAATAATACAACATATTGCTAGGATTTAAAAAAAGGAAAATAAGAAAGCTCGACCATCCAACCTTCTACAAAGTTTCAGTTTCAGTAGCTCAAGGAGGCGTCACTGCGTTCGGACAAATCCATATACGCTACACCACATCTGCCAAGCAGATGCCTGACCAGCAGCGTAACCCAACGCGCTTGTCTACAAACTCATTCAGAATTATGAACTGGAATTAGAGAGAGAGAGAGAGAGAGAGAGAGAGAGAGAGAGAGAGAGAAAGGGGGGGGGGGGGGAGAGGGAGGGAGGGAGAGAGAGAAAGAGAGATACAGATAGACTGTCAGAAAGACAGATAAATAAACAGACGGACAATCTGACTTCTTGATAGAGTAAATAAAAGACGAGTTTAATGAAAGAAAAAAAAAAGGAGTGATGGAGGAAATCATAGAGAACAAACAAACAATCGTCTGAAGAAACATCGAACAACGAACGAACAGACAAAAAGGAAAGACTAATCCAAAACAGACAGACAGACAGACAGACAGACAGACAGACAGACAGAGAGAGTAAACGAAAGAACAGACAATGTGAAGGACAGAAAGAAGAAGAAAAAAAGATAAGAAAATGCGAGAAAAACAGACAGAAAGAAGGGAAATGATTAAGAAAAACAAAAACAAAAAAAACAACAACCCAACAACAACAATAGAAACAAAAACACGAAAAACGGACAATAAATAGAAAGAATAATACGAGGTCAACAAACCAGCAAACATAATAAACAATATACCAACCAACCAACAAACAAGAAAACAAAAATGACATTCACCTGGTCAACAAACAGACAACAACAACAAGTCAACAATGCACGAACAAACAAACGGACAATAACACTCGCTTCGTGGGAAAAAAAAAAAAAGCAATGCGCGAACAAACAAACAATGACAATCACTTGGTCCCCCCAAAAGAAAACATGGTAAAAACTTTGTTAAAAGAAAAGAACAAAAAAAAAAAAAAAAAGAGGAAAAAACAAAACAAAACAAAACAAAAACAACATGTAACACAACGAACAAACAAACATACAACGACACTCACTTGCTCTCGCCACCTCCACAGTCCACACCGAAGCGTCCGTTTCTCCCTTAGCGTTGATGATGTTGGCCTTACACCCATACTCCCTTCTCTCCCCCTCCGTCAAATCCGACACCAACACCCTGAGTTCCGATCGGTGACTCTCCTCTGGATCCACGAAACAGGACGAAAATTCCGTGTTCGTCAGACACGTCTCTTTGATCACGTGCAAAGTGCCCAACACGAATTTGTCCGACGTTCTAAAAATAGACAAGGAGAGCAGATCTACTTCCGGGGGCAAGTGAGTTCCGGTGCATTCTACTTCCTGCAAACTGGGGAAGCCTTTGAAATCGCGTACTAAGAGTCCTGGAAACGAAGGGGGTATGGAGGTTTTGGTTAGGGGTGGATAATTCGAGGTTGGGTGTTTAGATTTCGACTTGTGTGTGTTTGACTAAGTAATTGATTGTAATAAGTAAGTAACTCTCACGTAATTTTGAATTTTTAAATCAACAAATTTCCATTTTTGGCGTGTGTTTTTTTTCCGAGTAACTAATAGTGGGAAATTAGCTGGATTATTTCTATTTTTTCTTATAATAAATTCCCATATATATATATATATATATATATATATATATGTGTGTGTGTGTGTGTGTGTGTGTGTGTGTGTGTGTGTGTGTTGACTGAATACCTAATGGAGGGGAAATAACTATCACACGTTATTTTTCAAGTTTTAAATTTAGGTTTTACTGCATTTGAGACACTCGTTTGTAATCTCTTAAAATGTACTAATGAATAAATAAATACATATGAATCTGCCTTTCTTTATTCCTATAGAATATCGTGATTTAAACACTAAAGTTATTGATCCTGTATATAATAAACATGATGATTAATAGCGTCACAATACAATGTTCTGTTCAACAATCCAGTCAACATTTTTTTTAAACTTAAAAAAAAAAATCATTTTGACAGGTTGACATTTTACAACAACCACCTCTGAATGGACATTTATAATATTAAAAAACCCCCATAAAAAACAACATAAATACTCTGATAGACAGAAACAGCCAAGCAGCTGGATTATACATTGGTTGGTTATCATCATGGAGTATTATCATTCCTTTCATAAGAAAGCTGTCAAGGAATACAAACTGTCAAGTATCTTGGAGCACGTTCACAGCAAGTGAGCACCACAATCATTTCTTACGAATATCAATGAAAAGAAAATAAATATGGGTGGTTAATTTTCGTTAATCATGAACAGGTTACTAATCATTTGTGATCAATAATTTGTAAGGCAGACATCTGGCAGAGAAAATGGCATGGTTTTAAAGTCAATATATGCATTATATTCTTCAATTCTATATCGAGTTTTTAATTTGTTCAAAATCCAGTCAACTTTACTACAACATGATATTCACGAATAATTGATACACGAATCCTCTTCACGGTGTGTGTATGTGTGTGTGTGTGTGTGTGTGTGTGTGTGTGTGTGTGTGTGTGTGTGTGTGTGTGTGTGTGTGTCAGAGTGAGAAATTTCCAGTCAACGAAGTCTTACCTGAACCAAACAAGCGGACAATTCTGATATATACCCACCCCACACCCACTTCCACCAAATCCATCCACCCGAAAAAGAAATCTAGAAATAAAAGGAGCAACCTCTGCTTTCACACACACACACCCACAACCACACACACATCCTCCCCTCCCAACCCCCTACCCCTCCCCCCCCCACACACACACAAATACACAAAACCGCTACAACCCCCACCTCCACTCAAAAAAAAAAAAAAAAAAAAAAAAAAAAAAAGAAGAAAGAAGCGACCACCAAATACACACTTTACAATATAACCCGCGACGCACGCTTTTCTCTCTCCCCACCCCCTTCTACCTGGCAGCAGCATCAATATCTCGACACCAACACAAATGGCTGTGTATTCACCAGCGTTACGAAAAAAAAAAAAACCCATCCACATTCAGACCTCCTAAAAACAGTCAAAATGCGAGTTCTACACAGATTCAAGTCCACCAAAAAAGCTCTCTAACATCACCTTTCTTAGTCCCAGACGCTGAAAAGTTGTAGAAAATGGAGGAAAGAAGGAGAAATCTCCCCACAAACAACAGAAAATCCACGACCAACATGGCGGACCGACTTCGTCTTTCTGTGTCTCGGTTCAGCTTCTGTGCAAGTCTGCTACAATGCGTGAGACGGCGGCGTTGGAGGAGAGGGTTGCCTCCCTTAGCTGAGCTCAAGCAGGAAGGACTTGCAGACCTTGTTGTTCTCTGAACAACACAACCAGTGCATTTTTGCTTTCAAAGTCATATATAGCAACAATGGTTATTCGTTACAAATCACAAGTAAAATAATATCATTCTCCGAGCAGTGTTCATTATTCTTAGTTATAAGCTCGCAGTGTTTCAAAATACGAGTAGAATTAGAGAAAGTGACACCAAACTATTTATAAGCGAATAAAATGTACTTCTTCTTCTTCTGCGTTCACTCGTATGCACACGGGTGGGCTTTTACGTGTTTGACCGTTTTTACCCCGCCATGTAGGCAGCCATACTCCGTTTTCGGGGGTGTGCACGCTGGGTATGTTCTTGTTTCCATAACCCACCGAACGCTGACATGGATTACAGGATCTTTAACGTACGTATTTGATCTTCTGCTTGCATATACACACGAAGGGGGTTCAGGCACTAGCAGGTCTGCACATATGTTGACCTGGGAGATCGTAACAAATCTCCACCCTTTACCCACCAGACGCCGTCACCGTGATTCGAACCCGGGACCCTCAGATTGACAGTCAAACGCTTTAACCACTCGGCTATTGCGCCCGTCTAAAATGTACCTGATTTGAAACATTCTCTCGCCAAATAAAACTGGAGATTATGCCCAACACTGTTTTATGCCAATATAATGCCCGTTCCCCCTGGAAAATTGCCGCAAGTATCGTGTTGATCTCAAGTACCGTGTTAAACACACACAAGTGGCTTGTTTCTATCAGTCAGCGGTGGATGTCACGAAAAAAAAACCTGAAGTGCTTAAAAACGGACGCTGTTCTGGTGCCAGCACTGTATTTGGAACAGGACTATCCTGTGATGCTTCGAGAAAAGTGTGCAATAAGTATGCCATAGTTGACATAATTTGTTGTTTCTTTGCATAATGTGAAAAGGCTGAACATGTTTACGATAAGAATGTATTGAAATTTCACATTTATGTGATGTATGACAAGCGTTTTTCTCTGAGAGTGACAACATCAATGTTGTACCTCTGGAGTTCGAAAAACAGTTTTATCGTCAGTAAAGCTGCACCCTTTTTTGATTGATATGGATACTTATATAGCGCCTATCCTCGGTCGGAGACCAAGCTCTAAGCGCTTTACAAACACGGGCCGGGGTCATTTGTAACAACAGGCTGCCCACCTGGGTAGAGCCGACTGACGGCTGCCATTGGGCGTTCATCATTCGTTTCCTGTGTCATTCAATCAGATTTCAGGCACGCACACATACACATTCAGACAAACATGTAACATTTAACATTTTACGTGTATGACCGTTTTGATTACTTACCCCGCCATGTAGGCAGCCATACTCCGTTTTCGGGGCTGTGCATGCTGGGAATGTTCTTGTTTCCATAACCAACCGAACGCTGATATGGATTACAGGATCTTTAATGTTCGTATTTGATCTTCTGCTTGCATATACACACGAAGGGGGTTCAGGCACTAGTAGGTCTGTACATATGTTGACCTGGGAGATCGGAAAAATCTCCACCATTTAGCCATCAGGCGCCACCGAGATTCAAACCCGGGACCCTCAATATCCACCCAAATCACATCGATATTGATACAACGAAAAATTAGTTAACCTGATCATTTATGTTCATGTTCAATGATGCCCTTTCAAAATCCTTAAACTTTTTGCTGTTGTTGTTGATTTGAATAGAGTGCATATTTTCGTGATTGAAAACGATCTCCAAAATAAACAGCAGAACTATATATATATAAAAAAAGAATAAATAAATAAAAATAAGCAAGTAAGTAATTAACTTATGGTAAGGAGTAGTGAGAAGGTTAGGGTTAATTGGGACACGCGTGTATAAGCATTCTCTTTTGTATCCAGAAAAATGGTACAAACAATTTTCGCTCCTTAAAATAAAACAGAGACCACACAGACTCTATGTTCATGACGTGTAACGTTCCTTTCACCTTGCAAAACAGAGGCATAAAAGGTGTATGTAGAGTTGGGAAGCAAGCATCTTTTTTTCTTATACAAGAAACGATTAAAAATGTTCAAAACCTCAACTCCTCTCTCTCTCTTTCTCTCTCTCTCTCGCATGCACACACACTCACACGCACTTGCGGGCGCACGCGCTAACACACACACACACACACACACACACACACACACACACACACACACACACACACACACACACTACGCATTAAGATGGATTTTATCGCCAGTGTGGTATGTTCAACGTTAAAACAAACAACAACAAAAAAGTTTTCATCGAAGTTATGCCCCCATATTTCATTATTATGACACCGTGAGAGTGGGACAGTGAAAAACTGTCTAAGGCAAGGGTGGGAATAGAGAGGTAAAAATGGATACACACACACACACACACACACACACACACACACAGAGAGGGAGTGAGAGGCAGACAGACAGACAGAAAGACAAACAGACAGACAGTGAGACACAGGCAGCAGAGAGACAGACAGACAGACAGACAGATAGCCATAAAAACAAAGTCATTGAAGGAGGTACCAACAGACAGACAGACAGACTGACAGATAGAGATAGACATACAAACGGACAGCCATAGAAATAGATTCAGTCAGGGATGGAGCTATTCACACACACACACACACACACACACACACACACACACACACACACACACAGAGAAACACACACACACAGACACAGACAGACAGACAGACAGACAAACGGACAGAGATAGACATACAAACGGACAGTCATAGAAACAGATTCAGTCAGGGATGGAGCTATTCAGACACAAACAGAGAGAGAGAGAGAGAGAGAGAGAGAGAGACAGACAGACAGACAGACAGACAGACAGACAGACAGATAGCCATAAAAACAAAGTCATGGAAGGAGGTATCGGGGAATTTTTTAGGAAAACCAACATAGAAAGAACACACACTCACACACACACACACACACACACACACACACCACACAACACACCACAACACACACACACACACACACACACACACACACACACACACACACACACACACACACACACACACACACACACACACACAACACACACAAAGACAAAAAAACACACGAAAACCTTTAACTATACAATAATAATCATATATACTCACTCTTCCTCCTGCTAACTCGTACGCTCCAAGCAGAGATCTCAGACTCTCCTCTGGCATTGACGGCATTGGCTTTGCACTCATACTCCCTGCTCTCCCCTTCCTCCAAATCCCCCACCAACACTCTTAGTTCCGATCTGTGACCTCGATCCCCGTCAATAGAACAAGAAGAGAATTCCGCGTAGGTGAAACACGAGTTTTTAAGGACGTGCAAAGTGCCCAGCAGAAAGTCATCCGAACTTCGCGACATTGACAGAGAGACCAGGTCCACATCCGGTTTTAAATCCCTGCCCGTGCATTCTACTTCCTGTAGGCTATGGAAGCCTTTGAAATCGCGTGCTATCATTTCTGGAAGAAAAAAAAAAGACCGAGAATAGAATAGAAGAAAAGAAAAGAGAATGGAATGAACTAAAAATAAAACAAAATTCAAATCTAGAACCTCGTCAGTTGACTCTCTCAGACTTTGGTCCGATTCGCAGACCAATTCTGAGTTTGGCTCTGAGACTATCATCAAATTCATTACGGACCAAGTATTGTTCTAATGTCAAGTGCATATGCTTTAGTAACTTGACAATTAAGCATATATTTTTTGACTGTAGCTTGATGAAGCCTTATGTACACGAAAGTGTGTCTTCACAAGTGACTGAGAACGTTGATGTTTTTGACTTTTTGCATTCATTATCAGTTGTTTCGCTTGTCAGTTTAACGACTTCTCTTTTTCGAAGTCCTTTCAATAATTTCCTGTAATTGTATATAGAATTTTGTTTTCAAATTTTACCCCCATTTCACCTTCATTTGCCCAGTTTCCCCCAACCCTCCATTCATTCACATCTCCCACCCCTTCTAACCGATAATACTCAAATGTATTCATAAATACTTTAACAATATGTCTTCAATCACCGATATGTGTGACGGGACATTAAACAAAATTCCTCCTCCTAATCACGATAAAGCGTTGAGGACAGCTGATGGACATCATGTTGCCATCATTGTTGTTTTCTTCTTTCCGCTCATTTACTGTCTTGTAGCTTTATTATTTATTTATTTTTTTCAACCATTCTTTTAAAATCGATATGATATGATTTGGTTTATTTGCCGGTTATTCAGGTATGTTTTGTCACTGGTTCGGAGTTAAGATGAAATGTATCAAACTAACAGTTTTAGGGCTTTATTTCATTTTACATTATTATTTTATCATTTGTGACTTTTTTGTTTTTGGTTGTTTGAAATATTTATGAGACCTCTTCTTGTTAATCATGGCACGATCTGCATGATGGTCATTTGTTAACCCTTTCACCGCCAAGCTCGCATTTATGCACAGGTGTGGTAGAGGACCCATGTCACTGAAAGGTGACCATTCATTGGTCTGTTATCAGTGCACCTACTGCTCTTAATGTTCGGTGGTAGGATAGGACATATTTTCTATACATCGCAGGGGGAACTCACAGCTATTCTTAGCCACTGTCTTTTCTGCGTTTATACCACAAGGGAATTTTGTACTCTAAATTGACTGGCGGTGAAAGAGTTAAATATCTAAGCACATTGCTGATTGAAACTGCGAAATCTTAAAACATACATTAAAAGAATTTGCTCTTAAAATCGTAGATGAAACACATAATATTTGATTGATATTTAAGGACTATGTGCCGCTTATTCGTAATTATGATACGTATTCACGTCCTTTTCCTTTATCGTCCTTCATTTTACCACCAAATCAAACAGCAACAAAGGAGAAGAGGAAAATTCAACCCAAAACAAGACTCAAACCTTATAAAAAAAAATTAGAGACTCCTTTCCATAACATCAAAGAATACTTACGTGATAATGCTGTGTTCCCAAGCAATAAGTTAACGAAAGACCACCGTCTAATATCATCATCTTAGATGAACACACTATAAATAAATAAATAAACGAACGACCACCGTCAACTATGCACGCATTTCAGAAACATTTACTGATTAAAACTGAATCAAGGAGTGACAATTTGCATTTAGAATATTTCCTTAAACACCTAAAAATTAAAAAAAAAAAAAAAAATCTGGATAGACAATCGAGCCAAGCCTAGCGCTACGCAGCAGTAACAGAGCAACAGACTCTGTTCCAGCAGATAGTCAATAGTTGGAACACAGCTCGCACGGAAAACACAACACAACATCCCACCCCCCGCCCCCATCTGCATAACAAACTACCACCCCTACATCCCCAATTCTAGCACCAAACTGAACTGGAAAGTCTTGCACCTACCACAGTTGATGCCTCGTCCGAAGACCCAGGCACAAACCATCAGAACTGGGTGAAAATTATGCAGAAGCCTCCACAACTGTGTAACCAACATGGCGAATGGTCTCTCTGTCTCTTCGCGCACGCCAGAGCTAAAACAAGCAAGCGAGCAAGCAGCCTTCAACGGCAAACCAGAAAAAAAGAGCGAGTGACGTCCCTTGTGAAGTGCAGGACACCAACAGTTGTTTCCCTTGGACCAGACTTTTGGGTGTGTCTATTCGGTGAGTGAAAGCGTCAGAGGTTCAGTTCTTTCTCAAGACTGCTTCAACCTGTCTGGCAAGTATGTCTGCATAATATACATAGATACTTACAGTGTTTCTGTTTTATTTGGATGAAAGTACTGACTGGGAAATTTCTCGGCATACGGATCTGTTGTCTACAAATAATGGTAATCATAAACTGAGTTGATAGTAGCGTGTGTTTTCAAGAATATATATCACCACCATCCATTGATATGGGCACACGCACTAATACACTCGTGTGTGGCTTATAATCAAACACATAGCCCACGTATAAGAGAGAGAGAGAGAGAGAGAGAGAGAGAGAGAGAGAGAGAGAGAGAGAGAGAGAGACTCGGGCTCAGGCTCAGGCTCAGGCTCAGACTCAGATATTTTATTCATTTTAAGGACTTAGCCCAATATGAAGAGACGGGCTATGTGGTTTATGAACTAAAACTACAGTCCGATAGGTCCAACCAAAACTCCGAGCCATACACATTAAAACACAAATTCTCTCTTTGAGTTGTTTTGTATGAAACTACTGGATGTCATCAATGGACTCGCTCGAAATGAATTATGGAGAGAGAGAGAGAGAGAGGGAGAGAGGGAGACAGACAGACAGATAGACAGAAGACAGACAGAGACAGACAGACAGACAGACAGAGGCAGAGAGACACAGAGAGACAGAGAGAGAGAGAGGCAGACGGAGAGAGGCAGACTGACAGACAGAGTTCACATGTTCACCAGATTATAGGTTTGCTATCACTGATTATTTTGTCCTCCACGCAAACTCAAGTGTGTGCACACACTGTCTCTGTCTCTGTCTCCGTCTCTCTCTCTCTCTCTCTCTCTCTCTCTCTCTCTCTCTCTCTCTCACACACACACACACACACTCTACCGCCAAAGACAACGCAACCAGCCAAGGTTCTTCCCTCCGAAACGTAAGCTGCTAGCTTTGCAGCTGAAGCTGGGATCCCCAGGTTTTCCTCCAAGGTTGCATGAGACGATCTTAGCAGCTCTAAGTTTGCTTAGAGTTAAGACTGTTCCTAAGTATACATGGGATTTACCGTGGAGTTAGGAATACTCTTAACGATAAACAAACTAAACGCTGCTTTCAGTGTTAGCCCGAGCGATGCAAGCCACCCCAGATTCGAAACTAACACCTTCAGTCGTGACCTTCTGGCTGACTTCGTGAAGTTTATGAAGCATGAAGGACACTAGGTCGACGCTCCATTGTATAGATAAATAAATAGATGAACGACTGAATGAATGAACAAATGAATAGATAAATAAATAAATAGATAAATAAATAAATGAACAAATAAATAGACAGATAAATAAATAAATAAATAGATAAATAGACAAATAAATAAATACATGAATGAATAAATAAATAAATATACTACTACTACTACTTACTACTACTACTACTACTACTACTGGTTATTATTATTATTATCATCATCATCATCATTATTATTACGGTTTTAGTTTGTATATTACTATTATTATCATCATGATTATGATTATTATTCATGAAAGCGAAACACTATACCTTCATTCGAAATGGGTGATTTTGAAAACAAGTACTGTGAGGACACTGTATGAACAAATAGATAGACAGATAAATAAATAAATAACTACTACTACTACTATTAGTAGTAGTTACTATTATCATTATCATCATTATTATTATTACGGTTTTAGTTTGTATACCATTATTATCATTATTATCACTATTATCATCATTACGGTTATTATTATTATTATTGTTGTTGTTGTTGTTGTTACTATTATCATTACTATTATCATTATTATGATTATTATTATTTTGATATAATCATTCATGAAAGCAAAACACTACACCGTCACTGTTCGCATGGCAGATGTGGTGTAGCGTATATGGATTTGTCCGAACGCACTGACGCCTCCTTGAGCTACTGAAACTGAAACTGAAACTGTTCGCATGGATGATGTTGAAAACGAGTGTTACGAGGATATAGGAACATACACATCATTTTGCATGCTTCACTGTGAAAAGAAAAAAAAAGATTAAAAAAAAAAAAAAAATTTAAAAAAAAGGCGTCTGCCCTTGTTACGTCAAGATGATGGTTTATCAAAAAGAAAGGAGAGAGAAAAAAAAAGTTAAAAATTTTTTTTAAAAAGGGAGGGGAGGGGGTGGCGTGTAAAAAAATTATTTAAAAAGCGAACATGCCCGACAACTAAGTCGAAAGATTAAGCAGCACACAAGAAAATAATCACGTGCATTAATTTTATAATGCACAATTATGATCTGAGCCGAGAAGGCGTTTCCGAAACGACACAAAACTTGAGTGTGTCGAGTTGTGCCGTCCCCGGGTCTGTATCCAATCCAAGGGAGCAAACCAGTTCCACTGATTCGGCGAGGAAGACTGAAAGAGTTGTGTCCCCTACTTTAACGGCAGGTGCGATTTTTCAGCCGTGGTGGGTTATCTAGCCTTATCTCCCGTCCTCTGTAACGCCCTCACACACAGAGACTACACACACACAGAGACACGCAGACACACCAATAATTATGATATATAATCATTTGTCCAGGAAGACGAGGAAGTGGAGGAGGAGGAGGAGGAATTTTGTTTAATGTCCCGTCACACATATCGGTGATTGAAGACATTTTGTTAAACTATTTATGAATACATCTGAGTATTATCGGTTAGAAGGGGTGGGAGATGTGGATCAATGGAGGGTTGGGAGAAACTGGGCAAATGAGGGTAAAAACGAGGAAGTGGGAGGGGGGTGGAGGGGGGAGGAGACAGAGGTAGATAATGATGGTGCTGAAGATGGTGACGAAGATGATCGATGATCGATGAAAGAAAAGGAACAAATGAATTTTATTTAAAAAATAAAATTAATTTAAAGTAGTCGTGTGAGTACATGAGCAACCCCCCCCCCCACACCCCACCCCCGACTCCCCTCACCCCCCGACCCCCCTCATCCACCGCCCCCTGATCAGTCAGCTATCTGGGCAAAGAAAATTATATATATATACATATATATATATATATATATATATATATATATATATATATATATATATACATATATAAAGAGAGAGAGAGAGAGATGTGCGTATGTTGGAAGGGGTGTGGGTGTGTGAAAGACAGAGAGAGGGAGAGAGAGAGAGAGGGAGAGAGGGAGGGGGAGATAGATAGATAGATATGTGCGTGTGTTGGGAGGGGTGTGGGTGTGTGAAAGAGAGAGAGATATATAGAGAGAGAGGGAGAGAGAGAGGGAGGGAGGGAGAGAGAGGGAGAGAGAGAGAGATAGAGAGAGAGGGAGAGAGAGGGAGAGAGAGAGGGAGGAGAGAGAGAGAGATAGAGAGAGACTGAGAGAGAGAGATAAAGAGAGAGGGAGAAAGAGAGAGGAGAGAAAGAAACACCGGAACACTGAAATGTTCAATGTCATTAGCTGTACAGCTCTAGTGACATGCGGGTAGATATCAGAACAATAATGGTGAAAGAGAGAGAGAGAGAGACAGAGTGGGGAGAGTGGGTGGGGGAGGGGGGAGTGAGATAGGGAGAGATAGACAGACAGAGACAAAGACATTAATGATAAACAAAATGACACACAACTTCGCAAACAAGTTTCAAGTTTTAATCATCCTTTCATTCCCATTGGAGTATGTAAGATTACTACAAAATAATGTTTTCATGCCCAGAACAAACATTTCCAAATACACAACAATGTCACATAAAAGTTGAGAAAACACAAATGTTTTTTAACCCCAAAAGTGTAGCTAGGCAACATTTGCATAATTTAATCATCTTCCTTAGAGCTAAAATGACTTTCTTTTGCCTCCTTTGAGCACATTAAAAAACAAACAAAAAAACAAAACAAAAAACCCAAAAAAAAACAACAACCGATTTTGGACACACACACACACACGCGCGCGCGCGCGCGCGCGCGCACGCACATGCACAGAGAGAGAGAGAGAGAGAGAGAGAGCCTCCCCACAGTAACAGTCCGGGTGCCAGTTGCATTGCTTGGTTCTAATTTTTTGACAGTTACACGTAACTAAATGCCTACGTTGACACGAACTACGCAATTGGTCAGTTCCATACTGCACACAGTTAGTAGCGGATTACGACCATACTAGGCTCTTCCTTCCGAGCAATGCAGCTGGCTGTAGTTTACGGTCACAGTTTCGTATCCCAAAAGGCATCGAAACTGTTGACACGGGCGGCAGCACATACTGTCTCTCCTCCCCGCCCTTCAAATCACTCACCAAAATCCCCGCACCTTCGATTTTCTCCTGTTTCGCTTGTCCAGAAATCACGAGGAATATTCCGTAAAAAGTGACACGCTCTTCTGTCACGGGGTTTTGCAATAGCGAGAACTGAACGTTTTGGTAAACCATACACCTTCAGTGACAGAATCTTCACTTCCGCTTTCGCGTTTCCGGCGGTGCATTCAACTTCCGGTAATTCCCGAAACCCTTTAAAATGTCGGACTGTCATTCCTGAAAGAAGAAAACAATACAACTAAAAATGTGGGAATATGATTTTCTGTAGGTTTGTCAGAAGCTGAAGCAAAGTTTGGTCATTGATATTTCGCTTGCAAATCTAGTTTTCTAGGTATTGGAATAATGATTTCTTCTTAATATCGAAACCGAATGCAGTTCATTAATGTACTTCGCATAGGTATGTGTATGAAGGAAGGAAATCATTTCTGTCAAATCATAATTTCTTTCTCTTCTTCTACTATTGCTACTACTGTTAAGAAAAGTAGAAGAAGAAGAAGAAGAAGAAGAAGAAGAGGAAGAAGAAGATTGATTGTTTGACTGATTGAATCTTTAATGGGTAAAGAATTGGGCATAGTAAAGGCCTTTTTACAATTCTGACCATTTAACGACACAAAACATAAATTATAAAGAACGACACAAAACATAAAAATAAAGAAATAAATTGAAATAAAACAAAATAATAAGAACGACGAATAAGAATAGTAACTGGAATAGTCTATTAAAGGTAACAAAGCGATGAAAACTGGAACAACTGGTACATTACATGTACATACGTACGTACACACACACACACACACACACACACACACACACACACACACACACACAATTAAAAAAGAATCAAACAAAGACATACGCACACATTCACGCCCACACACTCAAACACACACAAACACACACACGCACTTACTGTTCACACATACACATACATTCAATTTTTCATTCATCATGGCATGGCAGCTCGTGGACTGAGCAAAAGCAAGCATTTGCAAAAGAAGAAGAAGAAGAAGAAGAAGAAGAAAGCAAAAACCAGAACAGCGAATAACAAAATACTACTACTACTACTTCTACTACTACTACTACTGCTGCTGCTGCTGCTGCTGCTAGTGTTAGTGCTATAACAATTTCTCGAAGCA
>NC_134909.1:14299888-14302388 GCF_041734735.1 Babylonia areolata | reverse complement strand
GACACCACCAGTTTCAGTTTCAATAGCTCAAGGAGGCGTCACTGCGTTCGGACAAATCCATATACGCTACACCACATCTGCCAAGCAGATGCCTGACCAGCAGCGTAACCCAACGCGCTTAGTCAGGCCTTGCATGTCTTTAGTTCTGAAGCATGTCTTTAGTTCTGAAGAGATCATCAACTGCGCAGTGGAATACAAACTTCAGAGTGAGTGGACCAGAGTTTAAAGGACCCAGGGTGTGTCTGTGGTGACCCCAACGGAACGGCTGATCACTTTCTCTTCCTATGCCCTCGCTTTGGTCCCCGAACAGTTGACACCCCCCCCCCCCACCCCCCCCCCCCCCTCCCGCCCCCCCTCCACACCCCTCCCCGAAACTGAGAATTTTAACATTTTCTCCTGTGCGGAAGTTACACAATTGAGTTTAGATGAAAATGTCGATATTTTCAAAGTTGTACACGAATTTATTTTGAAAGCTAGGCAATGATACTTCTGCGGTGGAGCGCTAAACCTTCTGTAGAATACTGCAAAGTAGTTTCCAACTGAGCAAATTAATTGTCACCACGTCTCTCTCTCTCTCTCTCTCTCTCTCTCTCTCTCTCTCTCTCTCTCTCTCTCTTTCTGTCTCCGCCCCTCCCCTCTCTCCCTCTCTCTCTTTCTCTCCTCTTCCCCCTCTCTCTCCCCTCTCTCTCTCTCTCTCCCCTTTCTTTCTCATTCTTTCACATAACCTATTGTTTCCTCTTTTGTATACATCTTAATACTTGTCAATGTCACTACACGTACTTTGGTTCTTTTAAGTTGTCTGTTTTGTGTTTACTTGTTTCTTACCTGGTTTTGTTTAACTCTCTCCATACGAACGGCGAAAGAGACGACGTTAACAGCGTTTCACCCCAGTTACCATCATCAAAATATTGCAAGCAGAAGGCTCTTATACTGAAGAGGTGAATGTTGACAAAGAATACCACAATTCTGACGACGGAAGCTAAAGGTTGGGTCATTCAGACACCCACTGGACATCCGAGGGGTCTGTGTAGAGGAGAAGAGAGGACTGGCCGTACTGAGTGAGTTAAATAAGCCAGGTTTAATGCCCTTCCTACGCTTTGTGTACTACTGTGCTTATGCCATGTTGTTTCTTTGAACTGAAAAAAAAAATGTTTAAAGCAGTGAGAATAATAATGATAATATTACTACTACTTTTTGTACTTATGTGCTTATGCCATGTTGTTTCTTTGAACTGAAAAATGTTTAAAGCAGTAAGAATGATAATGATAATATTACTACTACTACTACTACTACTACTACTACTACTACTACTACTACTACTAATGCATACATAACAAAAGAATCTAAAATACCACGAAAAGATACAACAATTTCAGACATTTGTTTTGTGTCAACGAGAAAGTATTCATTTTGGACTATCCTGAAGTTCAGTGAAAGGTCTGTTGTTGTTGTTGTTGTTGTTTCCAACATTATACACACACATATATATATATATATATATATATATATATATATATATATATATATATATATATATATATATATATAGTGTATTCTAGTATTGTGGCACTCAGTTTAACAACAACAACAAAAAAACAAAAAACAAACAACAAACAAACAAACAAACAAACAAAAAAACCGCTTCGTGCCAATGTTCAGCAGTGCTAGGTTTCTACTTGTTCATTATCATTGTTGTCATTCTTATTATCATTCTCATTATTATGATTATGATGACTATGACGATGATGATGATAATGATGATTATTTCCAATTCGCGGTAAAAATCATTTGCATAACGAGATCTATTTTTGTTCTCTGTATTTGAATCAGGTGGCGTGTGTGTGTGTGTGCGTGTGTGTGTGTGTGTGTGTGTGTGTGTGTGTGTGTGTGTGTGTGTGAGTGCGTGCATGTGTCAGTGCATGCGTGCGCGCACGAGTGTGTGTGTGAGTGAGTGTGTGTGTGTGGGGGGGGGGGGGCGTGAGGAGAGGGAAGGGGGTGGGGGGTGGGGTTAAGGGGTGGAGGGTGGAGGAGAGGAAAGGGAGCATAGCGTGAATTCCCTCCCCCCCCCCAATCCCCTCTACCCCGCTCCCCCCCCACTCCCACCCCCATCCCCCCCACACCGCATCCACACACACCGCCACCCACCCACAACCGACTGCCCCCAATAACGGTACCTTCCTCTAGACTGGGTGTGTGTGTGGGGGGGGGGGGGGGGGGGCGTTGGGGAGGGGGAAGGAATCAGCAAAATTTTGGGCAGAAATTAAACATAATTATAAATATGATCTCTCTTTCATTGACATGATCTTTTTTTTTTTTTTCTTTGTTTCTTTCCCCACACACACTGAGTCAAATCACACGGTAACTTTCCGAATTGAAGGAGTTTTGTTTATAAAACACAGCTCAGTGGAGGGTAATTAACAGCTAGGAGGGTTACAGAATCTTCTTGTCAAATAACAAATCCCTTAATACTGCCCTATCTTGATTGATAATAATCCCCATG
>NC_134909.1:14267388-14279888 GCF_041734735.1 Babylonia areolata | reverse complement strand
TGATTTAACGCAGTTTGTAATTTTCAGCGACGAGCTCGTTAAAACTGACCCTGTTCAGGTGACTTAAATTAAGATTATAAATTCATCTTAAATAATCAACACTTCATTTTACACTCATTATAAAGTAGGCGTTGAGCTCTTTCTTTTGCAACTTATCCGATGCAAATCGGTTCAGTAATCATCTAGAAATCTGTCACTGAACACCTTGTAACAAACACAATTGTCATCGGATTCTCCGTGATTAGTGACGATCTGCTTGCAAGCACACGTGACGCACTTTGCGGTCCGCTAAACTTGCATAAATTGGCACAGTGAATGATGAGTGGTCATTTCATACCTGGTCAGTCATCTGACCAGAGCCTGCTCTCTCTCTTGCTGTGTCGCGGGCAGTGTGTCGTGTGTGTCCCCACAACAGCTGACACTTCGCTACGTATCGCTGTAAGTACTAGTGTGTAGAATGTGTTGATTTGTAAATTGTATTATTCGACACAGTACTTGTGTTCATATAAGTATGTTCAGTTATTGCTATGTTCAGTTTATTCTTTGTTCAGTTATTGCTTTGACATGTTAGTCACAGCTCGGCTATGATTGATCTAGAAAATTGCCATGTCGTCATATGCTCGTAGCAGTATTCCATTTGATTCTTAACGTCACAGTCAGTGACGTCTCTCGACACAGATAGTTTGTTCCAGAATGTTCTAGTGGGTGCGTAAAGTTCATTCACCACTTAATGGTTAAGCCATGGTGGTTCTTCACTTACTATCTGGTCTATCAGTTTGCCAATATTATATCTAATCCACTGATTCATTTGAGTCACTTTGACACAGTATAAGCTTTATCTAATCTATACTGTCAGTGTACTTTCACCAAGTCAGCATCACTTCAATTACTTTAACTGAGCTATTTAAATGTATTAGAAATGTCATTTGATGTCAGCGTTTGGTCTTCACACATATGCATTTTGTTGTTGAGGATCCCAAACCCGAGTGATAGTCTTTCCATGTAATATGTATACATGTGCTTTACTGTTCACTTGTGTTGACATGTGGTACTAATGACATTTGTTTATGTCATTCCAGGCACTGTCTTCTTCTTCTTAGTTCTTCTCCTAGTTGTCTTCTTCTCTTTTTATCTTCTCATTGTCTTCTCCTAGTTGTCTTCTTCTCTTAGATCTTCTCTTTTTATGTAAATAAAACAATAGAAAACCCATTTGTGACTGGCCTCTATATGTTCCTGGCCTGTGCGTGGGATCTTGTCTATCCTTTCATTCAATCAATCATATTTAGTTAAGTCTTTTGTGCTGTACCCTATTAGAAGAACCACTCGGTACACGGCTACAATTTTTTTCTGCAAATGTGTGTGTGTGTGTGTGTGTGTGTGTGTGTGTGTGTGTGTGTGTGTGTGTGTGTGTTAGTGTGTGCGCGCGCGCGCGCATCCTGTTATATGATAAGTAAATACACACGCACATTTTGTTTTCACCTTCTCAGGATAACTACTATTATCTCCGTCAAGAAAATCCTTATTGTGATGAATAAAAAAAAAAATGACGATATAATCTGACCATCATGAAAAAGGACGATAGTGAGGATCGTGGATCATTGACAAAATATTAAAAACAACAACAACAAACACAATCACAAAATCTGGTAATTCTAACACTCCAGATTTCAAGATTCAATTCTGGTGTCATTCAAACTGAGCGAAAACATCGATAAAACGTCGCGTGAAGGCGTTGAACAGTTGCGTCTCTCTCTGTCTCTCTCTCTCTCTCTCTCTCTCTCTCTCTCTCTCTCTCTCTTCCACACACAAACACACACACTCTCTCTCTCTTTCTCTATCTTCCACACACAAACACACACACACACACACACACACACACACACACACACACACACACTGTCTTTCTCTCCCTCTCTCTCTTCCCAATCTCTCTCCCTCCCTCCCTCCCTCCCCTTCGATCGCAGAGTTCTCTCTCTCTCTCTCTCTCTCTCTCTCTCTCTCTCTCTCTCTCTCTCACACACACACACACACACACACACATACACAATCTCTCCTCCGCACCTCTCTCGCACACATTATCTCTTTCTCTCTCCCTCTTTCTCTCTCCCTCTTTCTCTCTCTCACTTCCTCCTCTGTCTCTTATTCTCCATCCCTTCCTCCCTCCCCCCCCCCTCTCTCTCTCTCTCTCTGATACACAATCTCTCCCACTTCTCTCGCACACATTCTCTCTGTCTCCCTCCCTTCCCCCCCCTCTCTCTCTCTCTCTCTCTCTGACGCTCTCTCTTACTCCTCTGTTTCTTATTCTCCCTCCTCCGCCTCCTCTCTTCTTGTGCGTCCTTGAGTGGGATAGAGATAGATATATTCAGAAAAAAAAACCCAGACGGATTGATAGATAGATAGATAAGCGGAGAGAGAAAGAGAGAGAGACACTGTGAGAGAGAGAGAGAGAGAGAGAGAGAGAGAGAGAGAGACGGGGACAGAGAGAGAGAGAGAGAGAGAGAGAGAGAGAGACGGGGACAGAGAGAGAGAGAGAGAGAGAGAGAGAGAGAGAGAGACGGGGACAGACAGAGACAGACACACAGCAGCCCTTACAAAGGGCGGTCAAGCCACAGTCACCATTTCAAATCTCCCACCCCACCCACCCACCCACCCACCCACTCAACTCGGCCTGCAAGCTTGTCGATCCGAGACGCTGATCCCACCGCGCACGCATAATTATATAATACAAACACACACACACAAACACACACATAAGCGCTAGCGCGTACAAACACACAATCACAAAAAACAGGACACACACACACACACACACACACACACACACACACACACACACACACACACAGAGTATCAATATTAGTATCAGTAGCTCAAGGAGGCGTCACTGCGTTCGGACAAATCCATATACGCTACACCACATCTGCCAAGCAGATGCCTGACCAGCAGCGTAACCCAACGCGCTTAGTCAGGCCTTGAGAAAAAAACAAACACACACACACACACACACACACACACACACACACACACACACACACCACACCACAAATCTTAGGGAATTTTAGGGAAGAATTAGTTTTACCATTAGAAAATGAAGTTCTGCTAAATACATTGTGAGATATATGTACATCAGTGGCGGATTTTAACAAATCAAACATCAGGTCTGATATTGGTTGTTGTTTTTTAAATGCACAAAATAATTTAAATCTACAAACCATTCGCACATACGTATGAGATATTTTACATACTTCAGACATTGATTTACATGATATTGCACCTCGTGTTCTGGTGCCACCTGTCCCTCCCTGGAAGTTAACAAAAACAAACGTCAACATATGTGCTTCTGACACAACGAAAGGAGAATCTCCACAAAAAATAGCAGCATCTGCCAGAATTCAATAAGAAGAAAATTTTGATAATCATTTAAAAGTTTACACTGATGGCTCGGTTCTGGATGATAGCAGTGCAGGATCTGCTTTTGTCATTCCTGACCTAAAAACAGAAAAAATCGTATTATTTAGGTAAGGCACAGTCAATTTTCACAGCTGACTTGGTGGCCATCCTTATGGCCTTAAATCATCTTGTTCAAATACCAATGATGATAAGTCTGTTTTAAAAGTTTGCTCCATTTTGAGAATAATCAGAGAGAAGATCTATTGTTTGAAATTCGGTATTTATTGCACTCCCCTATTTGTGAAAGGTGCAAAATGTTGATTTTTGGTGGATACCATCCCATACTGGATTCCTTTATACGCCCATTATCATATAAGCAGATAAGTAATGATTATACTAGGAAGAGACTTTTACAGGTGCTTTCATACAACTCTAAAACCTCGTCAGTTGACTTTCTAAGACTTTGGTCCGATTCGCAGACCAGTTCTGAGTTTAACTCTCAGACTATTATCAAATTCCATTACGGACTAAATATTGTTCTAATGTCAAGTGCATATGCTTTAGTAACCTGACAATTAAGCATATAATTTTTTACTGTAGCTTGATGAAGCCTCATCAGCACGAAAGTGTGTCTTCACAAGTGACTGAGCACGTTGATGTTTTTGACTTTTTGCATTCATTATCAGTTGTTTTGCTTGTTAGATTAATTAACGACTTCTCTTTCACGAAGTCCTTTAAGTAATTTCCTGTAGTTGCATTCAGATAATTTTTCACCCTCATTTGCCCGGTTTCCCGCACCTCACCATTCATCACCCCCCCCCTCCCCTTCCAAACGATAATACTCAAATGTGTACACTAATGCTCTAACAAAATGTCTTCAATCACCATATGTGTGACGGGACATTAAACAAAATTCCTCCTCCTCCTCCACCACACCGCAAATCCGCACGCACACGCACAAACATAAAGTCAGTCTGTTTCTTACTCACTCACTCATTTACGCACGCACGCACGCATGCACGCACGCAAACGTATATATTCTCTCTCTGTGTGTCTCTGTCTGTCTCTCTCTCTCCGGAAACACCCCAAACACCACTACCCCCCTCACACATGCTCACACACACACACACACACACACACACACACACACACACGCACGCACGCACGCACGCACGCACGCACGCACGCACACACACACACACACACACACACACACACTCCCTACCAACATAACATCCGCTACCCATTCCTCTCCCCCCCCCACCACCCACCCTCCCCTCCTCCTCCCCCCCTCCCCGCCACACACACACACCACATGAACCACCAGTCACACACAAACACGCGCGCGCAAGAGAGAGAGAGAGAGAGAGAGAGAGAGAGAGAGAGAGGGGGGGGGGGAAACAAGAGCACTGAGAAGAAGAAGAAGGAGGAGGAGGAGGAGGAGGAGAAGAAGAAGAAGAACTCCCCTTCATATCGATCCAACTTCTGGAAACACAGCTGATGCCACCACGAGGCTTTATAGAGGGCGGGGAGATGGGGAGCGGGGGGTGGGGGTGGGGTGGGGGGAGATGGGGGGGGGGGGGGGGAGGGTGAGAGGCGATAGTTTGGGGACAACGTGGACACAGAGAGAGAGGGAGGGAGAGATAGGGAGAGGGGGAGAGAGAGATCGAGACAGAGACAAAGAGAGACAGAGAGGGAGAGAGAGATAGGGAGAGAGAGTGAGGGATGGGGAGAGAGAGGGGCAGGGAGAGATAGGGAGAGAGAGGGGGAGGGAGAGAGAGAGAGGGAGAGAGGGATCGAGACAGAGAGAGAGAGAGAGAGAAAGAGAGAGAGAGAGAGATTCAGACAGAGTGATAGAGAGAGACATAGAAAAAATGGACACACAGAGACAGAGAGGAAGAGACACAGAGACAAAGAAATAGTGGGCCGTGTGTGTGTGTGTGTGTGTGTGTGTGTGTGTGTGTGTGTGTGAGAGAGAGAGAGAGAGAGAGAGGGAGAGAGAGAGAGGAGAGAGAGAATGAGAGAGAGAGAGGGGAGAGAGACAGGGAGAGAGAGAGAGAGACAGGGGAGAGAGAGGGAGAGGGAGACAGGGAGGGAGAGACAGAGAGAGAGAGAGAGACTTTACTGTCACTCACCTGTCAGACCACGTGACAGGAAGGTGGGGTTGTGGGACGGGGGATAACTATGAGAGAGACAGAGACAGACAGGCAGAGACAGAGACAGGGAGAGAGAGGGGGGAGAGACAGAGAGAGAGAGAGAGAGAGAGAGAGAACTGAACACTGAAATATTTAATGTCATCAGCTGAAAAGCTCTAGTGACATAGTAGGTACTAATCAGAACAAAATGGTGCAAAACAGATAAAATGGAACAGATAGGAAATAACAGAACTGAAACAACATAATCTAATAAGAGATTTGCGACACTCTGGCGCTTTGTCATTAGCTTAAAGTACATGTGACAGGAGGGTAATGTGCCTTCTTTTTTATTCGTTCGTTTCCAAGGTTTGGACAGTATACACAGAAAACAAAGTACAGATAAATCATATAATAAATATTTACGCATGTAACATCGACACATGCCTTATCAAGACAAACACATTCTAAAGAGCAAAAAGATCATGAAATAATCAATTATGCCTGAACATCAAAACTCATCATATCAATACGAACACATCATATAGTTACGATGTCGAGATTGACCGTCCAAATGTAGCCCTTTCTTTTTATCTATGTTTTTTTTTCCTCATAAAACCTATACTAATTTTTAATTGATTAACGAGTATTTGGACCGATGATGTACGCTTTCCGTATATATATTGCCTCGGATACATACTTTGCAAGTGAAAGTATCGTATCCTTATTTTCTGTCACCAATATGCCGAAAAATCTTTTCTCTGCGCTGGAGCTGTATTGAAAAGGGTACATTTTTTTTTCCGCAATTCATCGAATCTTTTGCAGTTAAATATGAAATGATTTTCATCTTCAGGGCTTTCGCCACACATTGGGCAAGGAGATGTTGCTCTGTCTGAATCAAACCATCTTCTATTGGCATTCAGTCCAAGTGCTCTCAATCTGAGCTTCACAAAGCAGATTTTATGTCATCTATTTGTTACGATCTTAATATACTTCTGTTTGAAAAAAAAAGATTTAAATGAATAGAACCGTTTATACCTACCATTGTTCTCTATTTCTGCTTGCCAGTTTTGTTTGTAACACGCTATAAGTCTATCTTTAAAATTCCGATACAAAACCACTCTCGTGCCCTACTCCTTGGCACACCCAAACAAGACCGAATCCATGTTCCATTAGTGTTTTTTCTTGATGTGGAATACCCAATTCTGTTTGCCCTTCTCCTCTTGCAGCAGCAGCAGTAGCAGCAACAGCAGCATCTCGTATGCTTGTCTACACAATCGTGATGTTGGCAGTCCCGTTAGTTTGAGCCACTATTTTATGCATTTTACAAACTGATCTAATAATTATGCAATGAGAGAGAAAGAGAGACAGACACAGAGAGAGATAAAGAGAGAGACAGAGAGCGCCAACCAGCACAGCACAGCACAGCCCAGCCAGTCTTGACCAAGCAAGGTACAAGGTAAAAAGTCAGCACTGTGGAAGCATGCAAACTTGCCTAGGATCCGCGAGTATTTCGCGTGCATTGCACGAGCTAGCAACATTCACAGCGGCAAACCACTGGGCTCGCAAATGTTTCTTTGTTTGTTTGTTTGTCTCTCTCTCTCTCTCTCTCTCTCTGTGTGTGTGTGGGGGGGGGGGGTGTTTTTGCGAGCTTTTTGGCTTTTCGCTGCTGCAGTGGTGTCGTTTTTCTTTGTTTCTGTCTTTTTTTTTTCTTCCTTCTGTATGTGTGTGTGTGTGTGTGTGTGTGCGCGTATGCGTGCCTGCGTGTGTGTGTGTGCTTTCAAGTGTGTGAGTGTGTGCGTGCGTGTGTGTGTGTGTGTGTGTGTGTGTGTGTGTGTGTGTGTGTGTGAGGGCAGAGTTGGAGGGTGGGGGTGGGGGGGGTGGGGGGGGGATAAGGGAAGTGTGTGGGTGGAAGGGAGGATGTGCAGCTCTTGTAGTTCTCTGTTGTTCTTAGTCTGTCTTGAGGGGATGATGGAGAGAGAGAGAGAGAGAGGGGGGGTGGAGGGGGGAGACACACACACACACACACACACACACGCATACACACACACACACACAGATAGGAGGCATAGGAGTGAGTGAGTTAGAGAAAGAGAGGGGAGAGAGGGGGGGAGGGAGAGACAGAGAGAGGAGGCATAGGAGAGAGTGAGTTTGAGAGAGAGTGGGGAGAGAGAGAGGGGGGAGAGAGGGAGAGAGGAGAAACAGAGAGAGAGAGATAGGAGGCATAGAAGAGAGTGAGAGAAAGAGAGGGGAGAGAGAGAGTGGGGAGGGAGAGAGACAGACAGACAGACAGACAGACAGAGAGAGGAGGCATATGAGAGTTAGAGAGAGAGAGTGGGGAGAGAGGGAGACAAAGGAGACAAGAGAGGAGGTAGGGAGAGAGAGAGAGGAAAACAGAGGGAGAGAGAGAGGGGCATAGGAGAGAGAGTGAGTTAGAGAAAGAGAGGGGAGAGAGAGAGGGGGGAGGGAGAGACAGACAGACAGACAGACAGATAGAGAGAGGAGGCATAGGAGAGAGAGTGAGTTTGAGAGTGGGGAGAGAGGGAGAGAGAGAAAAAGAGAGAGAGAGATAGGATGCATAGGAGAGTGTTAGAGAGAGAGGGGGGAAGGGGAGGGAGAGAGAGAGAGTAAGACAGACAGACAGAGAGAGAAAGAGGGGGGGGCATAGGAGAGTTAGAGAGAGGAGACAGAGAGAGGGGTAGGGAGAGAGAGAGAGAGAGAGAGAGAGAGAGAGAGAGAGAGAGAGGAGGCATAGGAGAGTGAGTTAGAGAGAGGGGAGAGAGAAAGAGAGGGGGAGGGGGGGAGGGAGAGGGATCAGAGAGGGGACATAGGAGAGACAGTTAGAGAGAGAGAGAGGGGGGAAGAGAGATAGAGAGAGGGTGAGAGAGAGAGGAGGCATAGGAGAGAGAGTGAATTAGAAACAGGGGAGAGAGAGAGAGGGGATAGAAAGAAAGAGGAGGCATAGGAGAGAGAAGGGAGAGAGAGGGGGGTAGAGAGAGAGAGAGAGGGACACACAGAGAGAGGCATAGGAGAAAGAGTGATTAAGAGAGAGAGAGGAGACAGAGAGAGGGGGTAGGGAGAGAGAGAGAGGAGGCATAGGAGAGAGAGAGAGACAGAGGGATGAGAGAGAGGAGGCATAGGAGAGAGAGTGAGTTAGAGAGAGACAGGGGAAAGAGAGAGACAGAGAGAGAGAGGAGGCATAGGAGAGAGTGAGTTAGAGAGAGGGGAGAGAGAGAGAAGAAGAAGAAGAAGAAGAAGAAGAAGAACAACAACAACAACAACAACAAGAACAAGAACAAGAGCAAGAACAAGTAACAGAAGAACAAGAAAAACATCAAGAAGAAGAAGAAGAAGAACCACACACACACACACACACACACACACACACACACACATATATATATATATATATATTGCAAAACGAATGACAGAAAATCTCTCTCTGTCTCTCTGTCTCCCTCGCTCTGTGAGTGTGTGTGCGTGTGTGTGTGTGTGTGTGTGTGTGCGTGTGTGCATGCACGTACACGTGAGAACATTAGCGTACAAAGTCGAAAGCACGCGTTCGTTCACTGACGCGCACGTGCAATCACGTTCTGGCGCACGTGCTGTGTGTGTGTATGTGTCTGCTGCATGGCACAGGGGTACAGTAAGGGGTGTGGGGAAGGGAGTGCGCGTGGTGCACTTTTTCTCTCCCCCCCCCCCCACGTCTCTGTTGACAGTTCCTGCATGTTTTGTGTCAGCCGTATCGTATTGCACGTGCAGGTGTTATTGACGGGTTTTTTGTGTGTGTTTTTTTTTTGGAGAGAGAAAAGAAACTGGAAAAAAAAGAAAAGAAAAGAAAAAAAAAAGAAGAAATAAAAAGAAAACACAAAAGACGTCACAGTTTAGTTCTCTCGGATTGCATTAAAAAACATTAAAGAGAGAGAGAGAGAGAGAGAGAGAGAGAGAGAGAGGAGAGAGAGACGTCACAGTGTAGCTCTCTCTGATTGTATTTTAAAAAAAAAAAGAGAGAGAAAAATGAGAGAGAAAAAAAAAATAAGACAGAAAGACATCGCAGTGTAGTTCTCTCGGATTGCATTAAAAAAAGATTTTTTTTAAAAAGACGAAAAAAAAGAAGAAAAAAAAGAAGAAGACAGAAAGATGTCACATTTTAGTTCTCTCGAACTGCATTAAAAAAAGAAAAAAAAAAAAAGAAGAAAAAACAAAACAAAAAAGAAACAAGAAAAAAAGGGACAAAAAAGAAAAGGAAAAAAAAACAACAACAAAAAACAAAGAAGAAGTGACCTAGAAGGGAAAGGGAGAGGGGGGTGGTGAGTGGTGGTGGTGGTCAGTGGTGGTGGTGGTCAGTGGTGGTGAGTGGTGGTGGTGGTGGTGAGTGGTGGTGGTGGTGAGTGGTGGTGAGTGGTGGTGGTGGTGAGTGGTGGTGGTGGTGGTGGTGAGTGGTGGTGAGTGGTGGTGGTGGTGAGTGGTGGTGGTGGTGAGTGGTGGTGGTCAGTGGTGGTGAGTGGTGGTGGTGGTGGTCAGTGCTGGTGAGTGGTGGTCAGTGCTGGTGAGTGGTGGTGGTGGTGAGTGGTGGTGGTGGTGAGTGGTGGTGGTGGTCAGTGGTGGTGGTCAGTGGTGGTGAGTGGTGGTGGTGGTGAGTGGTGGTGGTGGTCAGTGGTGGTGGTGGTCAGTGGTGGGTGGTGGTGAGTGGTGGTGAGTGGTGGTGGTGGTGAGTGGTGGTGGTGGTGAGTGGTGGTGAGTGGTGGTGGTGGTGAGTGGTGGTGAGTGGTGGTGGTGGTGAGTGGTGGTGGTGGTGAGTGGTGGTGGTGGCGGTGAGTGGTGGTGAGTGGTGGTGAATGGTGGTGGTGGTCAGTCGTGGTGGTGGTCAGTGGTGGTGAGTGGTGGTGGTGGTCAGTGATAGTGGTGGTCAGTGGTGGTAGAGGTTCTACAGGGGGGTGACGACAGGAGGGGGTTTGGGGGTGGGTGGGTGGGTGGGGGGAGAAGGAATGGGTCAAGGATGAAAGTTGTGGGGGTGGGGGAGGGGGCTGGTGGGTAGGGGAGGAAATTTAAGGAGGTGGATGAAAATAACGGTTCTCTTCAGACATGGAAACAAAGAAACAAACAAACAAACAAACGCGAGACATGAGCGTGTTTTACATCAGCTGCAAAACTAGCTTTTGTTGTCTTTTTTTTTCTTTTTTTTTTTTCTTTTTTCACGATGATATTTATTTTCCCCGACTGTCCCCATTTTCCTGTTGTTGCTGCTTCTGCTGCTGATGCTGATGTGGCTATTCTGTGTGTGTGTGTGTGTGTGTGTGTGTGTGTGTGTGTGTGTGTGTTAATGTTTCTGTTAGTGTGTTTGTGTGTGCTCGTGTATTTCTTTCCATTTATGTATGTATGTATGTATGTATGTATGTATGTAGGTAGGTAGGTAGGTAGGTAGGTAGGTAGGTAGGTATCTATCTATCTATCTGTCTGTCTATCTATCCATATGCGTTCAGATCTGAAATAAATGCCTCACCATTTTTCATCTGCCATACCATTATTTGTCTACCTCATTATTCATATAATCGCCACAGGTTCCTTTAATTAACTGCTCTGACAGACAGACAGACAGACAGACAGGCAGACAGACAGGCAGACAGAGACAGACAAACAGTGCGACACAGACAAAGACACAGAAAGGGAGAGACAGACAGACAGACAGACAGACAGACAACAGAACAGGAAAATGCTAACAAATGGCAGAAACAGGGAGACAGAGAGAGACAGAGACAGAGAGACAGAGGCATAGACATAAAAAGAGAAAAGCATGGACAGAGAGACACAATGACAGATATATATATATATATATATATATATATATATATATAGAGAGAGAGAGAGAGAGAGAGAGAGAGAGAGAGAGAGAGAAAACACAGAGAGAGAGAGAGAAACAGAAACAGAAACAGAGAGAGAGTCCGACAGAGAGACAGACACAGAGAGACACAGAGACAAAGACACACGGGCAATTGGACGAACAAAAATTTCAGAAAGACATACAACCGTGCAACACACACACACACACACACACACACACACACACACACACACACACACACACACACACACACACACACACAACGAATAATAAAACCCGCTGACGCTGAGAGCCACGAAACGAAGAGTGTCACTTTCAGGAAGTAAGGGAGGGAACCCGTCTTCTGCCTCATGTGAAGAAGGGGAGGGAAGCAAGTCTGTTTTAATTAAGAGAGAGAGAGAGAGAGAGAGGGTTAAGGGGGGTGGGGGTGGGAGTGGGGGGCAACGGGAGACAAGGCTGATGTCGCGGACAGCACGGAGACATTGACCAGATCCTTAATGTGTTCTTCTGGAGACAGAGAAAGATGCAGAGACACATAAAGAGAGGGAGAGAGTGAGCGGTGGAGGGAGGGAGGGAGGGAGAGAGTGAGAGAGTGAGGGAGGGAGAGAGTGAGGGAGGGAGAGATGGAGAGAGGGAGGGATGGAGGGAGGGAGAGATGGAGAGAGGGAGGGATGGAGGGAGGGAGAGATGGAGAGAGGGAGGGATGGAGAGAGGGAGGGTGAAGATATCAGTGCACTGGCTGACTGCCGTTGTTTTAGAGACACACAGACATAATCATACACATAACAGATACAGTAAAAGGGAGAGATTCCCAGAGAGAGAGAGAGAGAGAGAGAGAGAGAGAGAGAGAGAGAGACAAACAGACAGACAGACAGACAGACAAACAGAGAGACACGGAGATTAAAGACACAGACAGACAGAGACAGTCAGACAGAGCAAGCAACAAGCGCACATTAAGGATATATCACCGACTAATCAAAAAAAATAAAATAAAATAAAATAAAATAAAATAAATAAATAATAAAAATAAAAATTGCATAGCTCATAGGCCAATAAAGCTGAAGACAACTGGACGCCATATTGTCACTCGTATCCGGCCGTCTGTCCGTTGACATCCATGCATCTTTGATGGAATC
>NC_134909.1:14249888-14257388 GCF_041734735.1 Babylonia areolata | reverse complement strand
GCGTTGGGTTACGCTGCTGGTCAGGCATCTGCTTGGCAGATGTGGTGTAGCGTATATGGATTTGTCCGAACGCAGTGACGCCTCCTTGAGCTACTGAAAAACTGAAAAAAAAAACAACTGTACTGTCCAGCTCTCTCTCGAGTTTCTCATCACTGTGTAACCTTCTTTGTTGTTGCTTGAAGGCAGGTAGCAGAATGGTTCAGACCTCTTCTTTTCGATACCTGGTCTTTGCCCCCCTACCCCGACCCCTCTTACCCCCAATCCCCTTCCTCGTGCCCAATGTTAACAAACAGAACAAAAAACAAAACACAAAAAACCCCAACCCCCCCCCCCCCCCCCCAAAAAAAAAAAAAGGAAGAAGAAGGAGAAGAAAAAGCAAGAACCCCAAAACACGTTAACAACTGAAATCGAAATCCTATAATCAAACGTTGCAAAGTTAGCTAAAAAAAAAAAAAAAAAAAAAAAAAAAAAAAAAAGCAAGTTCAACAACTGGTTTCAAAATAACATGAACGAAAGTTAGTAACTTTAACAACCTGAAGAAAAAAACAAAAAAAAAAACCCCATGTTGAGCAACTAAATTAGAAACTAGCTGACCAATAACTTGTTATTTATAATCTTACCAAGTAGACATAGTCTGCAAGTAGGGCGACTAAATTCGATATCAAATGGCAAAATGTTCGCAATGTTAGCAATCAGAAAACAATACTTTTTTGTTTGTTTGTAAGTTATACAGCTGTTCTTGATATTATATTATCAAACTTTTCGCAACTGCAACAAACAGAATAAAATAGCTTGCAGGCTGAAGAAATAAATTCCACACCATATAACAAAGCGTTTGCAACGTTAGCAAAAAACAAACAAACAAACAAACAAAAAACACACACAAAAATTGTGATATTTGAATATCCAATAAAGATCGGTATGATGTGGCGAAGTGTTTGTCTACAAACGTGATTGGTTCACTTCGAATGATCAGGACGCTGTGTGCGAAATGAACTGATTCTGAAAATTGATCCGCCTGTCGACAGGTTTATTTCAATCCAATCAATTTTGTATTGTATTGTATTGTATTGTGTTGTATTGTATTGTATTGTATTGCATTGTATTACTCATTTTGTCACAACAGGTTTCTCTGAGTGAAATTCGGGCTGCTTCCCCAGGGGGAGAGAGCGTCGCTACACTGAGAGCGCCATCCATTGTTTGTATTTTGTTCCTGCCTGCAGTTTTTATGTTTTCCTATCGAAGTGGATTTTTCTTACAGAAATATGCCAGGGACAACCCTTTCCTTGCCGTGGGTTCTTTTACATGCGCTAAGTGCATGAATGCACACAGGATCTCGGTTTATTGTCTCATCTGAATTACTAAAGTCAAGACCACCACTCAAGGTCTAGTGGAGGGAGAAAAAATACTGGCGACTCTGCCGGGATTCGAACCAGCGCGCTCAGATTCTCTCGCTTCTTAAAGCGGACGCATTACCCCTAGGCCATCGCTCCAGTTGTTTTCTTGAAATTGATGTACGTTTCAATTCAAACTCAATTGTTAAGTTTAGTTATCTATTCATTAAATGATTAATTATCAATATTTATTTATTTATTTATTCATTTATCTATCTATTTATTTACTTATTTATTTATTTGTTTGTTTATCTATTTTGCTGAGTCGTTTCGAGCTGCACTGAGCAACGGCACGTGTTCCTACCTCTCGGATCCCCCGGTGACGCCGAGAGATATAATATGATAGGAAAGGAAAGCAAAGAGAACAGCTTTACTGCCTGGTCCCCGATCTGAATTGATCTCCAAGGAAGCATCGTGTTCCTCCTCATCCATATCCATCATCATAAAAAAAAGAGAGACCGGATCTCCATAACAGCATCGCGTCCTCTTCGTCCTCATCCATCATATGAGAAAACAAAGTTCAAGAAAAAAAAAAAAAAAAAAAAAAAACCAACAACAAAAAACTCCTTCGTCCTCCTGGGTATTATTTTTCGGAGATACTTAAAAAAAAAAAAAAAAAATCAGGGATGCTGAGGAAAGATTACAGCAGTGCACATAATTGTTTTTCTTCTTCCTTTTTTTTTTTTTTTTTTTTTTTTGCTGTCCCGTCATCTGCATCTTTTCAACAGGCATTGCTCCCACGCCGCTCATTCTGAGTCCGAGTCCCCCTCCCCCCCCCCACCCCAACAACCCCCCCCCCCCTCCCCCCACAAACACACACGCCTACACGGCCACAACCGGGTTTGTATTTCTCAGTCCCAGTGTCGGCTGTCCACAGGGAGTTAACTATCGATGTTAGGTCGCCAGGAGGCCACACACCAGAGGAGACCTTGCACTGCTGCCAGGTCACTTCGGTGGTGTTCAGTGGTGTCTGTTCTGACTGACACCTATTTTAGGACACCACCACCTACCTACGACAATAAAATAATGCTCAGTTGCGGACACAGACCGATGAGAGTCCCCCATGAATCTGCTAACGCCGAACACCTTCACAGGACTCACTCACTCCAAGCACGGAAGTGGAAGGAGATCGAAAGTGCTGTGACCTCGAGAGCAGGACACGAAAGACTCATTCTCCTTCTTGTTGTTGTTGTTGTTGTTGTTGTTTTTGTTGTTGTTGTTGTTCTTGTTGTTGTTCTTGTTCTTCTTCTCTCCTTCTACTCCTCCTCCTCCTCCTCCGTCTTCTTCTTGTTCTTGTTGTTGTTGTTGTTGTTCTCCTCCTCCTACTCCTCCTCCTCCTCCATCTTGTTCTTGTTCTTGTTCTTCTTCTTTTCCTCCTCCTCCTCCGTCTTCTTCTTGTTCTTGTTCTTCTTGTTCTTCTTCTCCTCCTCCTCCTCCTCCTCCGTCTTGTTCTTGTTCTTCTTGTTCTTCTTCTCCTCCTCCTCCTCCTCCGTCTTCTTCTTGTTCTTCTTCTCCTCCTCCTCCTACTCCGTCTTCTTGTTGTTCTTCTTGTTCTTGTTCTTCTTGTTCTTCTTCTCCTCCTACTCCTACTCCTCCTCCTTCTTCTTCTTCTTCTTCTGCTCCTCCTCCTCCTCCTCCTTCTTCTTCTTCTTCTGCTCCTCCTCCTCCTTCTTCTTCTTCTTCTACTCCTCCTCCTCCTCCTTCTTCTTCTGCTCCTCCTACTCCTCCTCCGTCTTCTTCTTCTTCTTGTTCTTAGTTCGGTGGCTGCAACACTTTCAACCACCATCTGCGAGTAGGATTGTACACGCATGGCCGTTTCTAACCCCGTCATGTAGGAAGCCAGAATCGAGTTTCGTTGGGATGTGCAATCTGGGTGCATGTTCTCGTTCCCATAACCCACAGAATGTTGACATGTATGATGCGATCTTTAACGTGCGTAGTTCATCTTCTGCATGATGTATACACACGACAGTAATTAAAACACTAGCAGGTCTGCACTCACGATGGTCTATTTCATCGAAAAAAACAACAAAACAAACAAACAAACAAACAAACACAAACAATCAAAACCAATAATCCAACATTAACCTACCAGACGCCGACAAAACCAGAATCGAACCCAAAATTCCCAGATTGAAAAACCCAAGGCACTCTCTCTCTCAAACCACTTGGCTACCACGTCACAGAGTGAGCATAATCTGTTATATATATATATATATATTGACCCCTTGACGGACGGACTTGGCAGTCCCACAAAATCCTCCTCTCTTAAAGTGGAGAGCCATTTGTCAGGCCTGACATGACTCGTAGAATTGCGTCCCTTGGGTGAGGGCCGTCAGGTGTCACCGCAACAGCGCTGGCCGTCCCTCTGGTGATAGATGGAGGGGAGACAACTGCTTAGAATTCAGCGTTCTTCTCAACCTTCTCTATGGTAAAAAAAAAAAAAATCCACTATCCGATGAGCCCCCTTTGATATAAAAAAAAAAAGAGAGAGAAGAAGCTCAGCTGGTGACGGGTAATATTACAATACAGAGGGTGAGCTAGGATCGGGGGGGGGGGGGGGGGAGGATGGAGAAATATATTGCACCATGTATAATAAAGGATGAGAATGTGGCCCCAAACTCCTCAGACAGCCAGGACTCCCCCCCCCACCCCCCACCCCCATTCGGACCGCCACAAGGAGTTCACACCCAGACAGACACCCAGAACTCCACCCCCCTCCCCCCAACCCCCAACCCCCAAACCCACCCATCCCATCCTTCGAACAACGAGACCTTCACAACAAGCAAGCTCATCTCTACCCGCGGCGGCCAGAGGTCAAAATGAAAGCACGTGCTCAGCGTGAGTGGTGAGCTCAACTTGTGCCGTGGTAGTGGCCCAGGCGGTGTCAGACAGACGAATACCGCCACAGGGGATTCAAGTTCAGATTAATGTAACTCTCAGACGAACAGTCAGGACTTCTCCCCTCTACAGAAATCCAGGATTTCACCTTAAGAACGCCAGAAAAAAAAGAACCACACACACAAACAAACAAAAAAACCCAGCCATGACTTCACACCTCTTCAGACAGCCAGGACCAACCCTCTACAGACAGCCAAGACCAACCCTCTACAGCCAGCCAGGACATCACCCCTCCAGATAGCCAGGATTTCACCCCTCTTCAGACCGCAAGGACATCACCCCTCTTCAGACAGCCAGGACATCTCCCCTCTTCAGACAGCAAGGACTTCCTATTTGGGAACGCCAGAAGAACAGTCAGGACTTCACCCCTCTTCAGACATTCAGGACATAAACCCTTTTCAGACAGCCAGGACTTCACCCCTCTTCAGACAGCAAGGACTTCACCCCTCTTCAGACAGCCAGGACTTTGCCCCTCTTCAGACAGCCAGGACTTCCCATTTGGGAACGCCAGAAGAACAGCCAGGACTTCACCCCTCTTCAAACAGTCAGGATTTCAACATTATTCAATCAACCAGAACTTCACCCCTCTTCAGACAGCCACGACTACCCCCATGGACCGCCAGATGGATCTCACAGATATCCAGAGCTGCACTCACTCGAACAAACGAAACCTTCACAACACCAGGACCCCCCAATAAAAACACCCAACACAACCACCTCAGGTAGTATGGCCGACGAGACTAACCCTCCCCAGAAAATTGGGGGGACAGATGGGGGCGAGAGGGCGGGGGGGGGGGGGGGGGGGGAGGGAGCTAGAGATGGAGGGAGTGTGGGGGTGGGGTTGAGCTATCCAACACCACATTGATCACACCACGACACAGATCTTCACCACACTATGATGAGATGAGCAAACGAGAACTGCTAGCGCTGTAGTGTTTATCGGATTCTTAACACACAAACTTGGAAGACTGCTGAGGTCCATGCTCTGCCGACAGAGCCAGCGAGTCACCTGAACAGTGAATATTTTATTTTTTCGTATGGGCTAATGATGCAAAACGTTCCCTTAATACTGAGCGTTTTCTTTGAGTATGAATTATGATTAGCATTTAATTAAACGTTCTCGCGTTGCGTTTTTTTTTCTTTCCTGGAAGTTAGTATCACGTGCCGTGGCTTTAATCATCATTATGAGTCGCGTGTCTGTTACTACGTGCCACGTGAGAATCTGTTCTTCTGCATGAACCTTCATTTGTTTATCTATTTCATTCATTCATTCATTTGTCTATTTATTCTTTTGAATATCTTCTTGTTTCCATACATTTGTTCTTTTTCATTTATTCGTCTGTCTGTCTATCTATCTATCTATCTATCTATCTATCTATTTACCGTATGTATGTATGTATGTGTATCTATCTATCTATCTATCTATCTATCTGCTTTTATTTTGTTTGGTTTCGTTTGTTACTCGAATGGGTGTTACCCGTGATAATTGTCAGACTGGAAACATACATAACAGCTTCCTAAAAAAACACAACAAAAAAAAAAAGATGATAAGAATGGAAAATGTACGCGCAAACGCTTGCACACAAGGGAAGAGAACATTTCCCTGATGGAAAGGGATCATTGTCTGTTGTCACGTAAATTCAGTTCTCTTTGATTACAGAAACAGAAAAAAAGAAAAGGCGGCAATACAAGGGCGTCCAGGAGTCATGACCTGGGTGCGGCCCGGCCCCCTTAGAGTGTAAGGAGTTAGGGGCCGAAACACTTGACTGAGGGGGTGGGGGGCGGGGGTGGGAGGGTGGGGCGGAGGGTGGGGGGGGGGGGGGGGGGGGGGGGGGGGTGGGCTTCTTCTCTGAAGACCTTGTGCTGTCCAGCTCTCCCTAGAGTTTCATATCACTGATTATGTTTTTCCTTTCTGTTCCATTTTATATGTTTTGCACCATTTTTTGTTCTGATTAATCTTGTACCTACTATGTCACCGGAGCTTTACAGCTAATGACATTAAACATTTCAGTGTTCAATGTTCTCTCTCTCTCTCTCTCTCTCTCTCTCTCTCATCTGCTTGGTAGATGTGGTGTAGCGTATAAATTATAGATTTGACCGAACGCAGTGACGCCTCCTTGAGCTACTGATACTAATACTGATACTGTTCAAACCTTGGAGACGAACGACTGGGGGGGGAAAGGCACAGTATCCACCTGCCACATGGACGTTTTTAAGCAAACGACAAAGTACCAAAGTGCCGCTTGTCCCTTAGTAGTTTAGTTTGCTTTGACTCTGTTTTTCCTTTCTGTTCCATTTTATCTGTTTTGCACCATTTTTGTTCTGATTTGTACCTACTTTTACTATGTCAAAAGAGCTTTACAGCTAATGACATTAATTTAAGTAAATCAGTACGGCCAGTCCTCTCTTCTCCTCTATACAGACCCCTCGGATGTCCAGTGGGTGTCTGAATGACCTAACCTTTAGCTTCCGTCATCAGAATTGTGTTATTCTTTGTCAACATTCACCTCTTCAGTATAAGAGCCTTCCACTTGCAATATTTTGATGATGGTAATTGGGGTGAAACGCTGTTAACGTCGTCTCTTTCGCCGTTCGTATGGAGAGAGTAAAACAGTTCAGTATTCCCCCCCCGCTCTCTCTCTCTCTCTCTCTCTCTCTCTCTCTCTCTCTCTCTGTGTGTGTGTGTGTCTTTCTGTCTGTCTGTCTGTCTCTCACTCACTCCCAAATAGACAAGACGCACGTTCTCAAAACAATTTAAGTTTCAGTTTTCTCAACGAGGCTACATCAACATCTGCTAGACAGATGCCTGACAGCAACAATAACCCAATGCGCTTTTCAGGCCTTGAGTGCATGCATATAATAATAATAATAATAATATTTGCCTACAAATCAGAATGAATTTCTTTTACAGAATTTTGCCATAGGACAACAACGCTTTTGTTGCCACGCCTTCTTTCTCAGAGTGTCAAGCTGCGTGCTACAGACGGGATCTCGGTTTATCTTCTCATCGAATGACTCAGTTGGACGCTCAGTTAGATTTTCCGCTGAGTCAAACTCGAGAGAAAGGGCGAGAGCGGGATTCGAACCCACACCCTTACGGACACTGTATTAGCAGATAATTATGCGTACTTAATCCTCAAGGAAAAGTACTGTTTCTGTGAATACATAAGCGTCATGTCAGGTGTGATCGCTCTAACGTCAGAAT
>NC_134909.1:14222388-14232388 GCF_041734735.1 Babylonia areolata | reverse complement strand
AGAAGAAGAAGAAGAAGAAGAAGAAGAAGAAGAAGAAGAAGAAGAAGAAACAAAACGAACAAACAACCGACATCTCCTCTTCGACCGTCAGCGTTGCCTGGATCAATTACACTTGCAATGCAGATGACGGGTTTCGATGTTATTCATTCCATCAGGAGGACGTTCATCTTAACAACCTCTCTCTCTCTCTCTCTCTCTCTCTCTGTGTGTCTCTGTCTCTGTCTCTCTCTCTCTCACTCTCTCTCTTTTGCCTGAACTTGGAAGAACATTATAAACACCTTGGGGTTTTAAAAGACAAACACATTTGAGGCATTTCTTCCTCTGCTAATTCTTTCATCTCTGTTTGTTTGTTTGTTTGTTTGTTATTCTGTCGCAGTGTGTGTGTGTGTGTGTGTGTGTGTGTGTGTGTGTGTGTGTGTGTGTGAGTGTGTGTGTGTGTGTGTGTGTGTGTGTGTGTGTGTGTATGCGTGTGTGTGTGCATGCGTTTGTCACACACGCGCAAACACACACACACACAAGCACACGCGCGCGCACCCGCACTACATTACACCAACAATAGTCTCATTCTTAAAACTTACTCTCTCTCTCTCTATCTCTGTCTCTCTCTATGATATTTTGAAAGTCATACACCGTAACACACGAACACACACACACACACACACACATGCACACACACACACACACACACACACACACACACACACACACACACACACACACACACACACACACACACACACACACACATACACACACACGCGCGCGCGCACTACATTACACTAAAAATTGTCTCGTACTTAAAAAAAGGGTCTTTCTCTCTCTGTCTATCTGTCTCTATCTCTCATTCTCGCATATATTCTGACAGTCACACACCGTAAGACAACACACACACACACAGACACACAGACACAGACACAGACACAGACACACACACACACACACACACACACACACACACACACACACACACACACACATCCACCCGCCAACTTCATACATCTAAACACAAACTTAATCACAACCAAACAATATTTCCTAATTCCTATCAATCCCTCCCTCCCCCCCCCCCCCCCCTCCCCTGAAGATCGAAAATCGAATGGACGTGTCCCGTCTTCTCGGGAGTCTCGCGAGACTACAGGGGGAACGAGAACCGGAAATGAGGTGTGTGGTAGACGGTGCTTGTGATCGATGATCGCCCCTTGACAACGGAAACTGGGGCTTCTGGTGGAATGCTGGGAAGATTCGCAGAGGATTCTGGTCATGTCTTTTTTTTTTTCTCGTATTTTCTCCAGATATGTTATTACTATTGTAGGATGTTGTGGTTTCTCTTCGAGGTGGTTTTTTTTTTTCTTTTCTAAATCTCTCTATTTTTACTGTCTGATCTTTTTTTGTGTCTCATCTTTTCTGTTCATTCGCTTCTCTGTCTCTGTCTGTCTGTCTGTCTGTCTGTCTGTCTCTCCACACACACACACACACACTCTTCTCTCTCTCTGTGTCTGTCTGTCTCAGTGTCCTGTTTAAAGTCTGGATTTCGATAGGTTTCCATTGATCTCTCTCCTCTTTCTTCTTTTCGGTGTGATGTGACAGAATAGAAGTGAGTGAGTGTGTGTGTGTGTGTGTGTGTGTGTGTGTGTGTGTGTGTGTGTGAGAGAGAGAGAGATAGAGAGAGAGAGATAGAGAGAGAGACAGAGAGAGAGAGAGAGAGAGAGAAGAGAGAGAGAGAGAGAGAGAGAGAGAGAGAGGGGGGGGGAGAATAGTTTACAGTCAAAATCGTGCACACTGAATATGTTAAGACTGTTAAAAATATATGCGCAATTCAACAACAACAAAAAAAAAGACAAACAGACAGAGGCAAAGAGAGAGACTCAGAGAGAGAGAGAGAGAATGAGAGAGAGACACACACACACAGATAGAGAGTGAGAGAATGAGAAAGAGAGAGAGTCGGAGAGACTGAGAGAGACACAGAGACAGACAGACAGCGATAACGATAACGATTTTTTTTTATTCAGATAAAGGCCAAAGCCCCTTACTGAAGGGGGTAACATAAAAGGTGGATAAATAAGATTTAGCATGACACACTATGAATCTACAACACAGACCAACCAAAAATAGGTAACACACATGTTCAACAACATCCACGTCGTAACAGTTCTCAATCTCTTCAATGCCTCATATATATAAATGGCCAAGTTACACACAGTAGACCCATGTCTTGACGACATGAGCAAATTAAATATAAAGTTAGATGGATCTTTATAATACTATAGTTGGATCAGTTTTTGTCTGAGGTCACTCAAGGCAGGGCAAAATAACACAAAATGTAGCTCGTCTTCCACACCCAGATTACATAAACAAGTAAACACAGGTTCCCTTAAATTCCCGTATCTAAAACAATGAGTAGCAATATCAGAAACACCAGATCTAAAATTTGCCAATGCACATTTTATAAATATGTTCAATCACAAGATTCAGCGCTATATAAATACTATCATTATTATTACTAATTCAATGTATGGTTCAATGACATGCGATGTTTTGAAAACTATATACTGTGCAAATCTATCACTGGTCTGCATATGATCATGCCAGACTGACCACCTGTAATCAATAATCCATTGTCTAAAGCACTTAAGAAAAAAAAATAAATAAAAAATAAAAAATAAAAAACACACAAAAAACCCGCAGTATCTTCAACCCCATGATTATCCCACACAAATGCAAAACCATAAGAATTCAAACCTTCAAAACAAGGGAGGAAAGCGCTCAACAAATGTCCATTATTATTATTATTATTATTATTATTATTATTATCATTACTGCCGAACAATCGCTGCCCACGTCTTTTTGCCGCCATTATTATCTAAAGAACATACCATATTATAAGCTGTGAATGTAAAAATCTGTTTTCATCTATTCTGGTCAATTTCAGCCAATTGAAATATTTTACATATGAATTCAAATAAACCGGGATATCTCCCCAGCTCACCATAAACAAGATCATTTGCAGATCGACCGTCTACATTGAGAAACCGTTTCATTACGGGTGTGCGTGAGAGAGAGAGAGAGAGAGAGAGAGAGCAGAAGAGGAGAATACAAATGAGTACTTCTTTTTCTTCGTTCATCGGCTGCAACTCCCACGTTCACTCGCATGTACACGAGTGAGCTTTTACGTGTATGGCCGTTGTTGGATTTGTTTTATTTTTTACCCCGCCATGTAGGCAGCCACACTCCATTTTCGGGGGCGGGGGTAAAGAATACAGAAATGAAATGGACGACAGCTGATCGAAAAAAAAATACGAGAACGAAAAAGAAAACAAACAGCCCCCCCCCCCCCCAACCCCCCCCGACCCCCAACCCCCTCCCAAAAGATGAGAGAGAAAAAAAGAAAAGAAGAAAAAAAAAGAGATATGAAATAGAAATAGAAATAAAGAACGAAAAGGGACTTTATAAAAAAAAATAATAATAATAACTAGGCCTGCCTTTGTTAACACCCCCACTGTGCCTCAAACAAGATGACGGCGGCGGAGGAGGCGGACACTGACTGACTTCAAACAAAGAAGAAAAGAAGAACCCCCCCCCCCCACCCCACCCCCAGAAAAAAAAAAAAAAACCGAAAAAAAAACCCGACGACAACCCCCCCCCCCCCCCCCCCCAAAAAAAAAATAAAATAAAATAAAATAAAAATAAAAATAAATAAAATAAAATAAAATAATAAGAAGGAAAAAAAACCCACCACCTTATGAATGCCTGTCAGAAAGGGAAAGCACTACTGTCACATCACAGACTTCCACCGATGACTGCTGTCCCCCCACAACCCCGTCCCCCCCCGACCCCCCACCACCACCACCTTTTTTTTTCCTCCTTGTCCTATCCTGTCCTGTCCTGTCCTATCCTGTCCGGGCCCTGAACACAAAGGTGTCTCTAGGTAGACATGATCATAGTCATCTGGAGGGTGGGGGGGGGGGAAAGAAAGAAGTCAGCTGGTTTCCACCATCATCCGTCCGTCCGTCCGTCTGTCTGTCTGTGTGTCTGTTCGTCTTTCTGTTCTATTCTATTCCGTCTGTTCGTCTGTCTTTATGTCTGTCTGTCTGCCTGTCTGTCTGTTCGTTTTTTTCTATTCTGTCTATTCTTTCGTCTGTCTTTATGTCTGTCTGTCTGCCTGTCATCACACACGTTAGATAGGGAAAGGTGTGTGTGTGTGTGTGTGTGTGTGTGTGTGTGTGTGTGTGATTGGGGGGTGGGGGATGGGGGGTGGGGTGGGGTACGTGGGCTGAGGGGTGTAGAGAGCGAGACAGAGAGATAGAAAGAAAAGGGGCGTGGGGGGGGAGAAAGACAGAGAGAGAGAGAGAGAGAGGCAGACAGAGAGAGAGACAGAGACAGAGACAGAGGGAGACAGACAGAGAGAGAGAGAGAGAGAGGCAGACAGAGAGAGAGACAGAGACAGAGACAGAAGCAGACAGTCAGACAGATAGAGACAGACAGACAGACAGACAGAGTGTCACACACACACACACACACACACACACACACACACACACACACACACACACACACAGAGTATGTATGTGTGTGTGTGGAGGGAAGGGGGAAGAAGAAGGAAAGGGTGCATGGAGGTCGCGCCACTGACCCAATTCTTTTGCCAGAAGAGCTTAGGATCAGTAACTGACTCGGTTGTTTTTAATTCCGCTTGTCTGGCTTTCCATCAAATTCGCATTATTAATGTCCATACCTCTTTGATAATTAACTGTCCTACTTTCAAGGAGACGTCAAAAGCGTGCTGGATGATCCATATGCGCGACATCACCAAAGAGGAGCAGATGCCTGGCCATCGAATAAACCCAACCTCATGGTCAGAACTTGACTACTTCTTTTTCTTCTTCTTCTCCCCCTCCTCCTCCTTCTCCTCCTCCTTATTCTTCTTCTTCTCCCCCTCCTCCTCCTTCTCCTCCTTCCTCTCCTTCTTCGTCTTCTTCTCCTCCTCCTTCTCTTTTTCTCCTTTTTTGTCTTCTCCTCCTCAATACAATACAATACAATACACAAACTTTATCGTCTATACTTTGGTACAGAGGTTTTCCTTCTTCTCCTTCTCCTCCTCCCCCTTCTCCTCCTCCTCCTTCTTCTTCTTCTCCCCCTCCTTCTCCTCTTCCTCCTCCTTCTTCTTCTTCTTTTCTTCTTCTTCTTCTTCTTCTTCTTCTTCTTCTTCATTATCATCATCTTCTTCTCCTCCTCCCCCTTCTTCTAATAGCGTATGTGGTGTAGCGTATATGAATCTTTCTGCACGCACTGACACCTTGAAACTGAAAAAAAAAAAAAAAGAAACTCCTTTCCTCCCGAGACAAACGTATACTTGACTCTTTCTTCCCCCCCCCCCCCCCCCCCCATCCCCGACCCCCCTTCCTCTCCTTCAAATGTCTTCTTGGAGCGGTTAAATTTCCGTAAAAGCTATCCACCTACGAACCTCATCTTCTGTTACTGTAATGTCCTTTTGTTTTGGAAGAAAACATACGATCAATTTTGCGCCAGCTCCAGTTAAGTTAGCATTATCTCCAACAGGGTAGGGTCTGGGTATTCAGTTTATTGACATAGTTCCAACAGTTTTTTTTTTTTTTTCTAGGAGAGAATAACCCTCATCTAATGAAAATGGATTACGAATTCCTAATGGGTGCGCGTGAAAAAGAATCTATGTCAACAAGTGTTGCCCTCTGGCAAAATTCTGTAGAAGAAATCCACTCTGATAGCTACACACACACACACACACACACACACACACACACACACACACACACACACACACACACACACACACACACACACACGTTTCAAGTTTCAAGTTTCAAGTTTTAATAATCCTTTCACTCCTACTGGAGTATGGAGGATTACTACAAAATAATCTTTTCATGACCAGAACAAACATTTCCAAATACACTTCACCTCTACACTCCATCTCGCTCACTACGATCAGCTTCGGATCCACTCCACTTACATATACCCAGATTCAAACTCTCGACTGTTGGCCACCGTTCTTTCTCTGTCTCTGGACCTTGCAATTGGAATGAACTTCCTCTTTCGCTTCGTCAAGTCTCCACACTCAGCTCTTTCAGGTCTGGCCTTAAAACCCACCTCTTCCCAAAGTAGCCTCCCTTCCCTGCCTCTTCCTTGTCTTTTTAGTTTTTTTTTCAGTTTTAGAGTTATGCTTGCGTGAGAATGACTGGTGCGAAAGCGCTTTGATTTGTTTATGCACAAGATTTAGCGCTATATAAGTACCATTATTATTATTATAAAAGTTGAGAAAACACAAATGTCTTTTAACTCCAAAAAGTATTGCTGGGCAACATTTGCAAATCTAAGCATCTTACAGCTAAAATGACTTTTTGCCTCCTCTGAGCATATTACAAAAATCAAAAACCGATTTTGGAGACAAATTTTTTTTTAGGAACATATCTATTTCGTAACTGATCATAATTGGGACATTCCATTATAAAATGAAACTCATCACCAATCACAGACATGTTACAAGCCTTACAAAGCCGTAACTCTCGTGGTATGCCTTTGTGTCTCCCTGTTTCTATTTCCAGTTTATGATTACTACTTCGAAATCTGAAGAAGCTGATAACGTAATTATCAGGCATTTGACTTATATATTTTTCTCTACCAAATCCACTTTTGAAATTTCGATAAAACAAACATTTACTACTCGCCTCTAGAGCATGTCTCCATAGATTTTGAAAACTATCTCTCAAAGCAATGTTGACATTCTTGCAGAAAGATTCCCTCTCCAAGAAGAATTGAGCATCCCAAACACAGTCATACCCTGCTTCTATTAAAATTTGTCTGATACAACTCATCCATTTCGATGAATAAATACCATTTCGATATAAATCAAGTAATATCAAATATATTTTCCCAGAATATTTTTCTGTGTTTGATATTACACACACGCACACACGCACACACACACACACACACACACACACACACACACACACACACACACACACACACATATATATATATATATATATATATATACACACACATATAATATAGATAGATAGATAGATAGATATGCATGCACTCAAAGCTCAGCGAAGCGCGTTGGGTTATATGCTGCTGGTCTAGCTCTGCCTAGCAGATGTGGTGTAGCACATATGGATATGTCCGAAGCAATGACGCCTCCTTGAGAAACTGAAACTCTGTGTGTGCGTGCGTGCGTGCGTGCGTGCGTGCGTGCGTGCGTGCGTGCGTGCGTGTGTGTGTGTGTGTGTGTGTCTGTCCGCCTGCGTTGTGTCTGTAAGAGTCTCTCTCTCTCTCTCTCTCTCTCTCTCTATATATATATATATATATATATATATATAACACATCATAACCACGACAGAGAAATGACTGTGTTCAGCCTCGTTCCCTTGGGCGAAATCTGGTTAGCTCAGTCCTAAAGGATTGACTGAAAGACGTCATGGTAAAAAAAAAAAAAAAAAATCTCGTTGGCTGTCAGAGAAAAAACACAAAAAAACAAAACAAACAAACAAACAAAAAACAAACAAACAAAACAACAACAACAAAACTAAGAAGGTTTCAGACGCTTTCATCCAATAATCGTAAACCATCGTGACTGATAGTGATACTGATATAATTATTATCCTTTCATTGAGTCTTTTATTGATAATAGAAAGGCGTTTGATTTAGTCTCGGCAAATACATTCGAACAAACCTTTAAAACATTGATTTTCTGAGAAGCTATTTGATATTATTTCAGTAAACATGTAGAAAGGGAAAGGATCATTGATTTTCTTCAAGTTTCAAACGTTTACATAATCATAGACTTTAAAAGGGGAGAGAAAAAAACGTAAAGAGAAAATATTTTGGGACACCAGTAGAAAGAAATAATGGGAGAATACTTGATTGATTTTGTTTCAAGTTCCAAACGCTGAATTACGAAGTGAGAGATAGATAGATAGAGATGAGAAAGAACGAAAGGGAGAGAGAGATAGTAAGAGAGACAGAGAGAGAAACGACAGAGAAATAGAGATAGAGAGAAAGGGAGAGAGATAGAAAGAGCTAGAGAGAGAGAGAGAGTGTGTGTGAGAGAGAGAGAGAGAGAGAGAGAGAGATTCTTTATTTTTGAGGATAATAGATAAACACTGGCGCGCTTTTTTTTTCATCCAGTCCCCGCCCTGAAACAGGGTCTACACTACACAATACTACATGATATATGTCATTGCATGCACTGCACAATGCTACTTAAAATCATAGCATGCGAATACAATACTACATAAAGGCATAAGCATGGTGATAATAAGTGTGTGTGTGTGTGTGTGCGTGTGAGTGTGCGTGAGAGAGAGAGAGAGAGAGAGAGAGAGAGAGAGGGAGAGAGAGTGTGAGTGTGTGTGTGTGTGTGTGTGTGTGCATGTGAGTGTTCTCTGTGGTTGTTGGGGTTTTTTTTTGGTTTTTTCACCAATGAAGCTCTACGTGTGCGTGTGGGTGAGAGAGAGAGAGAGTGAGAGAGAGAGAGAGAGAGAGAGAGAGAGAGAGACAGACAGACAGACAGACAGACAGACAGACAGACAGAGCACCCTCTTCCCCAGAGCCCCCCCCCCCCCCCCCCCCACACACACACTCTCCCCCCCCCCTCTCCAGCTCCACCCTGAAGCCCCCCCACACACACACCTACCTCAACCTCCTTCTCCCTCATCCCCAATCACATGGGGCACTGTCTTCAGGGACACCCACCACCCCCTCCACGCCCTCCCCGCCCCCCCCCACTCCCCCCTCCTCCCCCCCTCCCCTCCCCTCCCACACTCCCACACTCCCTACTCCCCCCCCCCACACACCCGGTGTTCACGACAGACAAATCATTCGGGGCCTGTCATCCCACATTTCTCTCCCTTCCCAGAACAGGCTGTTAACTCACTCAGTACGGCCAGTCCTCTCTTCTCCTCTACACAGACCCCTGGATGTCCAGTGGGTGTCTGAATGACCGACCCAACCTTCAGCTTCCGTCGTCAGAATTGTGGTATTCTTTGTCAACATTCACGTCTTCAGTATGAGAGCCTTCTGCTTGCAATATTTTGATGGTGGTAATTGGGGTGAAACGCTGTTAACATCGTCTCTTTCGCCGTTCGTATGGAGAGAGTTAATAGAGGTCACTCACCGCCTGGCCTGTGCCACCCAGTTTGACTGAGGCAAAGTGGGATTGTTGGCGAAACAAGGGGTTTTTTTGTGGGTTTTTTTTGGCAGTAGCAGGAGCAGCAGCAGCTCAACTAGCTTTTTGTTTTGCTTTTTTTTTTTTGACTGGTTGGTTTGATGGTTGGGTATGTGTTTTTTTTCTTCTTCTTCTCATTTTGTTGCTTTTGATTTCATGTTGTTTATTGTTGTGTTTTTGTTTTGCTTTTTTTTTTTTTGTTTTAAAACAAGAAAAAAAAGAGAATTCTTTTAAGAAACTGCATTTTGCATGCAGCTTGAATGTTTTGCTTGCGTGGGCACATTTGGTTATTGCAAAAATGGGCACGAGAAAGAGAGAGAGAGAGAGAGAGAGAGAGAGAGAGAGAGAGAGAGAGAGACAGAGACACAGACAGACAGACAGACAGAGAGAGACAGAGAGAGACAGACACTTACACTGACACTGACAATAGTTTATTGAATAGGCCACAGCCCCTTTCAATAGGGGTTTACAGTCGCAGGTATATAATTATCTAAACGAAAGACAAACAAAAACAACAAACAAAAACAACGAAAAAAAAAACCAACCCAAAAACCCATACATGCGTAATTAGCAAATAATTCATGGAGATAATTATTTCCGTGGTACCTATATTAACCTGTTTCTTTAATACGCTGCTTCACATTTGTATATTTTGGTTTGCATTCAAGATCTGGGATCTAAGCTTAAAAGGCATATATATATATATATATATATATATATATATATAAGAAACTTCCCCAAAACAAAAGTACTCTCTTCTGGAACTCTCACAAATTCCAGATTACGATTTCGAAATTGACA
>NC_134909.1:14194888-14214888 GCF_041734735.1 Babylonia areolata | reverse complement strand
ACCAACCAACCAACTAACTAACTAGCTAACTAACCAACTAACTACCTACCTAACCAACTAACCAACTAACTAACTAACTAACCAGCTAACCAACTAAATACCTAACTAACTAACTAACTAACTAACTAACTAACTAACTAACTAACTAACTAACTAACTAACTAACTAACTAACTAACTAACTAACTAACTAACTAACTAACTAACTAACTAACCAACTAACTAACTAACTAACTAACTAACTAACTAACTAACTAACTAACCAACTAACTACCTACCTAACCAACTGACCAACTAACTAACTAACTAACTAATCAGCTAACCAACTAAATACCTAACCAGCTAACCAACTAACTAACTAACTAACTAACTACCTACCTAACCAACTAACCAACTAACTAACTAACTAACCAGCTAACCAACTAAATACCTAACCAGCTAACCAACCAACCAACCAACCAACCAACGAACCAGCTAACTAACTAACTAACTAACTAACTAACTAACTAACTAACTAACTCTGAGTAACTGATCATGCAGGTCTATGTATCTGTCTATCTATCTATCCATCTGTCTACCTATCTATCTATCTACGTTTGTATGTTTAGTGGAGCCATTGGATCACCACTGCAAATACACCCGTCCCAATTCCGTACAACTATTGCTACTGGTGTTATTCCAGTCACACTTGTTTTTGGTTATACATAGTTACGCACACTATGGTCTTGATAGTGATGATGATGATGATGATGATGATGATGATGATGATGACGAAGGTTATGGTGATCGTATATTATTATTATTATTGTTATTGTTGTTGTTGTTATTGTTGTTGTTGTTATCGTATGTTGATAGTGATCCTTCTTCTTCTCATCATCATTATCATTATCATTCTTCTTCTTTTTATTATTATTATTATCATATGTTGATGGTGATCGTTTATTCTTCTTCTTCTTCTTCTTCTTATTAATAATATTATTATTATTATACCTATCATCATCATCATCATCATTATTATTATTATTATTATACCTATCATCATCATCATCATCATCATCATTTATATTACTGTCGTCGTTGTCGTTGTTGTTGCTGTTCCTGACCTTGATTATCGCCATACTTACTCTCACATGTCTCCTACTGATTGTCCATACTTTTTTTTTTCTTCTTTTTTTCTACAGTCTCTGCTGAAGGCAATTGACAAGTGATCGACAGACGGGATACACGTACACACACGTACCAGCCACACTGTTGTTACGACAGATACCGTCTAATTGCATCACCTGTACACCCCCCCCCCTCCTCCCCTGGCACCCCCTCCGCCTCCCCACCCCCCCCACCCCCCACCCCACATCCATCAGAGTTTTCGTTACCAAAGTCACTGTCGTCATTATTACTTACTTATTATACCTACAGAAAGTGCTGTGTTGTTTTATTTCCTTTTCTTTTCTTTTTTTTTTATTTCTTCTTTTTTTTCCCCCCTCTTCTTTCCTATTTCTTTCTTTCTGTCTTTCTTTTTTTTCTTCTTCTTTGTTTCTTCGTAATGAGGAGAAGGATTAGGCGGAGGCGGAGGCAGAGTAGAAACAGTTGGCGATGTGGAGATGTTGACTGTAAAAAAAAAAAAAAAAAAAAAAGGAAAGAAAAAAGAAAACAAAAAACAGTGCCAGCTCAAACACACACACACACACACACACACACACACACACACACACACACACACACACACACACACACACACAGAGACGGTACAAAGATATAACACGGGTGACGAACTGTTCCTGACAGCAATACGTGTAATGAAAACGTGCGCGCGCGCACACACACACACACACACACACACACACACACACTACTGCTGTCACAAGGCAAGTGGAATCCATAAGCTGAAGGTTTTCTCTTGACCTCCTCAACAAGCTAAGAATTCGAAGGTCGAAGGTAGCTCTGTGAAATTTGAAGATGAAGATTTTTGCAGTTGACCTTATTATTGGGAGCTGAAGGCTAGCTAAGTCAAGGGAATTTAAGTTCAAAACAAGTAAGTGGAAGTGAAATTATGTGAATGATCCTACTGGGAATTATTGGTCAAGGTTTCTGGGAATGCAAGTGACATAAAATCTTTAAGCTGAAGTGTTTTTGTTTTTGTTTTTCTCGTTACTTCAGAAGAAGAAGAAAGAGGAGGAGGAGGAGGAGGAGGAAGAAGAAGAAGAAGAAGAAGAAGAAGAAGAAGAAGAAGAAGAAGAAGAAGAAGAAGAAGAAGAAGAAGAAGAAGAAGAAGAAGAAGAAGAAGGAGGAGGAGGAGGAGGAGGAGGAGGAAAAGAAGAGGAAGAAGAAGAGGAAGGAGGAGGAGGAGGAAAAGAAGAAAAAGAAGCAGGAGGAAGAGGAGCAGATTAACCCTTTCACTGCCAAACTCGCATTTATGCAGCAGCTAGGTAGAGGACCCATGTCACTGAATGGTGACCAGATCATGGGTCTGCTGTACATGAACCTACTGCTCTTTATGTTCAGTGGTAGGATAGGTCCTATCTTCTACACATGACAGGGGAAATCCCCAAATATTCTTGGACATCATATTTTCTGTGTTTATAGCACAAGGGAATTTCACACTCTAAACTGACTGGCAGTGAAAGGGTTAAGAAGAAGAAGAAGAAGAAGAAGAAGAAGAAGAAGAAGAAGAAGAAGAAGAAGAAGAAGAAGAAGAAGAAGAAGACGGAGAAGAAGAAGAAAGAGGAGAAGGAGAAGAAGAAGAAGAAGTTGAAGTTTCTTCAGATGAGATGAAAAACCATGTCATGTGCGCAGCATGTCCTTAACGCTCAGTAAAGAACCAACGGGAACAAGAAATGGGCTATGCCCGACTGGCAACATTTCTGCAGAATAAATCCCCCTAGAAAACAACGAAATTAGCAGACAGAAAGAAAAAAAAAATGCGATGGTCTCTTCAATATTGCGACGTGCTCTCCCCCGGGGAAAACAGTTCGAATTTCAGAGAAATCTGTTGTGACAGCATGTAATACAATACAATACAATACAATACAATAACCGACAGAAAATAAAACGCCGGGGGGGACATTCCACATAAGGTGAAGAAGGTAGAGAGGGGTGACACAAAAGCCAGAAGAGGACTTCGAATAGCTTGCCCAGCTCTTGAGGAGAACTGCATAATCATAATAAATACAATAGAAATCCCGTTTGTGACCTTGACCTTCTTCTTGCCTGCCTGCCTGCCTGCCTGCCTGCAATCAAAACGTGCCATGGGATCTGACGATAATTTGATGATGGTCCTTTGCTTGCCACGTTGTTTGTCATACGTTTCAAATATCTCCTCTCTCTCTCTCTCTCTCTGTCTCTCTGTCTCCTCTCTCTCTCCCTCTCCCCACCCTCTCTCTCTCCCCCTCTCCTCTCCCTCTCTCTGTCTCCTCTCTCTCTCCCTCTCCCCACCCTCTCTCTCTCTCCCTCTCCCCCCTCTCTCTCTCCTCTCTCTCCCCCTCCTCTCTCTCTCTGTGTCGCTCTCTCTCCCTCTCTCTGTCTCCTCTCTCTCTCTCCCTCTCCCCCCCTCTCTCTCTCCCCCCCCCCTCTCTCTCTCTGTGCGTGTCTTTGTCTGTCTGCCTGCAAATATTCTTTCTTAAGAAGTGAAGTTATTTACTGAATAAAGTTTTGTTTAACTCTTTCCATACGAACGGCGAAAGAGACGACGTTAACAGCGTTTCACCCCAATTACCATCATCAAAATATTGCAAGCGGAAGGCTCTTATACTGAAGACGTGAATGTTGACAAAGAATACCACAGTTCTGACGACGGAAGCTAAAGGTTGGGTCATTCAGACACACACTGGACATCCGAGGGGTATGTGTAGAGGAGAAGAGAGGACTGGCCGTATTGAGTGAGTTAAACCAAGTGAAGTTATTTGTTTCCCCAAGGAGCAAGCAAGCGCTTCATTAAAGCAACTAAGGAACCAGGAGCCAGTTGCATTGCTTGGTTCTAACTTTTTTTGACAGTTACACAGTGACTAAAATTAATGCCTACGTTGACCGAACTACGCCATTGGTCAGTTCCACACTACACACAGTTAGTAGCGGGTTACGACCATACTAGGCAGGCTCTTCCGTCCGAGCAATGCAACTGGCTGCAGGTAACGAACTAACTAACTGACATACTAAAATAAATTCAGTTATTTCATGGCTAATAAAAAGCTTGATTTCTCTTGTTGCTCCTTTCTTTTTTTCTTTTCTTTTTTTAACAGAGTGGAGTGGATTTTAACATTTATTTTGACTGGAAATTCTATTACATTACCTTAAAATCGAAAAGATCCGGTGATGTAGCTTCTGGGTAAGTGTCTATCTACCTGTCGGACAGTCAGTCAGTCTACATACCTGGATTCTGTCTAATTCTATCCAGGTTGTCTATCTATCAATGTGTCAGTCTGTCGACGTACCTGTCTGTCTAAATGCCTCCCTACCTAGCTAATGTGATTTTATTAATTTAATCTAGACAAACCTGTCTATCTATCTATCTATATATATATCTGTCTGTCTGTTTATCTATCTATATAACTTATCTATCTGTCTATCTGTATGTCTATCTGTCTGTCTGTCCATATAACAATCAACCATCTATCCACTAATATAATCTAAACATATACTGATAACAAAACTGTGTGGATTACATACATTTAGGATATTCACAACACAAAGAATCACACATGAATGTTCCCTGACACAGACACAGACACAGACACACACAGACACAGACACACACAGACATACAGACACACAGACACAGACACACAGACACAAACACACACACACACACACACACACACACACACACACACACACACACACACACACACACATGTGACGGAAGCAAATTATGTTGTCATCTTTCGTCAGATCAGTAATGATCGATATCAAACTGCGCTCTTTCGAGTTTCCATTATCGGAAAAGGTGTTAACTGCAGACCTTCTGGGAATGCAATCTGTGGGGGGTTTATTCAAGCCACAATCTAATAAAAGTAATCCGCGTGTGTGGTGTGTGTGTGTGTGTGTGTGTGTGTGTGTGTGTGTGTGTGTGTGGTGGGGTGGGGGTGGGGTGGGGGTGCGGGTGTGTGTGTGGGGTGGGGGGTGGGGGTGCGGGTGTGTGCTGATTATCTGGTTGCGGTTTTCCACAATTTATCTTTATTCTTATCTTATCTGTCTATTATAATCAATGTGCAGTATAGTAGGCTATGTTTATAATTATATTCAAATAATGTTTCTTAATTCTTTCTGTTTTTACATTAAGAATACTAGTTATTACCTGCAGTGTGTGGATGTATGTATGAAACGGTGTATGTGATATTTTTTTTACATTTGTATTTTCGTAATATTCGTAAAAGCTGTTGTTGACTTTTACAGTTATGGTCCCTATGTTGTTTACTTGTCTATGTTGTGATAATGCACCTGACCAAATTTCTCCAGTTGGAGATACTAAAGTTATTCTTATCTTATCTTATCTGTTATGATATTTCACATGTATGTTCCCAGTGTGGTATGAGAATATATAGATCTTGTTCTCTTTGTAAAATTGCGATCGGATGTGAGAGTTATTTTCTGATTCCAAATCATTTTTAACTCACTCAGTACGGCCAGTCCTCTCTTCTCCTCTACACAGACCCCTCGGATGTCCAGTGGGTGTCTGAATGACCCAACCTTTAGCTTCCGTCGTCAGAATTGTGGTATTCTTTGTCAACATTCACGTCTTCAGTATAAGAGCCTTCCGCTTGCAATATTTTGATGATGGTAACTGGGGTGAAACGCTGTTAACGTCGTCTCTTTCGCCGTTCGTATGGAAAGAGTTAACAGCAAAAAATTTCCATGACAAATTTACCACATGCAAGTTCCCTCTAATGGTAATACTGACCCGCTGCACTGTATGTTTTCTTACTGGAGAAACATGGGCTGGTAAGCCAAATGCAATTTTATAATTATGCTCTGCAGTTTATGCTTTGAATGTTTTTTTCAGTAGACATGTTGGTGCATTGAGGTATACGTTTTGTACATTTATAAGTTTCGACCAAACAAGTGATGAGCAAAGGTGTAACATAGTGAATATGTCCTGAATATACCTCCATGGTTGTTTATACGCGACTTTCAAAAAGAGTTTAATGTTTTCCTGGTTTTTTGTTGAAAAATGTAACCAATGTGAAGATTCCAAGTTAATTTTGCTGTGAGGCGCACTCAAAAGAAAGTAACTACTTTTTTTTTGTATTCCAAGAGTGTTATCATAGATTTTTAAAGTAGACAAGTTTGTTGGATTCATAGTTAAAAGACATCATGTGTGTTTTAGCAGTTAATACCTGCACACCATTCCCACTCACGTAAATTGCTACTTTGTTCAAATCATTTTCACTTAGTTTATTTTTGTGTGTAGTTCAATTATCAGACAAGCGTATTCTTTTAAATTGTAACATGCACCCATATGCACATATCGTCAACATATCATTATCATACCGTTCGAGCGTTACGTTTCAATATTCATTTCATCTGGGGGGGGGGGGGGGGGGGGGGAAATAAACCCATCTTCACAGCTGAACTCACAGCAATTCAAACGGCGTTAAATTTCATTATCTCCTTTCCGATAAGTGGAGTGATGTCCTTGAGGTAACGCGTCCACCTAGGAAGCGAGAGAATCTGAGCGCGCTGGTTCGAATCACGGTTATGGAAACAAGAACATACCCATTATGCACACTCCCGAAAACGGAGTGTGGCTGCCTACATGACGGGGTAAAGGAACGGTCATACACGTAAAAAGCCTACTCGTGTACATACGAGTGAACGTGGGAGTTACAGCCCATGAACGAAGAAGAAGAAGAAGAAGAAGAAGAAGAAACCAGACATTCAATTCAATCATTCTTATGGAGAGGCTCGCACTCAGCCTTTTGTTGGATCTCTTCTTACTGTGGTTTTTACTGTATTTTTACTGTAAAGAAAAGGTTGACATTTTGGTGAAAATTAAAAAAAAAAGAACTAAAGATTCCATGAAGGTGTTAAATTTGAATATTCCGCATTCACTACACGAATATCACATGCTGAATTATATTTAAGACCTAGTATGTCGATTGTGGTTATTTATTGCACATGTGGTGCTCAGATAACAACCTATCACTTATTAACTTGCACATGCTTAGGTCCCCTATTCCTGACTTGAAATGAAATCATCTTCAGTGTTGACAGTTTTCAGCAGTCCATTGCTATTATGCGATTTATTTTCTTAAAAAAAAAAACTTAAATAGTCAAGTTGTTTCACTGTGATAGTTGTCAGTTATTCGATACCTTTCGATATCTGTACACATTTCTTGATTTCATTCATTCATTCTTTCTTTCTTTTTTGTTCATTTATTTGTTTATTTATTTATTTACAAACTTCACCCAAAGAACACACGCACTCTTACACAAAACAAAAAACAAACAACAAACAACACACACACACACACACAAACACACTAACTAACTAACTTGCACATGCTTAAGTCCCCTATTCCTGACTTGAAATGAAATCATCTTCAGTGTTGACTGTTTTCACCAGTCCATTGCTATTATGCGATTATTTTCGTCTAATATCACTTACAGTGAAAAGACGTTAAACTAAAGAACGAACGAACGAACACACACACACACACACATTTTCTCGCTCACATGCGCATATATAAATACCGACTCCCCCACCCCCTCCCACCTCCAAACCTACCGTCCTTCAATATCTGTTTTCGCACCCTCGTCTAATATCACTTTTTTTTTTTTGGTGAAAAGATGTTAGATTAAAGAACGAACACATTGACATACATACATACACGTACACCCCCCCCCCCCTCCCCTCCCCTCCCCCCACCCCACAGCCCCCTCCACACACACACACACACACACACACACACACAAACTGCATTGAAACTTCGGCGAAAAAAAGAAAATACCGGTAACCTGGTTACAACGTCAAAAAAAAAAGAAGAGAATCCTACTTTCATGTAAAACAAACAAAACGTTTATAAGGAAGGAAATGGGTCAATAGGGCACAGAGAAAGATGAGAAATAAAATGTCTAAAAATAGGAGCTGAGCTAGTTGTCGTCTTTAAAAAAAATGAACACAGAATTCTTTTTGAAATGATTGCTGTTGGCATTTACATTCTGATTGAGGAGAGGCGGTGAGAGGGTGAGAGGGGGTTTAGGAACTGGGGTAGGGGGGTGGGGGGTTATAGGTAATGATAACGAAGATTACGAAAATAAATCGATGATTTAATTAAAAGTAATCTCAACACGAAGGAAGAAGGCGGCAGAATGGTTAAGACGCTCAGCTTCCATCCAATACAGAGAGTCCGTGAGGGTTGGGGTGGGTTCGAATCCCGCTCTCGCCCTTTCTACCCACGTTCGACTGGAAAATCAAACTGAGCGTCTCGTCTTTCGGATGAGACGATAATCCGAGGCATCGTGTGCATCACGCACTTGACGCACTGAAAAAAGAACCCATGGCAACACGAGTGTTGTCCTCTGGCAAAAAAAAAAATGTAAAAAGAAATCCACTCTGATAGGTACACAAATATATTTATAAGCATGCACTCAAGGCCTGAGGGTCAGGCATCTGCATATGCATCTGTCTAACAGATGTGGTGTAGCGTATATGGATTTGTTCGAACGTTGTGACGCCTTCTTAAGAAACTGAAACTGAAACTGAACTCGAAGGTGGAAGGTTTGCTGGTTTTTTAGTTGGTTTTTTTTGGTTTTTTCTTTGTCTATTCGGTTGAGTCAGTTAATCAATCAAGCAAGCTATTAATCAGTCTACTGCGCGACTCGTAGATGAAATCAATCACAGTGAAACAATTGATTAGTTTATCAATTTATTCAGCAGTCAGTGATCAAATTTATGGAGGATGAAAAGGAAACAAAGCAAGAAATCGAAAGTAGGCTAATTCGTGTTAGTCGAAAATTATTGCTTTGTTTCTTTTTCTTTTTTTCCCCCTCCCCCCCCCCTTTGTTTGCTCGTTTGTTTATTTATTTATTTGTTTATTTATTTATTTATTCCTTATTCATGTATTCATTCATTTCATGATGTTTTATCTGTTTTCACGTCGAAAGTCATTGAAACGTGAAAGTTTAAGATGTGGGGGGAGGAGGTGTGTGTGTGTGTGTGTGTGTGTGTGTGTGTGTGTGTGTGTGTGTGTGTGTGTGTGTGTGTGTGTGTGTGTGTGTGTGTGTGTGTGTGTGTGTGTGTGTGTGTGAGGTTGAGAAAGCAAGGAAAGAAGAAAGAAAGCAGGGCAGGGGATCAACAGAAGGGAAAGTTATAGAGCTAATAAAAATCGACAGAATGAATTAACTCTGTGTGTGTGTGTGTGTGTGTGTGTGTGTGTGTGTGTGTGTGTGTGTGTGTGTGTGTGTGTGTGTGTGTGTGTGTGTGTGTGTGTCTGTCTGTCTGTCTGTCTGTCTTTCTCTAGCTATATCAGTGGAGTGATGGCCTAGAGGTAACGCGTCCGCCTAGGAAGCGAGAAAATCTGAGCGCGCTGGTTTGAATCACGGCTCAGCCGCCGATAATATTTTCTCCCCCTCCACTAGACCTTGAGTGGTGGTCTGGACGCTAGTCACTCGGATGAGACGATAAACCGAGGTCCCGTGTGCAGCATGCACTTAGTGCACGTAAAAGAACCCACGGCAACAAAAGGGTTGTTCCAGGCAAAATTCTGTAGAAAAATCCACTTCGATAGGATTTAATAAAACTGCACACAGGAAAAAAAAGAGAGAAAGAAAGAAAAGAAAAAAAAGAAGAAGAAGAAAAAAAAAGGTGGCGCTGTAGTGTAGCAACGCGCTCTCCCTGGGGAGAGCAGCCCGAATTTCACACAGAGAAATCTGTTGTGATAAAAAGAAACACAAATATCCAAAATCTCTCTCTCTCTCTCACTTTTTTTTTTCGTGCGTTCCCTCCCCCCTCCCCACCCCCCCGCTCTCATTGTTCTGCCTTTTCTTTCTTTCTTTCTTTGTTTCTTTCGCTCTTCTGTTCGATTGAGCATTTTGGAGGGCGAAAGAGAGAGCGAGAGAATCAAGAATCACAAGGGAAGGTGGAGAAAAGAAGAAGAAAAAAGAAGAAGAAGAAGAAGAAAAAAAAAAAAAAAAAAAAAAGTGGGCGAATGTGGGAAGAGAGATGATGAAATTGACACAATGAGAAGCGAGCCGTGAAATACTCGTAAAAGGGCATTTCCCCGCTTTGGGCGCTTCAAAAACGGAACAGATAAATAAATCAAAGAAGTGAGAAAGAAAGAACGAACGAACGAACGAACGAAAGAAAGAACGAACGGAAGAAAGAACGAACGAAAGAGAGAAAGAACGGAAGAAAGAACGAAAGAAAGAAAGAAAGAACGGAAATAAGAACGAACGGAAGTAAGAACGAAAGAAAGAACGAACGGAAGTAAGAACGAACGAAAGAACGAACGAACAAAAGAAAGAACGAACGAAAGAAAGAAAGAACGGAAGAAAGAAAGAAAGAACGGAAGTAAGAAAGAAAGAACGAACGAAAGAACGGAGAAAGAAAGAAAGCACGAACGAACGAAAGAGAGAAAGAACGAACGGAAATAAGAACGAACGAACGAAAGAACGAACGAACGGAAATAAGAACGAACGAAAGAAAGAACGAACGAAAGAACGAACGGAAGTAAGAAAGAAAGAACGAACGAAAGAACGGAGAAAAAAAGAAAGAACGAACGAACGAAAGAAAGAAAGAACGAGAAAAGAAAGAACGGAAGAAAGAAAGAAAGAACGGAAGAAAGAAAGAACGGAAAACAGAAAGAACGAACGAACGAAAGAAAGATCGGAAGAAAGAAAAAATTTTGAAAGAAGGAACGAACGAAAGAACGAACGAAAGAACGGAAGAAAGAAAGAAATAACGGAGAAAGAAAGAAAGACAGAACGAACGAACGAAATAAAGAAAGAACGAAAGAAAGAAAGAACGAAAAAAAGAAAGAACGGAAGAAAGAAAGAAAGAACGAACGAAAGAACGGAAGAACGAACGAAAGAAAGAACGAACAAAAGAAAGAACGAACGAAAGAAAGAACGAAATAAAGAACGAACGAAAGAAAGAACGAAATAAAGAACGAACGAACGAACGAAAGAAAGAACGGAAGAAAGAAAGACAGAAAGAACGAACGAAAGAAAGAAAGAAAGAACGAACGAACGAAAGAAAGAACGGAAGTAAGAACGAACGAAAGAAAGAAAGAAAGAAAGAAAGAACGAACGAAAGAACGAACGGAAATAAGAACGAACGAAAAAAAAGAATGAAAGAACGAAAGAAAGAAAGAACGGAAGACAGAAAGAACGAATGAACGAAACAAAGATCGGAAGAAAGAACGAAAGAAAGAAAGAACGAAAGAAAGAACGAAATAAAGAACGAACGAACGAAAGAAAGAACGGAAGAAGGAAAGACAGAAAGAAGGGGTCACTGAGGGGGTTGAAACGCAAAGAACGAACGTTCATCATTTCATGAAAAAACGATTTAGTTTTTAATAAGAGAGATGCGTCCCTGGAGGGGGTGGGGTGGGGGGTGAGGAGAGATGAGACCGGAGAAGTGGGGGGCAGGGGGCGGGGGGGGAGGGGGCGGGGAGACAGACCGGTAGATAGATAGATAGATAGATCGATAGACTGGTTGATTGATAGGGGGGTATGGAAGTGAGAGTCAGAGAGAGAGAGAGACAGACAGACAGAGACAGACACACAGAGAGACAGACACACACATAGACAGAGTGACAGAGAGAGCGGACGTATTAAAAAAAAAAAAATAAATAAAAAATTAAAGGGGGGGGCGGGGGGGGGGGCGGGGGGGGGGGGGGGTAAAGCTGAAGGTGTCAGACTCAAAAAAAAAAAAAAAAAAATCCTCTCTACCCTTTCTTCCAGCCCCTGCAACCCCCATTCCTAGCCCCACCCCCCACCCCCCACTCCCACCACCACCCCCACCGCCTCCCCAACCCCCACCCCACCTCCACCCTCACCCCAACTTCCTCCCGTCGCACTCTATCTCTTAGTTGTTACTGTCATTCGATGACATGAAGAGAGTTTGCTTCGATATTCACATTTAAAAAAAGGCTCGGGTGCTTTTTAAAACGAAGAGGGACGGGTGTGTGTGTGTGTGTGTGTGTGTGTGTGTGTGTGTGTGTGTGTGTGTGTGTGTGTGTGTCCATATATTTTTTTTCTATGTATCTACGTCTCTGTCTCCCAGTCTGGCGATCTCCCTTTACCCGTCCGTTCGTCCGTCTGTCAGTCTGTCCAGTGAACTATCTTCTACCCGTCTGTCTCTCTGTCTGTCTGTCTGTCTGCCAGTTTGTCTTACTCATCTACTCAAATATCAGTCAGTCTGTCTTTTATTTATTTATTTTTTTTATATCTGTTTATCCACCCGTCTATCCACTATTTTAATATCTATACATTCATCTATCTATGTTTCTATCTATCTAACCATTTTTTTCATTCACATAATTATGCATTCATCTGTCTATCTGGTAATCATCCTACCTACCTACCGATTTCTCGACCTATCTACCTATTTGTCCACTTTCCTACTTACCTATTTTAGTAACCCAACTGCTTTTTATGAACATCTATCTTCCCACCTACAGATCTATCTATCTACTATCTATCAGTAAGCCAACTGCTTTTATGCACACCTATCTTCCCACCTACATATCTATCTCTCTACTATCTATCAGTAACCCAACTGCTTTTATGCATATCTATCTTTCCACCAACATCTATCTATCTACTGTCTATCTATCGGATTACCCCATGCTTAAAAATATCTATCTATCTATCTGTCTATCCATCTGTCTGTCTGTCTGTCTATCTATCTATCTATCTATCTATATATCTACCTATCTTTCTATCCGCCTTCCTGTCTGTCTGTTTGTCTGTCTATCAATCTATATATCTGCCTATCTTTCTTTCTATCTGCCTCCCTGTCTGTCTGTTTGTCTATCAATCTATCTATCTATCTATCTATCTACCTATCTTTCTATCTATCTACCTATTTATCTATCTGCCTTCCTGTCTGTCTGTCTATCAATCTATCAATCTATCTCTCACTATCTATCCTTCCCCTCAGCTAAATATCCATCCATCTGTCTGTTAATTAACGTATTCATCCAGCGTGTTCTCTGTCCTCACATTTCCCTTTTCCTGTGACTGTCGTTTCCTTCCTCTGTGCAGGCTTCCTCATTCCCACGTGCTCGCAGCCTGCAGGCAAGCCACGCCAAGAGGCTACCAGCTAGAGGAGACCCTGCGCTGCTATGCTGACCAACCCCCTCCGGCTGTCTTTAGCTTGCTAGCTGTGTCTCTTTCTGATTTCCTTCCACGCGCGCACGTGCGCACACACAAACATGTATACACACATGCGCACAAATACACATTTACAGAAACAAACACACACACACACACACAAGCGCGCGCGCACGCCAACACACACACACACACACACACACACACACACACACACACACACACACACGCACGCACACATTCACACACACACGCACGCACGCATGCACAAACATACACGCACACACATATTCACACACACACACACACACACACACACATGTGGATAGTACACAGACACTTGCACCACTTAACGACAAGAACTGACTTTGTCACGGAACCAGACTGAGTAAATATGTTCCTCCACCCCACCCCACCCCACCATACCCCCCACCCAACCCCAACCCCCCTCTCCCGAACCAAACCTTATACCCACCCACCCCATCTCCCTCCTTCCCCACACTCCTCTCCCACCTCAGACTGGAGGAGACAGACACCTCGTCTCCTTCATGAAGCTGAAATGTCCGTCCAACCCCTTTCCACTACACCACACCACACCCCACCCTCCTACATATATCGACAGCTAAGCTACCGATATGAACTCATGACAATTACTATGGGGGAAGTGGAGAGGGGTGGGCAAGGGTAGGTGTGGGGGTGGGGGTGGGGGTGGGGTGGGGTGGGGGCTCGAGATGGGGTCATTGGGGTCATTGCCTGAGCTGAGTCTGTCTGAGGCGGGAGGTGGGGGTGGGGTTGGAATAAAGGGAAAGGAGGGAGTGGGGGGGTTCTTTCTTTATTTATTTATTTATTTATTTATTTTTTGGTTGTTGGGTGGGGGGGTTTTCTCTTTCTTTTTTTTTCCCTACGAAAGTGAGGATAACAATTACAACGAGTATTCAGCTGAGTTTCGGTCACTTGTACAGTAGCAAAGGTAGCTTGCCCTCTTTTTACAGTCTGCTGTTCATATGATGATCACAATAATAATAATAATAATGATGATTAACAGTTTCTGCGTAAGCAAAGCCCTAGCCCCCCCCCCCCCCCCCCCCCGCCCCCCAGACCCCCTGCCACCCACCCACCAAATAGATTCAGACGCCAGTCCTGTTGTTAGTAGTTATGCAACAGTTTGAATGATGACGTCCTAATCCTTAAAGACTGCAGACAGTGACCGAGAATTCTTCAACGTGTTTCTGGTCTTCCTTCCAGCTAATGTTTTTTGGGGTTTTTTGGTTTTGGTTTTGGTTTTTTTTGCTTTCTTTTGGGGCGGGGGGGGGGGGGGGGGGAGGAGTGGTGGGGGGTTATTTTGCTGTTGTTTTTTTTTTGTGGGTTTTTTTTTGTTTTGTTTTTTTGGTGCCGTTTTTAAGGTTAAATGTCCATTAAACCTTTTATGGCTATTCAGGCAGTGAATTCGTATCTACTGTATGACGGGCGCAATAGCCGAGTGGTTAAAGCGTTGGGATTTTCAATCTAAGGGTCCTGGGTTCGAATCTCTGTTACGGCGCCTGGTGGGTAAAGGGTGGAGATTTTTTTTTTTTTTCCCCCGGATCTCCCAGGTCAACATAATTATGTGCAGACCTGCTTAGTGCCTGAACCCCCTTTCGTGTGTATACGGCATGCAGAAGGTGAAATTAATACGCACGTTAAAGATCCTGAAATCCATGTCAGCGTTCGGTGGGTTGTGGAAACAAGAACATACCCAGCATTACGTGTCTGTCTCTCTCTCTCTCTCTTCTACCTCTCGTTCCTTACTCTGTCCGTTTCTCGTGCTCTAGCACCATTTTTACGCTCTTCAAGGGGCTTTTATTTATCTTTTTTTTTCCCTCCCCTTCTCCCTCCCTCTCTCTCTCTCTCCCCCTCTGTCTCTCTCTCTCTCTCTCTCCCCCCTCCCCCCCCCCTCTCTCTCTCTCACTCACACACTCACAAGCGTGTGCATGTCTGTGCTCCTGGCTTAGAAAATCGATGTGCGTAAATGCAGAGGAAAAAAAAAAAAAAAAAGAAAAAAAGAAAGAAAGAAAGAAAAAAAAAGCGAGCTAAGAGACAGTGTGTCTAATAGACTCTGCAGAGGGGACGATGGTTCGTGGAGAAAGGGTAGGTTGGAGGGAGGGGGAGAGGGAGGTAGTGGGGGTAAAGGGAGAAAGAGGGGGAAAGAGACGAGGGGGGGGGGGGGGAAGGACTCGCGGGAGTGATGGGGTGGGGTGTGGTGGGGTGGGTGGGCGTCTTATCTTGTCCATGATATATATATATATATATATATATATATAGAGAGAGAGAGAGAGAGAGAGAGAGAGAGAGAATGGGGGACAGAGAGAGGGAAGAAAGAAAGGGAGAGTGTGTGTGTGAGAGACAGAGGCAGACAGACAGACAGGGACAGAGAGAGAGAGAGAGAGAGAGAGAGAGAGTAAATGGGGGACAGAGAGAGGGGAGAAAGAAAGGGAGAGTGAGAGAGAGATAGATAGATGGAGAGATAGATAGATAGATAGGTAGAGAGAAAGAGAGAGTGAGAGAGAGAGAGAGACAGACAGACAGACAGACAGACAGACAGACAGATCGGGACAGAGAGAGAGAGAGAGGAGAAAGAAAGGGAGAGTGACAGAGGGAGAAACAGGCAGGGGCAGAGAGAGACAGGGAGAGAGAATGGGGGACAGAGAGAGGAGAGAAAGAAAGGGAGACGGAGACAGGAAGAGACAGACAGTGACACACACACACACACACACACACACACACACACACACACACACACACACACACACAGGGCGCTCTTGTCTCTACCTCCTCCGCTCCAAAATGCCAATAACTGCCATTGCATTGGAAAGGCGTGTTGCGTTGAATAGGTTTCTTCCTTGTCATAATACCCTTCTTATTTCTCCTTCTTTCTTTCTTTCCTTCTTTTTCTACATTCCTCCTCTCGTTTCTTTCTATGCTTGCTTGCTTGCTAAGAGAGGGGGTAGGAGGGTGATTTGGAGGGGCGTGGGTGGTGGTGGTTACGTGATGGGGGCGCGTGAGGGGTGTAAGAAATTGAGGGCTGCCTGTTTTGTTTCTGAGCGAAGATGGACATAACCCTATTGCGTAATGCCGTGTCTCATCTAACATGTCTTTGCTGTTGTTGTTTTTTTAAAATTTATTTATTTATTTTTTTTACGGATGATGGTGATGGTTATTGCATGTCACTTTACTGAGTTAGTTAATTAGTTACTTAGTTCGTTAGTTAGTTAGTTAGTTAGTTAGTTGGTTAGTATGGTAGTCGGTTAGTGATTTATGTAAGTATTCGTGATTCATTTTTATTCTGATTCGTTTCTCTCGTTGATTAATTAACGTTTGGATTGATTCGTTTGTTTCGTTGGTATTTATTTATTTATTTATTTATTTATTTATTAGCTTTCTTATATTGAAATGGATTATTTTTTCGTTGTTTCTTTCGTTCGTTTGTTTGTTTATCTATACTTTATTCATTCATTTACTGAATGTATTGTTGGAGTGTTTATTTATTTTGACTGTTCAACTATAGAATAACCTCATTTTTATTTGGTTATTCATTTACGTATCCATTACTTTTTCTTTTTTTTTCTTTTTTTTTTAAACCTGAGTACATGTTGCCCCACATTCAAGCTGTGCCCGTGTTTAGTTATTCATTTATTGTATTTATTTAAGAATTTTTTTTTTCTATTTTATTCTATTTTATTTTATCTTTTTTTTTTCCTCAAGGCCTGACTAAGCGCGTTGGATTACGCTGCTGGTCAGGCATCTGCTTGGCAGATGTGGTGTAGCGTATATGGGTTTGACCGAACGCAGTGACGCCTCCATGAGCTACTGATACTGATGCTTATTCATTGATTCATTCATTCATACACTAATCTAACTAATTGTTTTGTTTTCGGTTATTGTTTTGTTTTTGTTTTATCAAAAGCACGTAAAGTTTACATGTTCTGAACCAAACGAATCAGCTCAGAATTGTTCCGCATTTTTCATGTCGCTTTCTTTGTTTTCTCGTATTAAACTTTCTCTTCTGCATCTTCTTTCTCTCTTTCTCCCCCCCCCTCCCCCCTCCCCCCTGCTTTTCTGGGTTTTTTTGTTTTTTTTGTTTTTTTAAATCCTTTTTCTTTTCTTTACTTTTTTTAGAACATCTATCATGGTTTTACAGATACGTGTGGCGCAGCCTGTATGTGTTTTCCTGACTACCCTTCTCAGAAATGAAAAACTGCTGATGGCAGCTAGATATCGATCGAATGCCCACAGTCGCTCATCTGCACCCTATGCTCTTTCTCTGTCTCTCTCTCTCTCTCTCTGTCTGTCTGTGTCTCACACACACACACACACACACACACACACACACACACACACACACTCCCTCTCTCTCTCTCTCTCTGTCTCTCTAAAAGATGCAAAATCTATTCTTACAAAATATGTAATCACCCCTTCAAATGGAGCCATGGCCTTATTGAATAAACTTTTGTTTCGTTTCGTTTCGTTTCGTTTCGTTTCGTTTCTCTCTCTCTCTCTCTCTCTCTCTCTCTCTCTCTCTCTCTCTCTCTCTCTCTCTCTCTCTCTCTCTCTCTTTCTCTCTCTCTCTCTCAAAACAAATCCCACGAGCAGAAAATTAAGTTTTCCAAGGGGGGTCGTATCATTAATTTTTAGGATTGAATTCATATACACGGGCAGCTTTCATATTTCATTTTACTTCGTGTGAAACAAAAAAAATCAATCTTCTGCTTTGATTCGTTTCGGAGAATTACAGCCACAAGTGATGCACATACATGCATACATACATATATACATAACAATGCAATACTTTTTTATGTTTGGAAACTGCTACTGGGAATAACTTGTTTTTTGGGGTTTTTTTTCTAATCTTTTTTTTTTTCGAAGAAGTTTCTTTGCTGCATGCTGGTCAATAACCGTTTTTTTTTTTTTTGCTTTTTTTTGTTGTTGTTGTTGTTTTTTTTTTGTGTGTGTGTTTTGTGTGTGTTGTTGTTGTTGTTTTTGCTTTGTGTGTGTGTGTGTGTGTGTGTGTGTGTGTGTGTGTGTGTGTGTGTGTGTGTGTGTGTGTGTGTGTGTGTGTGTGTGTGTGTGTGTTTAAATCTAGATTTTTGGTTCAAACATTTCAACAGACAGAAACCGAGAGAGGGTGAGTCAGTACAATGCTGACAGTGATTGTTATGGGTGATATGAAAGAATAAAATTAAGGGTAACTAACCCTCCCCGCCCAAAAACAACAACAACAACAACAAAACAAAACAAACAAACAAAAAAACACACCCAAAAATCCTAACCAAACTACGCACGATTTGATGCTTGCGTCACTTACGTACTACTACCATAACTGAGTCATCAAGATAAAAATTAAAAAAAAAAAGAACAAAAGCAACATGAAAAGTTTGGGGGAACAACTCCAAAACAGCACCTATCCCTACACCCCCCTCCCCTCCCCACGCCCCACCCCTCCCCCCAAAAACTGTAATCAAACCATACATTAGTATCTATACCACTAACTACCACTACTACCAGTATTTCAATTAACAAAACAACACCAAAGAAATAGCCCCCCCCCCCCCCCCGCAAAAAACAAACAAACAAAAAAACAAACAAACAAACAAAACACACACACCAAAAACCCCCACCCAAACTGCACTAAAACAGAATAAGAGAGAGAGAGAGAGAGAGGGACAGAAACAGAGACAGAGAGAGAAAATTCCACATAACCAAACAAACGATAGTACCTTTACCACTTAGTTACCACCACAACTAATTCAACTTGAAAAAAAAAAAAAAAAAACAATTAGCGGGGACAAAATGAAATGGAAGAAGAAGAAGAAAAAGAAAAAAAAAAAAAAAAAAAGGTGGAGTAACTACCCGAAAACATCACTCCCCCAAAACAACAACAACAAAAAACAACAAAACACAAAATTAATTATTAGTACCACACACCCAAACAAATACAACAACAATACAAGTATAGGCTAGTACCAATACCATCTACCACCACAAATCTTTCAAATCGAGATAAGACATAAAAACAAAAGAAGGGACAACTACCGTAAATACACCCCACCCCAACAACAACAACAACAAGAACAACAAAAAACACCTACCCAAAACAATGCACTATGACATTGTCCACATATCTGACACTACAACTATTTCAATTTGATATAAATATTGACGAAAAAAACAACAACAACAGCAACAACAAAAAACAACAACCCAAAAACACGAAACAGAAGAAAAGAAAGGTTTGCCCCCCCCCCCCCCCCCCCCCCCCCGAAAACAACAAAAAACGACAACAACAACCAATAACAACAAAAAACAAGCGAAAACAAAACAAACACACATATACAAATATATTTTTTAAATAAAAAAGAAAGAAAGAAATACATGAATGAATAAATTAAAAACAGCCTACCCGTATCTATAGCACTGACCCACCACAACTAATTATGCCCGAGAGAGAAAAAAAGAAAAAGAAAAAGGGTTAAACCCCCATTACACACACACACACACACACACACAGTCAAAACATTGCCCCCTCCCCCTCCCACTCACAAACACACACACGCACGCACACACACACACACACACACACACACACACACACACACACACACACACACACACACAGAACCACACAACCCTTCCTCGCTAAAAACAACTAAAAAAAACCCAAAACAAAACAAAAATAAAATTAAAATAAACAAA
>NC_134909.1:14187388-14189888 GCF_041734735.1 Babylonia areolata | reverse complement strand
CATCTGGAGCCTGGCTCTCCTTGTTGGGATCTTTAATAAACGAGCTGGGGGGTGACAGACACGTCTGCAGACAGACTGAAAATCACAGTGAATGTCTTGGGGACAGACAGGCGTATTCACAGACAGAAGTCTACAAGGGAGATATAAACCTGTTGGACACAGAGAATCAGACATGCAGGCAGTCAACAACAACAACAACAACAAAAAGGACGATGCAGGCAGACAAAGAACGATTTAATGTTGAAGTAAACCTAAACATTGACACACAGGAAGACGTTTAGGGCCGAAACACTTGACTTCAGGGGGGGGTTGGGTAGTGGGGGGAGAGGGCGGGGGGTGGGTGGGGGCTTCTTCTCTCTGAAGACCTTGTACTGTCCAGCTATCCCTCTATTAGTTTCTTATCACCAAAAAAATCAGAAAGAAAGTATGTGGAAGACAAAGACATGCAGACAGACAGGAAAGTGTGAGGATAACAAACAAGATTGAAGACAGGCAAACAGACAGACAGACAGACACACACACACACACATACACACACACGTGGTTTAATGTAACTATGCATGCGTGTCTTATAAACCTTGTTCAGGTTTAATTGACATTAAAATTGATTCTGATTCTGATTTTGATTCTGATTCACACAATCGTCTAATATCACTGATAGTGAAAAGACACTAAGCTCACACACACACACACACACACACACACACACACACACACACACACACACACACACACACACACACATAGTATGATATAAAATTTAAAAAAAAAAAAAAAAGCCACAAGACATCGGAAACTGCAACCACCACCGCATGGAAAGAAGAAGCAAGGACAAGACGTGCAGCCTGAACTGCCTCACAAGGTGGTGGTAAGACTGACCTCCCTTGGGTAAGCGCCGGAAAATGCGCACACCAGGGAAATGCAATTACCTCCCCTTACCCCCCCCCCCCCTCCCTCCCCGCCCCCCAACCCCCACACATACACCCTCCCCCCTTTTTTTTTTCTTTTTTTTTTTTTTTTTGTCATAGGCGCTAACAGGAACAGAGAACGGTGGGCCAAGTTCGTTTACTCCTTAACCACGATTCGCAGAATTGATTGAGTCTGTCACCTCCTCTTCTCTCCTACCTCCTTGCGCGCGCGCGGACGTGCGTTTATTTTTAGAGTGTTCACGTCATCGTGGGAAGGGATAGGGTAAAAGGAATGGAAGTTGGGGGACGGTGGGGGGGTGGGGTTAGGGGTGTGTGCAGTGGGAACATGAGGGTCAGCTGAGAGAGAGAGAAAGAGAGAGAGAGAGTAGTAGTAGTTGTTGTAGACTGAAGTACAGAAGGAGAAGGAGGAAGGTGGGAACGAAGACAGTGTGCATGCATGCAAGCATGAGGAAAAGAAAGGCTTAGGGGAAAGTGGAGTTTATTCACAGGATCATTCGCTTCATTTGCTCAAATTGCACCTCTCCCTATACATCCAGACCCCTTCCTCACGTTTCATTAGCTCTCTGTCTGTCTATCTGATTCTCACTCCCTTTCTCTCTACCTCCCCTCTCTCTCTCTCTCTCTCTCTCTCTCTCTCAGTCTCTTCATCTTCCCCAGCAATCCGACACCACTGCCAAAATCTGAGTCGATCGATTCGTCACGTGATTTATCGCCCATCTGACCGCTAGGGTCATCTGAAGAGTTGGGACGTGGGGGGGAGGGGTGTGTGTGTGGGGGGGGGGGAGGCATTTATTTCAGAACTGGGTGGAGGTAAAAACAGCTAGGAGCGATCCTCAATAATAACAAAAGCTGAGACGCCGCCGCCACCACCACCACCACCACCACCACCGACACCACCACCACCACCACAAACAACAACAATAGCAGTGAGACTGTCTGACGCCTAGTTGGACAAGCAGTCCATTTCATCACACTCCCCGGCTTCATCGGCTGATATTGCTGGCATGGAATGTCTTTATTAAACGGGGGTGGGGGGGGGGGAACCCTTCCAATTTTGTATTCAGGCTATCTACAATTTGTAGATATAATCCCAACTAGCAAAGTGAATTGTAAACGTGTAATTTTCCTCCCCCCAGATTACTGTAAAAATAGCATTGATGAAAATCAATATATATATATACGTTTGGTTCCCATCCAATGGAGAACTCCATTTTATCGAAGGTAAGCATTTTCAGCATGTTAAAGAGGCATCTGATTGCGGTGTGACGTAAAGATATTATGAACTGCTGGAACTACAGCTGCTGTGTTTAGTTATGGGACAGAATTAAATGTTAGACTCGCCAATGCTATCATTGTCATGGAACAACTTTTCCCTTTGCAGAAGCACACACACACACACACACACACACACACACACACACACACACACACACACACACACACACACACACACACATGTATATGTTTTATTGTGGAAACACACACAAAGACACACAGACACACAGATACACAGACACACACACACACACACACACACATATATATATATATATATATATATATATATATAT
>NC_134909.1:14114888-14144888 GCF_041734735.1 Babylonia areolata | reverse complement strand
CGATGGAAGAGGGGAGAGAAAGAAAGAGAGTGAGGAAGAATAGGAGGAGGAATGAGGCTAAGAGAGGAAGAAGGGGGGGGGGGAGAGAGCGATGGAAGAGGGGAGAGAGAAAGAAAGAAAGAGAGTGAGGAAGAATAGGAGGAGGAATGAGACTAAGAGAGGAAGAAGGGGGAGAGAGCGATGGAAGAGGGGAGAGAGAAAGAAAGAGTGAGTGAGTGTAGAAGAATAGGAAGAGGAATGAGGCATAGAAAGGAAGAGGGAAGAGGAGAGAGAAAGAGTGAGTGAATTAGTGAGGAAGAACAGGAGGAATGAGGCAGGGAGAGAGAGAGCGAAGGAGGAGGAGAGAGAAAGAATGAGTGAGTGAGGAAAGGGAAAGAAGATGCACAGAGGAAGAGGGAGGAGAGAGCGAGGGAAGAGGAGAGAGAAAGAGTGAGTGAGTGAGAAAGAATAGGAGGAGGAAGGAGGAATAGAGAGGAAGAGGGGGAGAAAGCGAGGAAAGAGAAGAGAGAAAGAGTGAGTGAGAGAGGAGGAATAGGAGGAGGAAGGAGGAATAGAGAGGAAGAGGGAGGAGAGAGCGAGGAAAGAGAAGAGAGAAAGAGTGAGTGAGAGAGGAGGAATAGGAGGAGGAAGGAGGAATAGAGAGGAAGAGGGGGAGAGAGCGAGGGAAGAGGAGAGAGAAAGAGTGAGTGAGAAAGAAATGGAGGAGGAAGGAGGAATAGAGAGGAAGAGGGAGGAGAGAGCGAGGGAAGAGGAGAGAGAAAGAGTGAGTGAGAGAGGAGGAATAGGAGGAGGAAGGAGGAATAGAGAGGAAGAGGGAGGAGAGAGCGAGGGAAAAGGAGAGAGAAAGAGTGAGTGAGAGAGGAGGAATAGGAGGAGGAAGGAGGAATAGAGAGGAAGAGGGGGAGAAAGCGAGGAAAGAGAAGAGAGAAAGAGTGAGTGAGTGAGAAAGAATAGGAGGAGGAAGGAGGAATACAGAGGAAGAGGGGGGGGGAGAGCGAGGGAAGAGAAGAGAGAAAGAGTGAGTGAGTGAGGAAGAATAGGAGGAGGAAGGAGGAATAGAGAGGAAGAGGGGAGAGAGAGCGAGGGAAGAGGAGAGAGAAAGAGTGAGTGAGTGAGAAAGAAAAGGAGGAGGAAGGAGGAATAGAGAGGAAGAGGGGGGAGAGAGCGAGGGAAAAGGAGAGAGAGAAAGAGTGAGTGAGAGAGGAGGAATAGGAGGAGGAAGGAGGAATAGAGAGGAAGATGGGGGGGAGGGGGGGGAGAGCGAGGGAAGAGGAGACAGAAAGAGTGAGTGAGTGAGAAAGAATAGGAGGAGGAAGGAGGAATAGATAGGAAGATGGGAGGCGGGGGGGAGTGGGGCTGGAGAGAGCAAGGGAAGAGGAGAGAGAAAGAGTGAGTGAATGAGAAAGAATAGGAGGAGGAAGGAGGAATAGAGAGGAAGAGGGGGAGAAAGCGAGGAAAGAGAAGAGAGAAAGAGTGAGTGAGTGAGAAAGAATAGGAAGGAGGAATAGAGAGGAAGAGGGGGAGAGAGAGCGAGGGAAGAGGAGAGAGAAAGAGTGAGTAAGAGAGGAGGAATAGGAGGAGGAAGGAGGGATAGAGAGCAAGAGGGAGGAGAGAGCGAGGGAAGAGGAGAGAGAAAGAGTGAGTGAGTGAGAAAGAATAGGAGGAGAAAGGAGGAATAGAGAGAAAGAGGGGAGAGGAGAGAGAAAGAGTGAGTGAGTGAGGAGGAATAGGAGGAAGGATGCACAGAAGAAGAGGGAGGAGAGAGCGAGGGAAGAGGAGAGGCGAGGGAAGAGGAGAGAGAAAGAGTGGGTGAGTGAAGGGGGACCGCTCAGGGCGAAGGGGAAGAGGAGAAAGATAGAGAGAATGTGAGGAGTATGAATTAAGGTTAGGAGTCGCTGGCGGGAAGCATAGGACTAGGAGAGGTGTGTGTGTGTGGGGGGAGTGGTGAAGGGGCAGTAGGGTGGTTTTTTTTTCGTTTTTTTTCAGAACGCTGGTTTCTTCTGGCTACAGAGTTCAGGTGATGGATGGGTAGCAGTGTCCATACAGACAGTGGGTATGGGTGCGGCGTTGTGTGTGTGTGTGTGTGAGGTGGAGGTGGGGATGGGGGTGGAGGTGGGGGGTGGGGGGGGGGCGGGAGGGGGGTCAAGGCTAGCGTTTGTTGTTGTTGTTGTCGATGATGATGATGATGATGATGATGATGATGATAAATGATGACTGTCCCGGTGGGTGGCTATTTTAAACTGCGACGTTCACGCTGCAGCTGCTCTTGTTTATACTAATGCTGCTGCTGCTGCTGCTGCTGTGGCTATTGCTGATGCTACTGCAATTGTTTCGTGAGCACAATGCCATTATATTTCTTTCATATTTTTTTTATTGGTTACGTGAAATAGTCATTTTCCACTCATAATCAAATTCTAGTTCAGATAGTCAAGACTACTACTGATGCTACTGCAATTGTTTCGTGAGCACAATGCTATTATATTTCTTTCATATTTTGTATTGTTTATTACGTGGAATAGTCATTCTCCACTATAATCAAATTCTAGTTCAGATAGTCAAGACTACTACTGATGCTACTGCAATTGTTTCGTGAGCACAATGCCATTATATTTCTTTCATAGTTCGTATTGTTTATTACGTGAAATAGTCATTCTCCACTATAATCAAATTCTAGTTCAGGTAGTCGAGACTATCGCTGATGCTACTGCAATTGTTTCGTGAGCACAATGCCATTATATTTCTTTCATAGTTCGTATTGTTTATTACGTGAAATAGTCATTCTCCACTATAATCAAATTCTTGATCAGATAGTCGAGACTATTGCTGATGCTACTGCAATTGTTTCGTGAGCACAATGCCATTATATGCCTTTCATATTTTGTATTGGTTACGTGAAATAGTCATTTTCCACTCATAATCAAATTCTAGTTCAGGTAGTCGAGACTATTGCTGATGCAACAGCAATTGTTTCGTGAGCACAATGCCATTATATTTCTTTCATATTTTGTATTGTTTATTACGTGAAATAGTCATTCTCCACTATAATCAAATTCTAGTTCAGATAGTCAAGACTATTACTGATGCTACCGCAATTGTTTCGTGAGCACAATGCCATTATATTTCTTTCATATTTTGTATTGGTTACGTGAAATAGTCATTCTCCACTATAATCAAATTCTAGTTCAGATAGTCGAGACTATTACTGATGCTACTGCATTTGTTTCGTGAGCACAATGCCATTATATTTCTTTCATGTTTTGTGTTGTTTATTACGTGAAATAGTCATTCTCCACTATAATCAAATTCTTGATCAGATAGTCGAGACTATTGCTGATGCAACTGCAATTGTTTCGTGAGCACAATGCCATTATATTTCTTTCATACTTTTTATTGTTTATTACGTGAAATAGACATTCTCCACTATAATCAAATTCTAGTTCAGATAGTCAAGACTATTACTGATGCTATTGCATTTGTTTCGTGAGCACAATGCCATTATATTTCTGTCATATTTTGTGTTGTTTATTACGTGAAATAATCATTCTCCACTATAATCAAATTCTAGTTCAGACAGTCAAGACTACTACTGATGCTACTGCAATTGTTTCGTGAGCACAATGCCATTATATTTCTTTCATATTTTGTATTGTTTATTACGTGAAATAGTCATTCTCCACTATAATCAAATTCTAGTTCAGATAGTCAAGACTATTACTGATGCTATTGCATTTGTTTCGTGAGCACAATGCCATTATATTTCTGTCATATTTTGTGTTGTTTATTACGTGAAATAGTCATTCTCCACTATAATCAAATTCTAGTTCAGATAGTCAAGACTATTACTGATGCTACTGCAGTTGTTTCGTGAGCACAATGCCATTATATTTCTGTCATATTTTGTGTTGTTTATTACGTGAAATAGACATTCTCCACTATAATCAAATTCTAGTTCAGATAGTCGAGACTATTGCTGATGCTACTGCAGTTGTTTCGTGAGCACAATGCCATTATATTATGTTTCATATTTTGTATAGGTTACGCGAAATAGTCATTCTCCACTCACAATCAAATTCTAGCCGGGACAGCGGGTCCCTCCTCTGCTGTTCTGGTGGTGGTCATTAAGTCGGATACGACTGACTGTCATACGTGGAATAGAATGTAACGTGTGTGTGTGTGTGTGTGTGTGTGTGTGTGTGTGTGTGTGTGTGTGTGTGTGTGTGTGTGTGTGTGTGTGTGTGTGTGTGTGTGTGTGTGTGTGTCCACGGGTTTCCTGAAATAAACACGTCTTGTGTTACCATGTTTTGTCAAGCTGCTGCTGCTGCTGCTGCTGCTGCTGGTCCCATTGAAACTGTTGCTAGTGCTACTGCTTCTGCTTTATTGCTTCTGGCTGGTTTCAGTGTCCAAATAGTAGGGTCTAAGAGAGAGAGAGACAGAGAGACAGATAGAAATACATACGGACAGACAGGCAAAGAGAGAGAGAGAGAGAGAGAGAGAGAGAGAGAGAGACAGGCAGACTGACAGACGGACAAACAGGCAAGAGAGAGAGAGAGAGAGAGAGACAGGCAGACAGACAAACACACGGACAGAAAGGCAAAGAGAGAGAGAGAGGCAGACCGAGACAGACAGACAGGTAAAGAGAGAGAGGTAGACAGACAAACGGACGGACATACAGAGAGAGAGAGACAGACAGACAGACATACGGACAGACAGGCAAAGAGAGAGAGAGAGGCAAACAGATAGAGAGACAGACAGACAGACAGAGTGGTAAAGAGGTGGGCTTCAAACCAAGGAAGCAACCCTGTCACCAACGATCATGTTTTTTCTTCACCTTTTTCTTTTTTTTTTCTCTTCCTCTTCTTCTTCTTCTTCTTTTGTTTTGTCTACAACCTCCCCTCCCCACCCCACCCCCACACCCCACTGCCCCCACCCCCACCCCCCACCCCCACCCCCAGCCCCTCCACCCCCATCCTGGGTACCCACTTCCATTTTCTGTCAGTCCCTTTCCTTGCTTTCCCCTAATCGCTCATCCTCTTCACATCAGACACACTGTCTGAGGAGAGAGACAGAGAGAGAGACAGAGAGAGGTGGGGGGAGGGAGAAGGAGGAGGGGAATGGTTGGGGAAGGGGGCGTGGGGGTGGGGGGTGGGGGGCTTAGGTGATTGGTCGAGGAGAGAGTACTTGGTGAGGAGGATGCGGGGTGGGGTGGGGTGGGGGGTTAGGTTAGGAGTGGGGGGGATGGTCCATCATGTGTAGGTAGGTAGGTAGGTATATGTATGGTGGTCTACTAGTGTCGAAAGGTTGTTTCTTTTTTTTTTTTTTCGGGCCGGGTTGGAGGGGGTGTGGGGTGGGGTTTCAATGAATGTGCGAATGGATGGATGGATGGATGGAAGGGAGGGAGGAAGGAAGGAGGAATGGAGGAGAATATTGAGAGAAAGGGAAGGAAGGCGCTTGATGTCCTTCTAATGCTTTTTGGGGGCTTCTGTGCTAAATGCCAATTTTGTTTCTACGGTTTAAAATAAAATGTGTACAAAAAAGATGAAATAACTAAAATTAATAATTATTTTAATAGAGAATGATAATGATGATCATATTATTATCAACATCAACTACTACAACTACTACTGAAATAAGTAAATAGGGAATGATAATGATGATGATATTATTATCAACTACTGCTACTACTACTACGAATGATTATGATACTAATTGCTATTATTATTATTATTAGTATTATTATTAAGTTGATGATGATGATGATTGTTGCTGTTGTTGTTATCATTATTATTATTATTATTATTATTATTATTATTATTATTATTATTATTATTATTATTATTATCATTATTATTATTATTATTTATTTTTTATTTTTATTTTTTTTTAATTTATTATTATTATCTGGGTCTGTCTGTCTGTGTATCTAGCTAGCTAGCTGCTGTTGTTGTTGTTGTTGTTGTTGTTGTTGTTGTTGTTGTTGTTGTTGTTGTTGTTGTTGTTGTTGTTGTTGTTGTTGTTATTATTATGATGATGATGATGAGGATGATGATGATTGTTGCTGTTGTTACCATCATCATCATCATCATTATTATTATTATTATTATTATTATTATTATTAGTATTATTATTATTATTATTATTATTATTATCATCATCATCATCATCATCATCATTATGAGACAATATTAGTATCATCATTATGACATCATCATCATCATCATTAAGAGACAAATCATCATTATGAGACAATATTATTATTATTATTATTATTATTATTATTATTATTATTATTATTATTATCATTATGAGACAAATCATCATTATGAGACAATATTATTATTATTATTATTATTATTACATCATCATCATCATCATCATCATTATCAGACAATATCATCATCATCATCATCATCATCATTATGAGACAATGTTGAATAAAAAAAACAACTTTCGGCAGAGTCGTTTTCAAATGGCGCGCAGTAAGATGCGACCAAGCAAAGAAAAGAAGAAAGAACAGAAAAGTGCTTATTGAAATGGGACCACTGTCTAGATCTGTACACTCAACCGAATAAATATTGTTCTCTGTTGTTGGTGGTGGTGGTGAAGGTGGTGTTTTTTCTGTTTTTTTTTGTTTTTGTTTTTGTTTTGTTTTGTTTCTTTTTTGGTGTTTTTTTTTCGTTTTATTTGGGTTGTGTGTGTGTGTGTGTGTGTGTGTGTGTGTGTGTGTGTGTGTGTGTGTTTCACATGCTTGTCTGGTGGAGTGATAACGTCGACGACGACGATGATCATGACGTTGATGATGATGATGATGTTGACGACGATGACGATGATGATGATGATGATGATGACGTTTGTGATATTTGTTGTAGACATCATTATCATTATCACTAATTGAATGCTGATGCTGATGACGGATGATGTTTGCTGGTAAACATTTTAAATCATCATCACCCTCACCGAAACAAACGGTCTCATAATGATCACAACCAACCATCATCATTACAAAATCTAATTACTGCGCCTTGCAAGAAAAAAAAAAGAAAAAAAAAAGAGAAGTAAACAAAATAGATTAAGAAAAAAGGGAGAGGAAACAGGACTTTCAAACACATGTTTCTGACAAATGCAAAACGAATTCCGCATGTCTCAGGGGGGAAGAAAGGCTGTCATCCTATTAGTACGGAACAGGAACATACATGCAATAAAATGAAATGTCGCTCTTTTGGCTCCACGCGCACTTACCAGCAACCCCCCCCCCCCCCCCCCCCCCCCCTCGTTCCGTCCCCACTCTCCATCAATTTCCAGCCCCCAGCCACCCACAAATTTCTCTTCGGCGCCAACCCCCGCCCGCGCCCCCCCCCCCCCCCCTCCCAAACCCCACCCTTGGGAACCTCTACCGTTCCATATACAGATGTCGCCAAGCTTCCCATTTCCATTATGCCCCTATAAAACATGATCATCCAACCAAAACTGCCTTTTGTCTCAAAAACGTTGAATCCTCCTCCCCCAACTCCCGACCCCCCCCCCCCCCCCCCCCCCCCCCCTCTCCTCACTCCCACCCACTCCCACCACCCTCTCCTATGCTTCACTACCACCAACTACCACTACCACCGTTCCCTTCACTGTCACCACACCCCTCACCCCACCCCATCGCCCCTCCCGAACCTCCCCACCCCCTTACCTCCACCCCCACCACCCCCTCCCACACACACACCGTCTCGACTATCTCCCTCCAGCTCCTCACCCCCCCACACTCTCCCCCTTACCCCCCTACTCGCCTTCTTGTGACCCACCCCACCCCCACCCCCAAGTCCATATGCACAACTCCTCACCCTCTCTCTCTCTTTCTTTCCCATTTTTTTGTGCTTTCACCTCACTTCTTCCCTCCCTCCTCAAATTCGGTTCAGTTTTATTTTATTTCAATATTCTTATTCTTATTATTATCTTTTTTTTCCCCCCTTTTTCTTTTCCTTATTTTATTTTATTTTATTTTTTTATTTTTTTTTTTTACCCTGGCGCTCCGGAGGAATCTTTTTGATCTCATGCACGAGATGAGCAAAGCGCCCTCGGCTTAGACTGGTTTGGAGAGATAGAGACAGAGACAGAGACAGGCAGACAGAGGGGAAAGAAAGGAAGAGAGAGAAAGGAGAGAGAGGGGGGAGAGAGATTTTTATTCATCTATAATTATAGTCTGTTCATCTAAGATGATGATATCAGAAATACAGAGAGAGAGTATGTGTGTGTGCGTGTGTGTGTGTGTGTGTGTGTGTGTGTGTGTGTGTGTGTGTGTGTGTGTGTGTGTGTGTGTCAGACAGAGCGAAAGAGAGATACAGACATAGATAGACAGAGTCTGTGTGTAGGCGCGCGCGTGCGCGTGTGTGTGTCCCCTTTTTTTCTGTATGAATGTGTGAAAGGAAAAAAAGAAAACAAACAGGCAATAACTAACTCACTCACCCACTCACTCACTAACTATAACTAACTAGATAACTGAAAGGAAAAGGGATAATTAACAAACAGGCAATAACTAACTAACTAATTGACTAAACAAATGAAAATAATATTATTCTTCTGACTGGTATCGGTCACTATAGGGTAAAACGCCCGTAGAAAATCTGGATTGATAGCCAATTCCTACAAATAAGAACCAAAGAAAGAAAGAAAGAGAGAAAGTAAATAAACAGATTGAAAGAAGAAGAAGACGAAGAAGAAGACGAAGAAGAAGAAGACAACCCACCTGACATCCTTTACTTTTGACCCTCACTGGGCACCATAGGAGGAGTTTTCCCCGAACGCGCTAAAGACAGGACAGGGCACAGGTCTAGACTGAGAGTCATTTCCCTTGGTTCCGCCAGACGCGCAGTAAAAATTATCACCCCGGTCAGAAGTATCCCCCCAGGACTTTTTTTTTGGGGGGGGGGGGGGGGGGGGGGGGGGGGGGGGGGGGGGCTGTCTCTCCACTATCTACCGGGCCAGACGTTGTTCTGCTGTAGATATCCACCACACTGAACGGTGTTCCGTCTCTAACTAACTCACCCCCACCTCGAATCCGACCCAGACCCACACCCCCGCCACACCTCTGCCATCCCCCACCCCCCACCCCATTCCTCCCACTACACGCTCCCCCCGCCCCCCCCCCCCCTTACCCTGCCACTCGCCCCCACCCCACCCCCCACGCATCCGCCAACGAACAACCACCCTTCTCTGTCCCCCCAAATCTCTCCACTCCTTTCCCCGTATTCCGAGAGAATCCGATTCCGTATGTGATTAATTTCTTATTGAATACGTTGACACGAAATTGACGTGAGGATGTGGATCAGACAAGACAGGAGCAGGAGAAGAGGAGGTGGAGGAGAAGAAGGAGAACGAGGAGGAGAAGAAGAACAAGAACAAGAACAACAAGAAGAGCAGCAAAAACAGGAAGATCAACAACAACAAGAACAGCAACAAAAGTTTCAGTTTCTCAAGGAGGCGTCACTGCGTTCGGACAAATCCATATACTCTACACCACATCTGCTAGGCAGATACTTGACCCGCAGCATAACCCAACGCGCTTCGTCAGGCCTTGAGTGCATGCATGTACGTGTATTTGTGCATCTATCAAATAAAAGTGGATTTCTTCCACACAATAAATTTGCCAGAGGACAACAACACTCTCGTTGCCATGTTTTTTTTTTTTTGGTTTTTTTTCAGTGCGCCAAATGCCTGCTGCAGACGGGACCTCGGTTTATCATCTCATATGAATGACACAACACGCTAAGTTTGATTTTCGAGGCTAACTTTGTATTTTGTATTTGTATTTTTTATTTCTTTTTATCACAATAGATTTCTCTGTGTGAAATTCGGGCTGCTCTCCCCAGGGAGAGCGCGTCGCTATACTACAGCGCTACTCTTTTTTTTTTCTTTTTTTTTTGGTATTTTTCCTGCGTGCAGTTTTATTTGTCTTTCCTATTGACGTGGATTTTTCTACAGAATTTTTGCCAGGAACAACCCTTTTGTTGCCGTGGGTTCTTTTACGTGCGCTAAGTGCGTGCTGCACGCGGGACCTCGGTTTATCGTCTCATCCGAATGACTAGCGTCCAGACCACCACTGAAGGTCTAGTGGAGTGGGAGAAAATATCGGCGGCTGAGCCGTGATTCGAACCAGCGCGCTCAGATTCTCTCACTTCCTAGGCGGACGCGTTACCTCTAGGCCATCACTCCACTTGGGAGAAAGGGCGAGAGCGGGTATCGAACCCAGACCCACACGGAACACTGTAGTGGCAGATAAGCGTCTCAACCACTTTGCCACCTTCCTCCTTGTAACATCACAACCACTAAGATGAACAAGAAAAGAAGACACATGGGTGCCCCGTTATCTACATGCCACTGAGGCCTCACCTTAAAAAACAACAACAGCAACATGTGGAGTGATGGCCAATAGGAAGCGAGAGAATCTGAGCGCGCTGGTTCGAAACACGGCTCAGCCGCCGATATTTTCTCCCCCTCCACTAGACCTTGAGTGGTGGTTTGGACGCTAGTCATTCGGATGAGACGATAAACCGAGGTCCCGTGTGCAGCATGCACTTAGCGCACGTAAAAGAACCCACGGCGACAAATGGGTTGTTCCTGGCAAAATTTTGTAGAAAAACCCACTTCGATAGGAAAAACAAATAAAACTGCACGCAGGAAAAAAAAAAAATGGTGGCGCTGTAGTGTAGCGACGTGCTCTCCCTGGGGAGAGCAGCCTGAATTTCACAAGAGAAATCTGTTGTGATTAAAAAAAAAAAAAAAAAAAAAAGAAGAAAAAAAAAGAAAGAAATACAAATACAAAACAACAACAACAAAAAAACAAACTAAAATGAACAAGAAGGTGGCTAGTCAAAACAAACAAACAAACAAACAGACAAAAAAAGATGGACAAGATTTGAGGACGCGGTCAGTTTGAAATGTCAGATGCAGAGACGGTCTACCCTTTGACATTTTAGGACTGGACTGATGAAACAAACATTGGGGTTTAAGCGGTGCACACAGGATATTGTATTGCATTACTGTCTGTCTATCACAACAATAACAACAACAAACAACAAACATTTTCAATGTGTAAAATTCAGACTGCTCTTCCCGGCGTGAGACTGGTCGCCACATAGCAACGCCATGAATATTGGCCTTTTTTTTTTTCTTTTTTTTTTTTTTTTTTTTTTGTTCCGTCTGCAAGCGTATTTGCGTTACTTGCCCAGGTGATTTTCTTCTACATAATTTTTACACACAGACACAAACACACACAGACACACAGACACACACACACACACACAACACACACACACACACACACACACCTATCACTTTTCCGTCACACGAAAAGTAATTCGCAAATGCGTGCGGTTCAGTTCCAGACATAAATTGTTTTCTTCTTTTTTTTCTTTTTTTTTTCTTTTTTTTTTCGGCCGAACAATTGTCTGGTTACAGCAAATGAATATGTGCATATACATTTTTTTTTTTAACAATAAAGTTTGACTTACCTCTTCTTTCTCTACATTTCTATTTCACTTAAAAACTGGCTTCCTGCACCTGCAGAAATGAACGGTCTCACTGACCATATATAAGTATACAGTCTAGATGCCCATTTACAAATGAACTATTTTAAACCAGTCTCCGTTTAGAAGTGAACTGTTTCAGCGTCCTTTTAGAAGTGGACTTTTTCAATGTTCTCTTAGAAGTGATCGGTTTGACGAACGGGTTACCCGATTTCTTAGGAGTGAACTGTTTGTCCTTTTAGAAGTGAACTGTTTGACTTCACTGTCCTCTTAGAAGTTATATACTTCACTGTCCTTTTAGAAGTGAACTGTTTGTTCTTTTAGAAGTGAACTGATTGACTGTCCTTTTAGAAGTGAACTGAAGTGAACTGTTTGACTGTCCTTTTAGAAGTGAACTGATTGACTGTCCTTTTAGAAGTGAACTGAAGTGAACTGTTTGACTGTCCTTTTAGAAGTGAACTGTTTGACTGTTTCCTTTGAAGTTATATACTTCACTGTCCCCTTTGAGGTTATATGCTTCGCTGTCCTTTAAGAATTAAACTGTTTGTTCTTAGAAGTGAACTGTCTCACTGTCCTTTTAGAAGTGAACTGTCTCACTGTCCTTTTTAGAAATGGACTGTCTCACTGTCCTTTTAGCAGTGAACTGTCTCACTGTTTTATTATATATTGTATGCTTCACTGTCCTTTTAGAAGTGAACTGTCTCACTGTCCTTTTAGAATTAAACTGTTTGACTGTTCTCTTAGAAGTGAACTGTCTGACTGTCCTTTTAGAAATGGACTGTCTCACTGTCCTTTTAGAAATGGACTGTCTCACTGTCCTTTTAGCAGTGAACTGTCTCACTGTTTTATTACATGTTGTATGCTTCACTGTCCTTTTAGAAGTGAACTGTCTCGCTGTTTTATTAGAAGTTGTATGCTTCACTGTCCTTTTAGAAGTGAACTGTCTCACTGTCCTTTTAGCAGTGAACTGTCTCACTGTTTTATTAGAAGTTGTATGCTTCACTGTCCTTTTAGAAGTGAACTGTCTCACTGTCCTTTTAGAATTAAACTGTTTGACTGTTCTCTTAGAGGTGAACTGTCTGACTGTCCTTTTAGAAATGGACTGTCTCACTGTCCTTTTAGAAGTGAACTGTTTTGACTGTCCTTTTAGAAGTGAACTGTCTCACTGTTTTCTTAGAAGTTGTATGCTTCACTGTCCTTTTAGAAATGAACTGTTTGACTGTCCTATTAGAAATGGACTGTCTCACTGTCCTTTTAGAAGTGAACTGTTTGACTGTCCTTTTAGACGTGAACTGTTTGTTTTCTTACATGTTATATGCTTCACTGTCCTTTAAGAAGTGAACTGTTTGACCGTTCTTTTAGAAGTGAACTATCTCACTGTCCTTTTAGAAGTTAACTGTTTGATTTTTTTTCTTAGAAGTGAACAGTCTTACTGTCATTTTAGAAGTGAACTGTTTGTTTTCTTAGATGTTATATGCTTCACTCTCCTTTTAGAAGTGAACTGTTTGTTTTCTTAGATGTTATATGCTTCACTGTCCTTTTAGAAGTGAACTGTTTGACTGTTCTCTTAGTGGTGAACCGTCTCACTTTCATTCTTTATGCGAACTGTCTTACTGTCCCTTTGGAAATGAACCGCCTCACTAACCCTTCAGAAGTAAAAGCGAGTGAGCTGTTCGACTGTCCTTTTAGAAGTGGCCTGGTTGACTGTTTGACTGTCCTTTTAGAAGTGGGCTGGTTGACTGACTGACTGTCCTTTTAGAAGTGGGCTGGTTGACTGTTTGACTGTCCTTTCAGAAGTGGACTGGTTGACCTGTTTGACTGTCCTTTTAGAAGTGGACTGGTTGACTGTCTGTCCTTTTAGAAGTGGGCTGGTTGACTGTCCTTTTAGAAGTGGACTGGTTGACTGTCCTTTTAGAAGTGGACTGGTTGACTGTCCTTTTAGAAGTGGGATAGTTGACTGTGTTTTTAGAAGTGGGCTGGTTTACTGGTTGACTGTCTTTTTAGAAGTGGGCTGGTTTACTGTCCTTTTAGAAGTGGGCTGGTTGACTGTCTTTTTAGAAGTGGGCTGGTTTACTGGTTGACTGTCCTTTTACAAGTGGGCTGGCTGACTGTCTTTTTGGAAGTGGGCTGGTTGACTGTCTGGCTGTCCTTTTAAAAGTGGGCTGGTTTACTGGTTGACTGTCTTTTTAGGAGTGGGCTGGTTGACTGTTTGACTGTCCTTTTAGAAGTGGGCTGTTTGACTGTCTTTTTAGAAGTGGGCTGGTTTACTGGTTGACTGTCTTTTTAGAAGTGGGCTGGTTGACTGTTTGACTGTCATTTTAGAAGCGGGCTGGTTGACTGTCCTTTTAGAAGTGGGCTGGTTGACTGTTTGATTGTCTTTTTAGAAGTGGGCTGGTTGACTGACTGTCCTTTTAGAAGTGGGCTGGTTGACTGTCCTTTTAGAAGTGGGCTGGTTGACTGTCCTTTTAGAAGTGGGCTGGTTGACTGTCTGTCCTTTTAGAAGTGGGCTGGTTGACTGTCCTTTTAGAAGTAGGCTGGTTGACTGTCTGTCCTTTTAGAAGTGGGCTGGTTGACTGACTGACTGTCCTTTTAGAAGCGGGCTGGTTGACTGTCCTTTTAGAAGTGGGCTGGTTGACTGTCTGTCCTTTTAGAAGTGGGCTGGTTGACTGTCCTTTTAGAAGTGGGCTGGTTGACTGTCTGTCCTTTTAGAAGTGGGCTGGTTGACTGTCCTTTTAGAAGTGGGCTGGTTGACTGTCCTTTTAGAAGTGGGCTGGCTGACTGTCTGACTGTCCTTCTAGAAGTGGGCTGTTTAAATGTCCTTCTAGAAGTGGACTAGTTGACCGTCATTTAAGAAACATTTGCTTCACCGCCAGTCCTTTTAGAATCGAACTGTTCTACTGTCCCCCTTTCTTTTTTTTCTTTTTTTTATAAGTGAACAGTCTCAATACCCCTTCGGTTATGAACTTTTATAAACTGTCACACTGTGTCCTTATCTATATACACGTTTTTCTGTTGGTATGTTTTAAATCTTATTTATTCATTTGTTTGTTTATTAGAAGCCATCACCCATCTCTGAGCAAACACGTGCATTAGAAACATGTACACTTTTTCTTTTCTCTTATTTTTCTTTTTTTTGTTTTAGCATAATTTTTTTTTAATCCCATATCCCATGTGCCAGTCCCTCACCCCCCCACCCAACCCCACCCCCTCAACGCCCCCCTCCTGAAAAAAAAAGTGAGAATAAGTGAATTTCGCTTGGGGTTGAATGCTCTTACTGTCAATTTTATTTTCTCTTCCATTTTTTTTTCCTTCTAATTCTTAAACTTTTTTTGGGGGGTCTAACTTGTTCCAACTGTCTGTAAGTTTTGTTGCTTTTTATTTTATTTATTAATTTTTTTTAAACATACATTTCAAAGAGGAGCAGCTCACCTCACACCTTCTCTTTTTTTTTCTTTTTTTTTTTTTTTAAAGTAAACACCTCTCAGTTTCTTCTGTTCGACATTAACATGAACTCTTGAGACAGGAGCTGTTCTCAAATTATGTCCCTTTTGAGAGACAGAAAGACAAAAGATAGATAGATAGATAGATAGACACATACATACATTGACAACCAGACAGAGAGATACAGAGACAGGCAGGCAGGCTGACAGGCAGACAACAAGTCAGACAGACAGACAGGTAGATAGACAGACAGACAGACGAACATACACGTGCATATATGCATACATATATACATACATATACGCAGCAGACAGATAGACATATACAGCAGACAGACAGATACATACATACATACATACATACATACATACATACATTGACAGGCAGAGAGACACAGAGACAGGCAGGCAGACAGGTAGATAGATGGACAGCCAGATAGATAAACACACACACACACACACACACACACACACACACACACACACACACACACATCATTTAATTAAAAGGTGTGTGAACTTTTCTCCTTCAAAGTTAACATTCGCGGCGAGGCTTTTTTTTTTTTTTTTTTTTTTTTTTTTTTTTTTTTTTAACATTTTTTTAATTCCATTTTGGTAGGTTGACATTTTACAACAACAACAGCATCTTAATGGACATTTATAAAGAAGAAAACAAAAACAAACAAAGAACAAAAAACAAACAAACAAACACCATATATACTTGGATAGAAACAGCCAAGCAGCTGGATTATACACTGGTTGGTTATCATCTTGGAGTATTATCATTCATTTCTTAAGATCTTACACAAGCTGTCAAGGAATACAAACTGTCAAGTATCTTAGAACACGTTTACGGAAAGTGAACACCTCAATCATGTCTTATGAATATCAATAAAAAGAAAATAAATATGGATGGTTATTTTTTGTTAATCATGAACAGGTTACTAATCATTTGTGATCAATAATTTGTAAGGCAGCCATCTGGCAGAGAAAATGGTATGGTTAAAGTTAATATATGCATTATATTCTTCAATTCTATATCGAGTTTTTAATTTGTTCAAAAAAACTGATATTTGTGGAAGGCTGTCTTCAATTTTACATAAATATAAGTAATACTTTGCAAACAATATTATAAAACACAAAACAGCATCAGTTGTTATTGTCACATCATGTCCAAATAGCACAAGTGATTCTGTTAACTTTAAATTTCCTGCGTTTACACATCTCTCTTTTATCAAGTCCGTTAAAGCGTTCCAAAACATTTGCACATAATTACATTTCCAAAAAGCATGATCAATACTATCTTTGTGTTCTCTACAAAAACTACAGTTGTTATTATCTGTAACACCAATTTCTTTTAAAACAATTTTTGTACATAAACATCGGTGTATTATTTTCAGTTGAAACCATTTCAGCTTTACATCAACTATCTTGTGTGCATGCATAAAACAAGATTTCCAGTTATGATGCATCAAAAGCTTTAAGTCCCATTTCTCACAACATTTTGGTTTCATATCATTTTCAATCAACACATCATAATATGGTCTTGAGCCTTTAGAAACAGAAAACAAGTGTTTGAAGCAGAGCGAAGTATTTGTGTGTCTGTTGCTATCCACATGAATATTATGCTTTTTAACTAATTCGTTTATTGTTGATTTATATCCAGCATAAGTAAGGAAATCAATGTGCAAATCATATTTTTCTTTGAAGCGTACATATGAAAAAACTTTACCATCATCATCAAAAAACTGTGCAAGACAATACACATCATGATTACTGAGCAGTCTGGATATAATACACCTTCTACCAATTTGAACACGATTATTATAACACAATGGCTCTGCAAGCAGTTCCGCTGAGTTTTTTGGTTCACATTTATAAAAGAAAATCTTATAACTTTCAAACACATTTGTCCAGAACTGGTTATATTTGGCAAAATTTAAGATAAACTCTGGACCATATTTATCAATAGCTGGCCATTGGGGGAAGTTACACAGCAAGAGGTGCTTCCACTTGTGATTTGAATTTTCAGCTTTACGAATCCAGGAAAGCTTTAAAGATAAGGCAAACAATTTAACATCAGGAAGACCGATGCCACCATTTTTTACACTTTTATGAGCAGTTTTACGGCTAATTTTATCTGGTTTATTGTTCCAAACAAACTTATAACAAATATGTTGACATGTATTAAAAAATGTATCCGGTGGGTTTGGCAAAAGCAACCACAGATGAGTCAGTTTGGAAAGAATAACAGATTTCAGAATTGCTACTCTGCCTAGAGGCGTTAACTGGCGTTTTACCCATATCTTATACAAATATCTTATTTCTGCTAATCTCTCTGAATAGTTTATAGTTACACATTCTTTTAAATCATTAGTAAACCAAATCCCTAAAATTCGGAATCTTGTAGGATTCCAGTCCATACCTAAATGTTCCATATAACGCGTCTTAGAATTCTTTTTGCTCCCTAACCAAATAGCACTAGTTTTGCTTGAATTCAAATAGAGACCTGAGACACAGCCAAATTTATCAAGAGTTGTAACACAACATTCAAAAGATTTCCTATCCCCAGCAAGTAGAAATTCTGTATCATCAGCATATTGGGTCAGTTTATTCTCAACATCGTTAATTTTTATTCCTCGGATATCCGAATTTTCCCTTACCATTATAGCTAATATTTCTACACACATTACAAATAAATAAGGTGATATAGGGTCTCCTTGTCTGCAACCTCTCTTAACTTCAAACCAGTCAGAGACCTGACCATTCACAATCACACATGACTTAATATTTGTGTAAAATACACTAATCCATCTACACATATTTTCTTTGAACCCAAATGCCTTTAACACTTTAAACATGAAATCCCAATTTATTGAGTCAAAAGCCTTTTCGAAATCTATGTTCAGTAATAAACCAGGTAGATTATGCTTATCTAAGTAAGCTATGATATCATATATCAACCTCAAATTATCTCCAATGTATCTATTTCTAATAAACCCTGTTTGATCTTCATTAATAATGTTAGGTAATACTGTTTTCAAGCGGTTAGCAATACAAGATGACCCAATTTTATAAACTACATTTAAAAGAGAGATGGGTCTCCAATTTTTCAAATATTGTCTTGGCTTATCACCTTTGGGGATACACGTAATCACTCCTTCCTTTTGCACAGAAGACATTTCTCCTTTCCTGAAACTAGCATTAAGTGCCCTAACAACAAATATTCCTATTTTCTTCCAAAAGACTTTAAAAAATTCTGCACTAAAGCCATCTGTACCTGGACTCTTATTATTTTTCATATTTCTAATAACTTGTGCCGCTTCCTCCATTGTAATCATACCTTCTAAATCGCTTGCTTCTGACTCATTCAAACATGGAATATAATTCACTAAATTTTCAATTTCACAATGTTCCACCCCAACATTTACATATAAAGATCTATAAAAATTATGTACTTCATTTAAGATATCCTTTTGATTTGTTAGAACATTGTCGTATTGATCAATAATTTTGGCTATGTGTTTACTAACATAATGACGTTTTTCTAAATTACAAAAATATTTACTAACCTTCTCTCCCTCAGATATCCATCTAGCTCTAGACCTTAATAATACCCCTTCCATCCGCTTCTCTCGAATATCTTGTAATTGTTTTTGTTTAATTTCTAGAACTTTAATATCTTCTTTATTTTTATTTTGATATTTATCTAAGTTACAGATGTCTCCTTCTAACTGTCTTTCTTCTTCTATCATTTTTTTTCTTTTTCATTGAAGCATAAGAAATTGTTCTCGATCGTATTTTCATTAAAAGAAAGTCAAGAAAAATGTCATCAGGAACAGAGAACACCAGTTCATCATCCGGTGTGTCATCAGAATACATATTAATAGCATTTTCTTTTTTAACATTATTTATTTCCATATTTATTTCATCCACATATGTTTTATCCTTTAGAAGAGATGTATTTAATTTCCAAAACGTATTGCGCTTTACATTCTCGCTGAATTTAAGTTTCAACGAAATAGCTGAATGATCTGTTCTGTACCCATATTCTATGTCTGCATCATCTATCAAGGATACTACAGTGTCTGAGATCAAAAAGAAATCTAATCTAGCCTGTTGGAAAGGATTAGTTCTTCTCCAAGTGTAACGAGGGCAGTCTGGGTTTAATTCACGCCAGATGTCATTCAGATCTAAATTTTCTATCATGTTTTCAACGACTACTTTTGCTTTTGGATTATTTACATGTTTATAATTATGGTAATCTATTGTTGGGTTAAGAACTAAATTGAAATCCCCAGCTATTATAACATTCTCTACATTATTTTCACTTATTTTTTGTTTTAAATTCACATAAAAATCAGGATCATCTTTATTTGGTCCATATACATTAACAAAGACGAAATTAATTTTTTGCATCTCAACAAGTAGAATAATGAAATTCCCTGAACTATCAGTTATTGTCCGTTTCACTTTAAATTCGAAATTATTGTTAAACATTATTGCGACCCCTCTTGCATTCGACGTATAGCTTGAAAAATAGCAAGTATATCCCCATTCTGCTGAAACATATTTCTCCATCTTTTCTTCAAAATGCGTATCCTGTAAAAAATAAATAGAGTACTTCTTATTTCTCAAGTAATGGAAAATATCACGTTTTTTTTTTTTTTTTTGTAACAAGCAAAAGAACTGCTCTGACAAGTCCTGATCCACGCCTCCATCCGTGGAGAAATGTTGCTGTGGTGACCCCCTCCCACACCCTCCTTCCCAATCCCCCACCCCGTTGTCACCCTCCGTCCACCCCCACCCTACCCACCTCTCCCCCCCTCCCCTCCCCTTCCCGCCTCCTACTTACTTACCCGAAGTACTTCCGTGTCTGTCACGTTTTCGAAAGAGGATGTACGTCTTGGAGGTGAGTAGGCTCTGTCTGTCTCTTTCTCTTTGTCTCTGTCTCTTTCTAGCTTGATCTCTCCCCCCCCCCTCTCTCTCTCTTTCTTTCTAATTCTAGCCCTCTCTTTCTAGCTTTATCTCTTCAGCCTCTCTCTCTCTTTCTTTCTAGCCCCCCCCCCCCCTCTCTCTCTCTCTTTCTAGCTTTATCTCTCCCGCCTCTCTCTCTCTCTTTCTTTCTAGCCCCCCTCTCTCTCTCTCTTTCTAGCTTTATCTCTCCCGTTTCTCTCTCTCTTTCTTTCTTTCTAGCCCCCCCCCTCCCTCTTTCTTTCTAGCCCTCTCTCTCTCTCTCTCTGTCTAGCTTTATCTCTCCCGCCTCTCTCTCCCTCTTTCTTTCTAGCCCTCTCTCTCTCTCTCTCTTTCTAGCTTTATCTCTCCCGCCTCTCTCTCCCTCTTTCTTTCTAGCCCTCTCTCTCTCTCTGTCTAGCTTTATCTCTCCCGCCTCTCTCTCTCTCTTTCTAGCTCTCTCTCTCTCTCTATGTCTAGCTTTATCTCTCCCGCCTCTCTCTCTCTCTAGCTCTCTCTCTCTCTCTCTATGTCTAGCTTTATCTCTCCCGCCTCTCTCTCTTTCTAGCCCTCTCTCTCTCTCTCTCTTTCTAGCTTTATCTCTCCCGCCTCTCTCTCTCTCTCTTTCTTTCTAGCCCTCTCTCTCTCTCTTTCTTTCTAGCCCCCCCTCTCTCTCTTTCTTTCTAGCCCTCTCTCTCTCTTTCTCTTTCTAGCTTTATCTCTCCCGCCTCTCTCTCTCTCTTTCTTTCTAGCCCCCCCTCTCTCTCTTTCTTTCTAGCCCTCTCTCTCTCTTTCTCTTTCTAGCTTTATCTCTCCCGCCTCTCTCTCTTTCTTTCTAGCCCCCCCTCTCTCTCTTTCTTTCTAGCCCTCTCTCTCTCTTTCTAGCTTTGTCTCTCCCGCCTCTCTCTCTTTCTTTCTAGCCCCCCCCCCTCTCTCTCTTTCTTTCTAGCCCTCTCTCTCTCTTTCTATTTCTAGCTTTATCTCTCCCGCCTCTCTCTCTCTCTCTTTCTTTCTAGCCCTCTCTCTCTCTTTCTAGCTTTATCTCTCCCGCCTCTCTCTCCCTCTTTCTTTCTAGCTCTCTCTCTCTCTTTCTTTCTAGCTCTCTCTCTTTCTAGCCCTCTCTCTCTCTTTTTAGCTTTATCTCTCCCGCCTCTCTCTCTTTCTTTCTAGCCCCCCCCTCTCTCTCTTTCTTTCTAGCCCCCCCCTCTCTCTCTCTCTTTCTAGCTTTATCTCTCCCGCCTCTCTCTCTCTCTTTCTTTCTAGCCCTCTCTCTAACTTTATCTCTCCCGCCTCTCTCTCTCTCTTTCTTTCTAGCCCCCCTCTCTCTCTCTCTTTCTAGCTTTATCTCTCCCGTTTCTCTCTCTCTTTCTTTCTTTCTAGCCCCCCCCCTCCCTCTTTCTTTCTAGCCCTCTCTCTCTCTCTCTCTGTCTAGCTTTATCTCTCCCGCCTCTCTCTCCCTCTTTCTTTCTAGCCCTCTCTCTCTCTCTCTCTTTCTAGCTTTATCTCTCCCGCCTCTCTCTCCCTCTTTCTTTCTAGCCCTCTCTCTCTCTGTCTAGCTTTATCTCTCCCGCCTCTCTCTCTCTCTTTCTAGCTCTCTCTCTCTCTCTCTCTCTCTCTCTCTCTCTCTATGTCTAGCTTTATCTCTCCCGCCTCTCTCTCTCTCTCTCTTTCTAGCTCTCTCTCTCTCTCTCTCTATGTCTAGCTTTATCTCTCCCGCCTCTCTCTCTTTCTAGCCCTCTCTCTCTCTTTCTCTTTCTAGCTTTATCTCTCCCGCCTCTCTCTCTCTCTCTTTCTTTCTAGCCCTCTCTCTCTCTCTTTCTTTCTAGCCCCCGCTCTCTCTCTTTCTTTCTAGCCCTCTCTCTCTCTTTCTCTTTCTAGCTTTATCTCTTCCGCCTCTCTCTCTCTCTTTCTTTCTAGCCCCCCCTCTCTCTCTTTCTTTCTAGCCCTCTCTCTCTCTTTCTCTTTCTAGCTTTATCTCTCCCGCCTCTCTCTCTTTCTTTCTAGCCCCCCCTCTCTCTCTTTCTTTCTAGCCCTCTCTCTCTCTTTCTAGCTTTGTCTCTCCCGCCTCTCTCTCTTTCTTTCTAGCCCCCCCCCCTCTCTCTCTTTCTTTCTAGCCCTCTCTCTCTCTTTCTATTTCTAGCTTTATCTCTCCCGCCTCTCTCTCTCTCTCTTTCTTTCTAGCCCTCTCTCTCTCTTTCTAGCTTTATCTCTCCCGCCTCTCTCTCCCTCTTTCTTTCTAGCTCTCTCTCTCTCTTTCTTTCTAGCTCTCTCTCTTTCTAGCCCTCTCTCTCTCTTTTTAGCTTTATCTCTCCCGCCTCTCTCTCTTTCTTTCTAGCCCCCCCCTCTCTCTCTTTCTTTCTAGCCCCCCCTCTCTCTCTCTCTTTCTAGCTTTATCTCTCCCGCCTCTCTCTCTCTCTTTCTTTCTAGCCCTCTCTCTCTCTCTCTCTAGCTTTATCTCTCCCGCCTCTCTCTCTCTCTTCCTAGCCCTCTCTCTCTCTTTCTAGCTTTATCTCTCCCGCCTCTCTCTCTCTCTCTAGCTTTATCTCTCCCGCCTCTCTCTCTCTCTCTCTCTCTCTCTCTCTTTCTAGCCCTCTGTCTCTCTTTCTAGCTTTATCTCTCCTGCCTTTATCTTTCTCTCTCTAGCTTTATCTCTCCCGCCTCTCTCTCTTTGTGATAATAATGCGCATGCTGTATTTATTGGAATAGTGATGACCCCCCCCCCCCCACACCCCCCCTATGTTTCATTTGAATGTTTCCCCTTCGAGAGCTAGAAAAAAAAAAAAAAAAAAGAAAAAGCATGAGCACGACGACGACGAAAGCCCAATTGTCCTAAAAAAAACCCCAACAAAAACAAAACAAAAACAAAACAACCCCCCCACCCCCCCAAAAAAAAACCAAACCACAACCCCCCCCCCCCCCCCCCCCCCCAAAAAAAAAAAAACAACAACAAAAAAACCCAAAAAAAACCCCGAACAACGTCGACTCCCCGACAGTACGTATTATTATTATTTTTTCTCAAGGCCTGACTAAGCGCGTTGGGTTACGCTGCTGGTCAGGCATCAGCTTGGCAGATGTGGTGTAGCGTATATGGATTTGACCGAACGCAGTGACGCCTCCTTGAGCTACTGATACTGATACTGATACCGTATCTCACATATTCTCTCCATGGAAAGTCGGCAGAAAAATCACAAAGTAATTGATGAAGCACGTGAACTCGTAATCATTAATTTTCTGCGATAGTGGGTCTCCGTATGATCTCACATGTCTCGCGATCATAATTAATTATAGCTACCATTCGTGGCAGGCAGACTAGACAGCATCAGGAATACGTAAATGTAAACCATTACAACGTCGCAGGTGGCAGTGATGTCAAGTCATTTTCATGACAAAAATAGATAAATGAATGAATGAATAAATGAATAGAAAATCAATAATAGTAACAGCATTAACAATAACAATAATAAAAAAAAAAAAAAATAATGATGATGATACTACTGCCGCTAGTTGTACTTCTACTAATGTTGATGATGATGATGATGATGATGATGACAACAACAACAATTGATAACAAAAACTGTTATCACGTTGCGCAAATTCATTCGGTATCGTGATAAACAACTGGTCATATTTCTAACGACACCTTTTTCCAAGGAGAAAAGAAAAACACAAAAAAAACAAAAAACCAAACAAACAAAAAAAAAAACAAGAAAAAATAAAGAAAAATAAAAGAAGCACCAATCAAATTCCATCACCAGACCAGGTGACAAACATGGCAACAGGCGAGGGGGGGTGGGGGTGGGGGGACAGGGAGGGGAGAGGGGGGACGGAGAGGAGGGGCGAGGGGAAGCTAAGGTGGATGTGGCTTCGTCCATCTTCGTTTTATTTGTGATTTTTTTTTTTTTTTTTTTTTTTGTATGTTTCTCTTTGTACTCATTGCATTTTGTTTTTTTCTTGTTTTTTTCTTCTTCTTTCTCTCTCTCTCTTGACAGTAGGTATGTAAATAAATCAAAAAAAGAAGACGATGTTAACAGCGCTCTCAAAATGCTACCAGGCCTTACTTAAATAAACGACATAAAAAAAACCCAACACACACACACACAAAAAAAACACAAACCAACAACAGGGGAGTGTGAAAACAAAACAAAACAAACAAACAAACAAAAAAACACACAAAAAAAGCAAATAAAAAAATTCGCCAAATAAAGGAGATAAATGAAAAGGGAGAAATATGGAGAAGAAAAGAAACTATGAAGGGGGAAAACAGGAAAAGTGGAAAAAAAAGGATAAAGTAGTAAAAACAAAGAGAAGAAATAAAGAAGAATAAGAAAAATAAAATAAAAAAAAGAAAGAAATGAAAGAAAAATGAAAGAAAGAAAGAAAGAAGCAAGACAAAACGAAATAAGAAAGAAGGAAAGTAGGAAACGAATAGAAAAGAAAAAGAAACACACACACACACACACACACACACACGGAAAGACGGGAAAGTAAAAAAAATAAAACACAGGGAAAAAAGAAAGAATGAAAAACGAAAAGAGAAAACAAGAAAGAAAGAACAATCGAAAGAAAGAAAGGATGAATGAAAAAAGAGTGAAAGAAAGAAGCTAACACAGGCACTTTTCTCGCCTTCCGACGTCAGACTGAAAAAAAAAAAAAGAAAAAAAGAAGGAAAAAGCTGACCTTTGGGAAACCGTGAGTTTGACTTTTGTTGTTGTTTTTTTGGTTTTTTTCTTTCCTTGTATTTTTTTTTATTTGAAAAAAAAAAGAAGTTTATTCTGCCTTTGACCGTTTTGTTCTGGAAAAGCCTTCTTACGTTCTCATATGCCTTTCTTCGAACAAAATACGGTGATGCTGTATGATTATGGATGAAAGAGTGAAATGAATTGAACACTGAACACTGACATGTTTAATGTCATTAGCTGTGTAAGCTCTAGTGACATAGTTGGTACAAATCAGAAGAAAAAATGGTGCAAAACAGATAAACTGGAACAGAAAGGAAAAACACAATCATAGGAAACTAAACTGCGAAGGGATAAGCGGTACTTTGGTACTTTGTCATTAGCTTAAAAATCCATGTGGCAGGCGGGTACTGTGCCTTCCTCCCCCCCCTTCCCCCCTCCCCCCTCGTCGTTCGTCACCAAGGTTTGGAAAGTGCACAGAAAATAACGTACATATTATATAATCCATATAATAACCATTTAAGCATGCGACATCGACACACATCATATCAATACGAACACCTAACAAACTACATATAAAACATATAATAATTATTTAAGCGTGTGACATCAGTCGACACACATCATATCAATACGAACACATGAAAAAAAGAGAGAGAGAGAGAGAAACAGAGAGACAGACAGACAGACAGATGCAGTCAACAGAGAGAGGGGCAGGCAGCAACAGAGACAGAAAGAAGAAGAGGAAGAGAGAATGTGGGAGAGAAAGAGGGAAGGAGGGCGAGCAAGCGAGCGAACGAACGAGCGAGAGACAGACAGACAGACAGACACAAGACAGAGACAGAGACACTGAAAGACAGAGAGAGAAGGAACGAACAAACGAACGATTTATTCAAAGGCCATCGACCCATTTGAAGGGGTTTAAACAAAAGTAAAGAAGATTTTCTACCTCATATAATGTTATGAATATTGTTAACATACAAACAACATACGGACACAAAAGTATTGCGTGAACAAGTAAATATTTAGACTCCAAGAGAGAAAAAAAAAACATCAACAAAACAACAAACAACAATAAGCAATCGTCATTGCCATACTCTCTGACATCGAACAATTCTATTGCGTTCTCACGACTCTTCAAGAGAGAGAGAGAGAGAGAGTGTGTGTACATGAGAGAGAGAGATAGAGAAAGAGAGAGAGAGAGAGTGTGTGTATGTGTGTGTGTGTGTGTGTGTGTGAAAGAGAGAGAGAGAAAGAGTGAGAGAGAGTGTGTGTGTATGTGTGAGAGAGAGCGAGCTAGAAAGAGTGAGAGAGAGCTAGAAAGAGTGAGAGAGTGTGTGTATGTGTGTGAGAGAGACAGACGGAGAGCTAGAAAGAGTGAGAGAGAGAGAGTGTGTGTGTATGTGTGCGTGTGTGTGTGTGTGCGCGTGTGTGTGTGTGTGTGTGAGAGAGAGAGAGAGAGGGAGAGAAAGAAAGGCAGAGGGACTGTGACAGAGATAGAAATGGGTACACATAAGGACAGGCAGGCAGCCCCAGAGAGAGAGACACACACACAGACAGGCATGAGACAAATAAGTCAGACAAACATATTGAGATAGATACATAGATAGATAGAGGGAGAGACAGAGAGAAGGAGAGAGAGAGAGAACAGAGAAAAATACAGAGAAACAAACAAAGAGACAGAGAGGGGGGTGGGTGGGGGGGGGGGGGGGGGGGGGAAGTGATTTATGATAGGTCACTGTCTGGGTTCTCCCACTGTTTCCCTGGCTATCTCGGTGTGTCTCTCTCTGTCCCTCTCTCTCTCTCTCTCTCTCTCCCTCTCCTCCTCCTCCTCCCTCCCCCTTCTCCCCCTCTTCCATTGATGCTGATGACGACGGTGGTGGTGGTATCAGGGCTCGGGCTGGGAGTGGGGTGGGGGGGGTGGGGTGGGGGGTGGGGTTGAGGGAAGGGGAGGGGAGGGATATAGCGGGGGGGGGGGGGGGGGGGGGGCTGTTGGTATTGATTATTTCCTTCCTTCCTACCTCCTCCTCCTCCTCCTCCTCCTTCTACCCCTATCACCCTTATCCCTCCCACGGAATGCGGCTTCTGCACCCTCCGCCCCCCCCCCTCCCCCCCCCTTCCCACCTCTTCATGTCTCTTGCACGTGCTGTGATGTCGCGCGCGCTGTTTGACCCACTTTCTTTAAAACTACGTCATGGTGGGGGGGGAGGGGAGGGAGAGGGGAGTGTAGGAGGGTTTGCAGGTGAGGGTGAGGGTGGGGGTGGTAGTGGTGGTTGGGGGGAGGGAAGGAGGAAGGGGGGGAGAGGGGTGGTTGTTGCTATTTGTAGAGTGATGGCGTTGTGGTGGAAACGCGTCCGCTTTTCCCTTAATTCAAGGAAAGCGAGAGAGCAGAGTTTTCAGTGTGTAGGATGATGGAATACCACAATCCTCCAAGGATTTTCTCCTCCTCCTCCTCCTCCTTCTCCACTTGACCTTGAGTGGTGGTGGTCTGGACGCTAGTCCTCCGGATAAGATGATAAACCGAGGTCCTATGGTGGTATAGCAGGCATGCATTCAGCGCACGTAAAAGTTTACCTCACGGCAATAATATGAGAGTTGCCCGTGTCGAAAATGATATAGATTCTAAATCCACTTTGATCCTAAAATCAATTTCAAACTTGCAGAGGATATATAAAATTATTAAAAAAGAAAAAAAGAAAAGAAAAAAATAAGAGAGTGGTGCTTCACTGGACTGTGGATACTTGTTCTCCCTCGAATTTCAAACAGAGAAATTTGTTGTGACGAAATAGAAATACAGTGATATACAATCAATCTCTCTCTCTCTCTCTCTCTCTCTCTCTCTCTCTCTCTCTCTCTCTCTCTCTCTCTCTCTCTCTCTCTCACACACACACACACATTCATTCTCTATGTATCTATATATCTATCTCTGCTTGTGTCTCTCCTCTCTGAGTCTCTCTCTCTCTCTCTCTCTCTCTCTCTCTCTCTCTCTCTCACACACACACACACACACACACACAAATTCATTCTCTCTCTCTCTATCTATCTATCTATTTATCTATCTATCTATCCATCCATCCATCTATCTCTGCTTGTTTCTCTGTCTCTCCTCTCTGAGTCTCTCTCTCTCTCTCTCTCTCTCTCTCTCTCCCCCCCCTCTCTCTCTCTCTCCTCTCTCTCTGTCGTCTCTGAGTCTGTATATCTCTCTTTCTCTCTTTCCGCTTCCCCCCACCCCCCCCACCCTTTCTACCTCTGTGTCATCATCATTATCAACCACCTGCATCATCATCATCATCATCACCGTCGTCCTAATGACGATGATGTTGAAGTCGCAACTAGTTATCAACATGTCAGACTCCTAGTGAAAAAAAAAAAAAAAATCACAATATTTATTATCATATTTTGTACATGGTGATAATTATATTGTACCGATCACTGCGTTATCGATGATTGTGAGGGTGGTTTTTTTTTATCTTCAGTTTAACGTCTATTCACTATAAGTGTTTTTTTTTAGACGGAAAGGAGTCAAGTAGTGGATAAAGGAAAGGGAGTGCATGTGAATATTAGTGTAAAAAAAGTGTTCATGTTATGTATCAGAAGGAAGGTAGATTATTATAAGATATATATATATATATATATATATATATATATATATATATATATATATATATATATAATTATTATTATTATTATTATTATTGTGAGTTTCTTGATTTGTTGGTGTTGGTGTTGTTGTTGTTGATGTTGTTGTGCTGATGGTTATGATATCGATGATGGTGTGTTTACCTATTTGTTTCTTCTTCTTCTTCTTCTTCTTCTTCTTCTTCTTCTTCTTCTTATTCGTCGTTCTTTTTTTTCAGTTTATTTCTTTATTTTTATGTTTTGTGTCGTTCTTTTTTTTTTTTTTTTTTTTATGTTTTGTGTCGTTAAATGGGCAGAATTGTAAAAAGGCCTTTACTGTGCCTAATTCTTTACCCATTAAAGATTCAATCAATCTTCTTCTTCTTCTTCTTCTTCTTCTTCTTCTACTACTACTACTACTACTACTACTACTACTACTACTACTACTTCTTCTTCTTCTTCTTCTTCCTGTGTGCAAGTACGTAAGTACATGATAATGTACTAATTGTTCTGTTCATTGCTTTGTTACTTTTCATAGACTATTCCAGTTACTATTCTTATTCGTCGTTCTTATTATTTTATTATATTTCATTTTATTTCTTTATTTGTATGTTTTGTGTCGTTCTGTATTTTTTTAAAAATGTTTTGTGTCGTTAAATGGGCAGAATTGTAAAAATAGGCCTTTACTGCGCCTAATTCTTTACCCATTAAAGATATAATCAATCGTTCAATCAGTCAACCAATCTTCTTCTTCTTCTTCTCCTCCTCCTTTTTTTTTTTTTTTTTTTTGTTAATTATCTTAACGTCATTTGACTCATGCGTCACAGTCGTCAAAGATCTGTAAATAAACGAAGGACGTTTATCAAAATATTCCCTGATGATCGCGTTGCTGATACATTAATTTTCATAATTATTCTGGTCTTGTTCGGTCGTTACAACAAACTTCCCTTTCCTCATCCCTCCACGAGTTGCTGCCCTTAGACTGTGTCTGGAAAACAAGCCACCGGAGTCTCTCTCTCTCTCTCTCTCTCTCTCTCTCTCTCTCCACACACACACACACACACACACACACACACACACCCTACACACACATATTTTTTTTCCTCTCTCGTCTGTACCATTTCTTTGTCCTTTGCACTGTCCCCCCCCCCCCCCCCCCAGTCGATGGATCAACCTAATTCAACATTTTCGAGGAAACAGTGTTTTAGCTGAAAAATAAATAAATAAAAATAAAATAAAATTAAAAAAAAAAAAAAAACAACAAAGAAGAAGAAGTAGAAGGCGACGACGACCACGACCACGACGATGAAGAAGAAGAAGAAGAAGGGGGAGGAGAAGCAGGAGGGGGAGGAGGAGAAGAAGAAGAAGAAGAAGAAGAAGGGGGAGGAGAAGCAGGAGGGGGAGGAAGAAGAAGAAGAAGAAGAAGAAGAAGAAGAAGAAGAAGAAGAATAACAACAACAACAACAACGAAGACGACGACGACTAGAACAACAACAACAACAACAACAAAAAAAAAAAAAGAACAAGAGAAACCAGAACAAGATCAACACGAACAACAACAAAAAGAACGAAAACAACAAGACGAAGAAAAAGAAGAAGAAAACAACGACAATGACAACGACGACAACAACAGCAACAACAAAAACAAAAGAACAAGACACACAAAAATCAATTCTAGCGCACAAGATATGCCTTCAAAACCCAGGACTCCAAGAAAAGGAACCACCCACTCAATGATCTCAATGATGAGAACCTTTATTTACGAAGGAAAGGTACCAGCAGTTTCTGATTTTTCCGGCTTTATAT
>NC_134909.1:14097388-14107388 GCF_041734735.1 Babylonia areolata | reverse complement strand
GGGGGGGGGAGGTTGGGTGGGAAGGCGAGGGGGTTTGTACGGGGGGAAATGGGGGCTTGGAGGGTGGGGGGGGGGGGTTGAGGGGGGGGAAGGGAGGGTGGAAGGTGTAGCAAGGAACAAGAGAGAGAAAGAGAGAGAGAGAGAGAGAGAGAGAGAGAGACAGAGACAGAGAGAGAGAGAGAGAGAGAGAGAAAATGAGCTGCCGAGTGAGAAAGTGATGCATGAGGGAGGTGAGGGGGTGAGGGGTTGGAGGGGGATGGATGATGGGTGAGGTGGTGTGGGGGGGAGTGTAGGGGGTGTGGGGGGGAGTGTAGGGGGTGTGGGGGTGGTGGCGGGGGTGGTGGTGGTGTGTGGATGGGTCAGAGTCTCCGATATCAAAAAAAAAAAAAAAAAAAAGCGTCTGTTTGTCTTTCACCACCACCATCATCTCCCGTACCCTCCTCTCCTCCTTTCCTCCCTCCCTCCATCCTTCTCTGACTTTTGGGCGTTATCGATTGTCCTTCTTTCTTTCTTGGATAGATACATAAATCAAAATATATGAATGGATAAATAAAGAGACAGATAGATTAGAGAAACACATCAAGACAATAAACACTAAATAAATAAATAAATACGTCAATAGATAATTTATTAAATAAATATATAAATACATCAATATAATGACTAAGTAGTTAGACAAACAAATAACAGAAGAAGACTAGAGAGAATCGATAGAATAACCTATATAAAGCTAAAAAAAAGAAACAACAACAACCCCCCACCCCCACCCCCACCCCCAACAAAAAAAAACCAAAAAAAACAAACAAAAAAACAGCAGAATATGTTATAGCGTTGGCTGTCTCTTGGCTCAGGTTGATGCCGTGAAGCTAATCCTGAAAGGCCTCACTTTCTTTCGCTGTGACGTGTTAAATAAAACAAAAAAAGAAGGAAGGAAGGAAGGAAGAAAGAAAGGAAGACAGACAGAAAGAAAGAAAATGAGGAATGACACTGGACTAGAAGTCGAATAAACGCAGGCATTGGAACACTTTCCTTTCACTTTCTTCATGTTGTTCCCCATGGAACAAGGATTAAGGACAGGAGCTCACTTGTTTGTGTGTGTCTTTGTTTTTCCACGTTCTTTCTTCTTCTTCTTCTTTTTGTTGTTGTTGTTGGTTTAATTCGTGTGTTTCCTGCTTTCTTAATTTTTTTCTTTTCTGTTTTTCATTTCTTTTTTTTTTCTTCTTTTTTCATTTTATCCTCTATTTATCTCCCTCTCTTTCTTTCTCTCTCTCTCTCATTTATCCACACTCTCGTTTTCCCTTCTTTTCTTTCTTTCCTACACTCCGCTCTTTCTCTCCTCCATTCATCTCTGCACATTTGCTCTCTGAAAGCTCAGGGCGCTTTACATGAAAGGAAAATATTACAAATTACATTAATCATTCATGACCACTCTTTCTCAAAACCCCTCCCCCATCTCTCCCTCTCCCACTTTTCATGCATCCAACGTGAGCTGACATGGATGGTATTGGAGAAGAAGGAAGCTGAGAGTGCTTATAGATAGGTTTTAAGAAGATGAATTTTCAGTGATGAGCGAAAAGCAGAGATAGAATCGGATGCACAGATATGATGAGGAAGGTTGTTCCAGATATGAGGAGCAGCAAAGAAGAAAGAACGTTCACCATAGGTTCTTGTGTTGACACGAGGAAGTTTCAAAAGTTAACAGTCAGAAAGGAGATTTCTTGAGGGAGTGTAAACACTGATGATGTCAGAAAGATATGTGGGTCCTGCGGAGTGGAAGGAAGAATAGTAAAGACACGCAACTTTGTATTCAATTCTCGCATCAGAAGGGAGCCAATGTAGAGTGCAGAGGTGAGGAGAAATGTGATCAGTACGTGGGACTCTGAGAGTCAGATGGGCAGTATTGTTTTGAAGTTTCTGAATTCGCTGAGCAAGATTATGTGGACATCCTATGAGAAGAGAATTACAGTAGTCTATTCGTCCTATTCCTTTCGTTTTCTTTGTTTATCTTCTCTGTGTAGAGTAAGACGTCTGCAATGAGCCTCGCTGTGGTTTAATCAAAGAATATGGACCAATGAGAAAAGAGATGCTTGGAGGATGCGGGGTACTTCAACGGGAGAAGAAACAGCCGATGAAACAAATGATCTAACACTCTACCAAGTTCTGCTGCTAATCAGAAAGACCCGTTTAGAAACACTTTACTCTGCAACCCCTCAATGAAACGATCAATTAGCCAATCAATCGATCAGTCTGCCGTGTCATTAACAAAACCAATCAATCATTCGATCATTCCCCCCAACCGCCGCCCTCAAAATCAGGTCAATAAATCAGTCAATTACTCAAACCTTTACCTAACAAAACTCGGTCAGAGCGATTTAATGGTAGACCGCAAACAACAAGAACAATCAGAAAATAACAACAACGACAACAACAAAAAAACAAACAAACAAAAACACCTTTAACATATGCAAAAAGACAATAGGAAAATAAATAAAACAGATAGATAAATCACACACACACACACACACACACACACACACACACACACACACACACACACACACACACACATCAGAAGTATTTCAGATAATATTCGCCGTATTTCACTCAGGTAAATGTGGTTGAGCAAATCTTAAAAAAAGGTCTCATTTCGTGTTCGACAATGGCAATAGAAACCGAATGAATTCAGGCACATTATCTTTCGTTTTTTTTTAAATTTTTCATTTATCTATGTTGTCTTTAAACCTCAACTGTCCTTGGTCAAGAGTGAAGGGATATAACGTGCGTAAGACACTTTCCCCGAAAATCAAATTCCGGCCCAGACAGTTGTGACAGCAGTTGTCTCCTCTGCTGTTCTAATGGTAATGGTCGGACAATGACTGACTACAATACAATTTTATTTCATTATTTTATTTTACTGAATTTTATTTCTGTTTTTATTTTATCTTATTTTATTTATTAATTTATTTATTTATTTTCATTTATTTTATTTTTATTTTTATTTTTTTCTCAAGGCTTGACTAAACGCGTTGGGTTACGCTGCTGGTCAGGCATCTGCTTGGCAGATGTGGTGTACCGTATATGGATTTGTCCGAACGCAGAGAGACGCCTCCTTGAGCTACTGATACTGATACTGATACTGATAATACAATCAAGGTGATTCAGACACGAACACATTCATTTCTTTCGTTCTTGTATTTTTGTAGGTTTTTCTTTCTTTCTTTTCTTTTTATCTTTCTTGTTGTTGCTTGCGTTCTTTGTTGTAGTATTTTTTTCTCCTTTATTTCTTTCCTACTTATTCTATTCCGTTCTTTCTTTCTCTTTTTCTATTACCCTCGAGGGACTTTCTCGTGCTTTCATCCTCTCTTTCTTTGTTTTATTTTCTTTCTTTCTTTAATTCTTTCTTTCCTTTCAGTGTTTCTTTTCTATCTCTCGTTGTCTTAGAGAATCGATATCACTCTCTGTCTGTCTATGTCTCTGTTTCCCTCAGTTTTCATGTAACTAGTCACTAGCTTCTTCTTCTTCTCACAAACACACTCACACACACACACACACACACACACACACACACACAACACACACACACACACACACACACACTCACACACACAGAGTTGAAGCAACCTCTCAGCTTGTCTGTTCCTTGATTCTCAGTCACGTTGACCACTGCAATTCGCATCTCACTGGTTCACCCTCTGATCTGTCATCACGCCTTCACATGATCTTGAACAATATGCTGCCAGAGTCGTTCTCAAAACACCCCCCCCCCCCCCCAAAAAAAAAAAAAAAAAAAAAAAGAAGAAAAGATCATGTTACCCCTCTCTTGCGTCAACTTCACTGGTTGCCCATCCAGTACAGAATTCAGTACAAAACTGGCACGTTGGCTTATCGCTACTTCGAAGGTTCCCTCCCATCTTCCTTATCTTCTATCCTTCATATTTTACACTCCATCCCGTTCTCTCAGGTCTTCTGGAGAAAAGCTACCTTCGAGTCCCCAAAAGTCTCTTCAAAGACATTCGGTCAAGGGGCTTTTCAGCATCAAGCACCTTTCTGTTTGGAATTCTCTTCCCTTGGATCTCCGGCACTTATCATCTCTGTCCTCTTTTCCTCTTTCAAAAGCAAACTGAAAAAATCATTGTATATTATATGCATGTTTGGGCGTACTTGGGTTTCATCATCTGGTTCCCCCCAACGCCAATATATATATATATATATATATATATATATATATATATATATATATATATATATAGACATACATACATTCAAATACACCTACAAGCGCGCGCGCGCGCGAATACACACACACACACACACACACACACACACACACACACACACACACACACACACACACAAATAATATATACACTTTCCCCCCCAAACACACCTACAAGCACACACACACACACACACACACACACACACGCACGCACGCACGCACGCACGCACGCACGCATGCACGCACGCGCGCTCCCACACGGACATAAATCACAAGATGTGAGTGAAGACAAAAAAAAAAAAAAAATCTTTCTTCCATTCTCGTTCGCCAGAACATTACCATCGTAATATGACGTCATCTTCGATGTCTAAGCAACAAAAGTGCATTTTCTCCTAAAACCGATAAAGGTTAATGACTCTCTCTCTCTCTCTCTCTCTCTCTCTCTCTCTTTGCGAATAAACTTGCAAACTTTCACATACAGACATAGACATACATACACACACATACCCACTGACACACAACAATAAAAGAAACAGACACACACACGCACGTAAACACACACACACACACACACATACACACACACACACACACACACACACACACACACACACACACACACACACACACACACACACGCTAATATCACTTAATATGGATAGACATTAAGTGAAATTGAACACACACACGCACGCACGCACGCACACGCACACAAATTGAGAGAGAGAGAGAGAGAGAGAGAGAGAGAGAGAGAGAGAGAGAGAGAGAGAGAGAGAGAAGCTTAACGAAACTTTCCTTTTAAGAATCCTTAGTGTTGTGCTAGCCTTCGGAAGGTGGGGAAACAAAGAAAGTTTTCTACGGCTGACGAGCTGTCATAAGATACCTTAACACCAGTCATAACGAAAGTGAGGAGGAGAAGAAAAAAAAAGGAGAACACATGGATGTACATCACGATTTCAATGACAACTGAGTCTGATGGTCCCCCCCGCCCCCTCACACACACACACACACCCTCCCACCCCCCGCGCCGTCAAAAAAACAACAACAAAAAAACAAAACAAAAAAACCCATTACGCAATGATCACACATATATATGTCACTTGTTAAGGATGTGAAAGTTTCTTTCAACAGCACCAGTAGTGGTAACAGCAGCAGTAGTAGTAGTAGTAGCAGCACCAGTAGTGGTAACATTCCTTGCAGATCCACTCTCTAGAACAGCAGCGGCAAGAGCATCGGCAGAAACAGCAACAGCAGGATTAACAGTAACAGCAGCAGATGTGGCTTTAGCGGTTTAGTTGCAACACAAGTAGCAGCAATTATGAAGTAGTAGTAGTAGTAGAAGTAGCAGCAGCAGTAGCAGAAACAGTAGTATAGAAGCATATGATTTTAGCAGTAGCAGTAGAAGCAGCAATAGAAGAAACAGCAATATAGTAGTAGTAGTAGTAGTAGTAGTACTAGTAGTAGTAGTAGTAGTAGTAGTAGTAGCAGCAGCAGCAGAAATAGAAGAAACAGCAATGACGTCGTCGTTGTCGTCGTCGTGGTCTTGTAGCAGTAGTAGTAGTAGTAGTAGTAGTAGTAGTAGTAGTAGTAGTAGTAGTAGTAGTAGTAGTAGTAGTAGTAGTAGCAGATATGGAAGAAACAGCAATGATGTCGTCGTCGTCGTAGTAGCAGTAGCAGCAGCAGCGACAGTGTAAAAGCATGTAAGGTAGCAGCAGTAGCGACAGCAGTAGCAGTAACACAAGAAACAACAATAATGCAGTTGTACCAGGAGCAGCAGTGGCAACAGCATTGGTACTGAAGTACATTATGGTAGTAGCATTAACAGCAGAAGGAAGAGCAATTATGTGGTAAGATAAGATAAGAATAAGAATAACTTTATTATCTTCAACTGGAGAAATTTAGTCGGTGCATTATCACAACATAGACAAGTAAACAACATGGAGACCATAACTGTAAAAGTCAACAACTGCTTTTACGAATATTACGAAGATACAAATGTAAAAAAAAATATCACATACACCGTTTCATGCATACATCCACACACTGCAGGTAATAACTAGTGTTCTTAATGTAAAAAACAGAAAAAATTAAGAAACATTATTTGAATATAATTATAAACATAGCCTACTATACTGCACATTGATTATAATAGACAGATAAGATAAGAATAAAGATAAATTGCGGAAAAAACCGCAACCAGATAATCAGCACACACCCTCACCCACCCACCCCCACCCACCCCACACACGCGGATTACTTGATTAAACAAGAGTAATCAACATATGTTCTCAAATAAAAGCATTTCACATATTCGCTTTTAAAAACATTGCAATTAATTATTACATCGTAATTATTAACAAAAATATATTTAGAATATGGACGTAGTAGTAGTAGTAGTAGTAGTAGTAGTAGTAGTAGTAGTAGTAGTAGCAGTAGTAGCAGTAGTAGCAGCAGTAGTAGTAGTAGTAGTAGTAGTAGTAGTAGCAGTAGCAGTAGCAGTAGTAGCAGTAGTAGTAGCAGTAGTAGCAGTAGCAGTAGTAGTAGTAGTAGTAGTAGTAGTAGTAGTAGTAGTAGTAGTAGTAGTAGTAGTAGCAGTAGTAGCAGTAGTAGTAGCAGTAGTAGCAGTAGTAGTAGCAGTAGTAGTAGTAGTAGTAGTAGTAGTAGTAGTAGTAGTAGTAGTAGTAGTAGTAGCGGCATAAGCAGCGGTGACAACAACAACAACAAAAGCAGCAGCAGCAGCAACAACAACAACAACAACAGTAGCAGACAACAACAACGACAACAACAGTAGCAGACAACAACAACAACAACAACAGTAGCAGACAACAACAACAACGAAATGAAAGTAGTTGCAGCAGCAGAATTTCTCACCATCGTCAGAAGAACGACAGTCCCATCCCTGTCTCTTCTTCTTCCCCTTTCCTTTCCACCCGCCACCCCCCAAACCCCCGAGCCCCCCCCCCCCATCCCCCTCTCTCCCTTCCACCCCTCTGTCACCCTCCTCCCCCTCACTACCCCTCCCTCCTCCTGTAGACTATTGCTTCCATCCAGCCGTGAAGGAGACCCTGACCTTAAAGGATCCGCCGACGTAATTGAGTTGACGAGGAAAAAATATATATCGAGAAGGAAATCGCAGCCTTCGTCTGATCGAGTGAATTGTCATCGGCGCTGGCAAAACGGCACCGTCGCAAACACCCCTCTACAGACAGCCAGGACTTCACACATCCACAGACAGCCAGGACTTCACCTCCTCTACAGACAGCCAGGACTTCACACCCTCCACAGACAACCAGGACTTCATCCCTCTACAGACAACCAGGACTTCAGCCATCAAGACTTCCGCCCTCTACAGACAGCCAGGACATTACCCGTCTTAGACAGCCAGGACATCAAACCTCTTCAGACAGCTCAGACGTCACCCCTCTATAAACAGCCAGGACGTCACCCCTCTGCAGACAGCCAGGACGTCACCACTCTACAGACAGCCAGGACTTCACATCCTCTACAGACAGCCAGGACTTCACACCCTCTACAGACAGCCAGGACTTCACCCCTCTACAGCCAGGATTCACCCCTCTACAAACAGCCAGGACATCACCCATCTACAGAAATTCACCCCTCTACAGACAGCCAGGACGTCACCACTCTACAGAACGTCACCCATCTACAGACAGCCAGGACTTCATCCCTCTACAGACAACCAGGACTTCACACCCTCAAAAGACAGCCAGGATTTCACCCCTCTACAGACAGCCAGGGCGTCACCCCTCTACAGACAGCCAGGACTTCACCCCTCTACAGACAGCCAGGATTTCACACCCTCTACCGACAGCCAGGACCACCCCTCTACAGACAGCCAGGACTTCACCCTCTACAGACAGCCAGGACTTCACCCCTCTACAGACAGCCAGGATTTCACACCCTCTACAGACAGCCAGGACTTCACCCCTCTACAGACAGCCAGGATTTCACACCCTCTACAGACAGCCAGGACTTCACCCCTCTACAGACAGCCAGGATTTCACACCCTCTACAGACAGCCAGGACTCTGTGTGTGTGTGTGTGTGTGTGTGTGTGTGTGTGTGTGTGTGTGTGTGTGTGTGTGACTCGAACCAGTAAACATGGACGTACATTCATATGACATGCATACACATGTTCACAAGGAAGCACACACACACACACACACACACACACACACACACACACACACACACACACACACACACACACACACACACACCCGAGTGCGCACAAGCAGAAACGCATACACATATGCACATACACACGCTTACTACATTCTCTCTGTCTCTCTGTCCCTCTCTCTCTCTCTCACTGTATGTCTGTCTACCTGTCTCCCCCGTCTATCCCCCCATCTCTCTGTGTGTGTGTGTGTGTGTGTGTGTGTGTGTGTGTGTGTGTGTGTGTGTGTGTGTGTGTGTGTGTGTTAGAACAACGACAGATGTATAAGTCGGCCAAAGTGCTAATATCTTCACCGTTGAAAAATAAAGATTCATTCATTCATTCATTCATCCATCATCATCATCATCATCATCATCATCATCATCTCTCTCTCTCTCTCTCTCTCTCTCTCTTAGAACCCGCTTTATCGTCTTCTAAAGTCTGTTCAAGAAGAATCATCTTTCAAGCAAGGGAACAGGCTGAAATGAGAGAACGGTAAGGAGAAAAAAAAGGCAGATGATTTTATATCTGTCTAGAGAGAGATAAAAAATACATATATCTATTGATACCCCCCCGAACAATATTGCCTCCAAACAAACACACGGCAGACAACGCCGACAAACACTCAAAACTACACAAAGAAACAAGCACAACACACACACACACACACACACACACACACACACACACACACACACACACACACACACACACACACACATAAACACACACACACACACACACACACACGCACACACACACACACACACACACACACACACACACACACACACACACACACACACACACACACACACATCTTCTTCTCACATTCAGAACTCTGTTGTTTAACACGTTTCCCCAGACACACACACACACACACACACTCTCTCTCTCTCTGTATGCAAACTTGCACGATGTCTGCATGAAAATATGCACGTGCATGCGTGTCTCCCGCTGTCTGCCTCACTCTCTCTGCTTCTCTGTCTATGCGCGCGCGCGCGCGCGCACACACACACACACACACACACACACACACACACACACACACACACACAAACAGAGCGTTGACCCAGTGGTAAAGCGGCCAAACTAGGACACGGTTGTTCATGGGTTCGAGTCTTATATATACGTACCCAGAATTTTACAAACCACTCCACCCCCCCACCCCACCCCCACCCCAACCCCCACGGCCTGCCTCCTCCCTATGACCAGATCTTGAGTTGTGGTCTGGGTGCTAGTATTTCCGATGAGTAGACAAGCCTGGGTCCCATGTGCAGTATGTGTGTTTTTATTTTATTTTATTTTATTTTTTTTTTTTTTAGCGCACGTCAATGAACAACCCAAGGAGGTTTGTCCCTGGGGGACCAAAAAAAAACAACTCCACAACGAAAATCAACATACATACACTTGCAGGCAGACCAAAACAAATAAACAATAAATGGTGGCGCTGCACAGTGGCGAGGTGCTGTCCCACTGAAAAAGAGCAACCAGAATTTGGCACAGTAAAGGATCGGCATCAAACCTTGCTGACTTGCTTTCAGAAAAAAAAAGAAAAAAAAGATGGATACATACAGAGAGAGAGAGAAGGAAAGAGAGAGA
>NC_134909.1:14084888-14087388 GCF_041734735.1 Babylonia areolata | reverse complement strand
GAAGAAGAAGAAGAAGAAGAAGAAGAAGAAGAAGAAGACAAGAAACTTTATATCTGTCTGACATCAATGTACACAGCAATTATCTTACATAACACAGGCTTCAGACTAAAAATGATAAAATAACAAGAAGAAAAGAAAATCCAGAAAAGAAAAGACAGGCAACATTTTCAACAACAAAAAGTGAACAAAAACTATATACATTGAAAAAAAACAAAAACAAAAAAGAAGAAGAAAAAAAAGAACAGAAAAAAAATCAAACTCACCTGTAATTTCTTCCTGTGACGATCGTAGAGAACACCCCCACCGAAGCAGTAGCGACAACCAGGTCAAAAACAACAACAGACCGCCATCCAAAACAAAGGTCCCTCCTCGGCCTACGGTCGCCATCACCTTTACAAGTCTCTCCCTCAATCCTCAACCCTCAAATGCCACCCCCGCCCCACCCCCTACTTCCCCTCACACACATATACATACATACATACATACACACACACCACCACCACCACCACAACAACAATAATACTCCTCAGAACACACAAACTCCAAACCAGCAGCAGTGGTGAGTGTCTCCGGGAAAACTATACGGCAACAACCAGCAGCCGACAGAGTTGCCGGTCCTTCCCCCATCCCCCACCCCCCACCCCCAACACCCCATCCATCCTCCTCCTCCTCCTCCTCCTCCTCCACACCTCACCGCGTGTTGTCTCCCTTGTTGCCAGATCTTTTGGCGAAAGGAGGAAAAGCGGAAACGGGCGAGAGGTTGTTTCCCCTTCAGCGGTGAAAGCCTCGCCCGCCATTTGCAGGTCGTATGTTTCCCAATGACACAGGGGGGATTATCGGGGACGAACAAGGACACCCCCACCCCCCCCCCTCCCCACACACACACAACCTCGAACAACCCCCCCCCCCCAACCCCTCATACTTCTTCACTCACCCACCCACCCACTCTCTCTCTCTCTCAACCCTCTCTTCCTGACATCCACACCACCACCCCACCCCACTCCACCACCTCTTTCTGTCTCTGTCTCTATCCATCGCCCGTTGCTGTACCCATCTCTTCCAAACTTGTCTGTCTCCACCTCTCTCTCTCTCTCTCTCTCTCTCTCTCTTTATCCTACTTCTCTACCCCCACCCCCTCTCTATTTCTGTCTCTCTCCCTCTTTCTCTCTCTATCCTTCCCCCCGCCGTCCCCCTCCCCCCCCCCCCCCCTCAAAAAAGAACATTTGTCTTCCCGTCTCTCACACTCTCTCTGTGTCGGTCTGTCTGTCTCTCTTTGTCTGTTTCTCTCGCTGTCTCTGTCTCTCCCTCCTCTTTCCCGCACCTCCCACTCCCCTCTCCCTCTCTAAGTCACTCTCTGTCTCTCTGTCCTCTTCCTCTGTCCACCGTCATTGCCGAACTTATTACACCCTTCCCAACTCTCCCGCCCTCTGTTTCTCTCTCTCTCTCTCCCCTACCGTCAGCCCCCCCCTCTCTCTCTCTTTCTCTCTGTGCTTCTCTCTCCCCCCCCCCCCCCATGTCTCCCAAGTCTCCCAAGTTCTCCCTCTCTCTCTCTCTCTTCCTCTCTGTGCTTCTCTCTCTCTCTCTCTTTCTGCGCTTCTCTCTCTCTGTCCCCCCTCCCCCCATGTCTCCCAAGTCTCCCAAGTTCTCCCCCCCCTCTCTCTCTCCCTCTCTCTCTCCCTCTGTGCGCTTCTCTCTCTCTCTCCCATTTCTCCCAAGTTCTCCCTCTCTCTCTGTCTCTTTGCGCTTCTCTCTCTCTCTCTCTCTCTCTCTCTCTCTCTCTCTCTCTGTGCGCTTCTCTCTCTTCCCTCCATGTCTCCCAAGTCTCCCAAGTTTTCTCTCTCTCTCTCTCTCTCTCACTCTCTCTCTCTCTCTCTCTGTGTGCTTCTCTTCCCCCTCCCCACCATGTCTCCTATGTCTCCCAAGTTCTCACTCTCTCTCTCTTTCTGTGTGTGCTTCTCCCCCCCCCCCCCCCTCCCCACACACACACCTCCTATGTCTCCTAAGTCTCCCAAGTTCTCTCTCTCTCTCTGCGCTTCTCTCTCTCTCTCCCCCATGTCTCCCAAGTCTCCCAAGCTCGCTCTCTCTCTCTCTCTCTGTCCCTCTGTGCTTCTCTCTCTCTCCCGCATGTCTCCGAAGTTCTCTCTCTCTCTCTCTCTCTCCCTCTCTCTCGCCCTGTCTCTCTGCACTTTTCTCTCTCTCCCCCATGTCTCCCAAGTTCTCTCTCTTTCTCCCTGTCTCTCTGCGCTGTTCTCTCTCTCCCCCATGTCTCCCAAGTCTCCCAAGTTCTCTCTCCCTCCCTCTCTCTCTCTCTTTCCCTCTTCTTCTTCCTCCTCCTCCCTCTTCCTACCCATATTCTCGTGCTCCCAAACCACCCACTCACCACCAACATCATGTGACTTCTCTCTCTTTCTGTACTTGGCGTCTTTTAACTCTTTCCATACGAACGGCGAAAGAGACGACGTTAACAGCGTTTCACCCCAATTACCATCATCAAAATATT
>NC_134909.1:14059888-14064888 GCF_041734735.1 Babylonia areolata | reverse complement strand
AAAAAACACATCGTTATTTTTATTTTTATTTTATTTTATTGTATTTTTTTCCACAGGCAAAACTTTGAACCACAGACAACAAAAGAAGAAGAAAAAAAAGCACAGAAAAGCAAAAGGCAAAGACAAAGAAAAGAAAAAAAAAGGGGAAAAATGAGAGAGAGAGAGAGAGAGAGAGAGAGAGAGAGAGAGAGAGAGAGAGAGAGAGAGAAGAAGAAGAAGAAGGAGAGAAAAGCAAAGTGAAAAAAAAAAAAAAAAGATGGGAAGGGTGGTTGTGGTAGAGGGGTGGGAGGTGGATGGGTCGTGGGGGGGAATCATCATGGAAAACTGGTGGAAAGAAACTGCGCAAGAATTATGTCCCTTGGACGGAAGTGGCATCAATGAGTGGTGGATCTTGTGGTAGAGTGGAAGAGCAATAAATAAGAAAAAGAAAAGGAATAAAGAAAAGAAAAAAAAAGAAGAAAAAAACATGAGAAAAAAGAAAAAAAAAGAAAAGGAAGAAAGCGGAGGTGTAAGGGGGGTATTCCGTGAGTACTTTTTTTTTGTTTCCGTTGCTGTTTTTGCTCTCTCTCTCTCTCTCTCTCTCTCTCTCTCTCTCTCTCTCTCTCTCTCTCTCTCTCTCGTCTCTCTGTCTCTCTCTGTCTCTCTCTCTCTCTGTCTCTCTCTCTCCCTCTCTCTCTCTCTGTCTCTCTCTCTCTCTCTCTCTCTCTCTCCCTCTCTCTCTATCTCTCTGTCTCTCTCTCCCTCTCTGCCTCTCTCTGTCTCTCTGTCTGTCTGTCTGTCTGTCTGTCTCTCTCTCTCTCTCTCTCTCTCTCTCTCTCTGTCTGTCTGTCTGTCTGTCTGTCTCTCTCTCTCTCTCTCTCTCTCTCTCTCTCCCCTCTCTCTCTGTGTCTGTCTTTGTCTCTCTGTCTCTTTCTCTCTCCTCCTCTCTCATTTGTATGTTCTCTCCACTGACCACAAATAAATAAATAAATAAATAAACTGACCATAAATAAATAACTAAACAAATGAACAAATAAATAGATAACTAAATAGATAATTGAATGAAAAAAAATAAACGAATAAAGTCTTGATACATGAATAAATAAATATCAGGAAAAAAAACAAAAAAATCATTCGTATTTTTTTTCATGAACAGTTGTTTGTTTACCTACCTTGTTTCAATCAGACATGTTTTATACATACCTATGGTTAGGCACTTCATGCCTGACAAGCGCGCATTTGTGGGATTTGTGTTTCGTAAGTGAGATATCTGTTCCTTTCTCTTCTTTCTATCTTAACTCACTCAGTACGGCCAGTCCTCTCTTCTCCTCTACGCAGACCCATCGGATGTCCAGTGGGTGTCTAAATGACCCAATCTTTAGCTTCCGTCGTCAGAATTGTGGTATTCTTTGTCAACATTCACCTCTTCAGTATAAGAGCCTTCCATTTGCAATAGTTTGATGATGGTAATTGGGGTGAAACGCTGTTAACGTCGTCTCTTTCGCCGTTCGTGTGGAGAGAGTTAACAGAAACTCTGCACACACACACACACACACACACACACACACACACACACACACACACACACACACACACACACACACACACACCGAAGAAGGAGGAGGATGACGATGATGGTGGTGGTGGTGATGATGATGATGATGATGGTGATGATGATGATGACAATGATGATGATGATGATGACGATGCTATGGAGGTCCATTTAGGTTCGGGACGACGTGACAAGGCTGTACTCTACGCTTTCTGTCATAATGATATCCCGGCGTCAGCCAGGCCCGAGAGATACATAGACACTTGCAGTGTTGGTCAGGAAATTAGAGCAACACACCCAAAGACACATCCGTGAAGTGGATGACACTCGACTGTGTGGCTCCAGTCTTCCCATTTAAGCCCATGGCACAGTCAACTGTGGGTAAGAGCCGGCTGCGGGCCGAAAACCCCACCTCCGCTGGAATTCTTCTTCTTCTTCTTCGTTCGTGGGCTGCAACTCCCACGTTCACTCTCATGTGCATGAGTGGGCTTTTACGTGTATGGCCGTTTTCACCCCGCCATGTAGGCAGCCATACTCCGCTTTCGGGGATGTGCATGCTAGGCATGTTCTTGACATGGATAACAGGATCTTCAACGTGCGTATTTGATCTTCTGCTTGCGGTATACACACGAACGGGGGTTCAGGCACTTGCAGGTCTGCACACATGTTGACCTGGGAGATGGGAGAGATCCCCACCCTTTACCCACCAGGCGCCGTCACCGAGATTCGAACCCGGAACCCTCAGATAGAAAGTCCAACGCTTGAACCAATCGGCCATTGCGCCTGTTGCTGGGATTCGTACCCGCGTCCTCCCGGCCGTCAATACCCGACGCTAACCACTTCGCCAGGGCGGTTGGTGAGAGAGACAGAGACAGAGACAGACAGAGAGAGACAGAGAGACAGAGACAGACAAAGAGAGAGACAGAGAGAGAGAAAGAGACATACAGAGAGAGACAGAGAGAGAGAAAGAGAGAGACAGAGACAGACAGAGAGAGAGAAAGAGAGAGACAGAGAGAGACGGGGAGAGACAGAGAGAGAGAGACGGAGACAGAGAGACAGAGAGAGAGACAGACAGAGAGACAGAGAGAGAGACAGAGACAGGGAGAGACAGAGACAGGGAGACACAGAGACAGAGACGGAAACAGAGAGAGACAGAGAGAGAGAGAGAGAGAGACAGAGAGAGAAGCCAAAGCACACAATTAACCAGCGAACCTCTTCACATCGCCTGAAGCAAGGTAGCAGCGCGGAGGCCAAAAATAGATGACTGACCACCACCACCACCACACACACAGCACATCCCCACAGCTCAGCGGTCGCTTCCCCCCCTGCAAGCTGTCTGTCTGTTTTCAGTTTCAGTTTCAGTAGCTCAAGGAGGCGTCACTGCGTTCGGACAAATCCATATACGCTACACCACATCTGCCAAGCAGATGCCTGACCAGCAGCGTAACCCAACGCGCTTAGTCAGGCCTTGAGAGAAAAAAAAAAGGAAAGAAAGAAAAAAAAAAAGGTGAATAAATTATAGATAAGCTTACATAAATAAATAAATAAATAAATAAATAATAATTATGATATAAAAAAGGTAGGTCTGTCTGTCTGTGTGTCTACTGACCTACAAGATGACTATCCTACTCCCCCCCACCCACCCCACCCCCCACCCACCCCCGCACCCACCCGCCCCTCCCGCATTCGTCCCTCCTTTTCCCGACACAATAGGTATGGACTTCCAGAGATAATTGTTAGGATGAGGACCAAGCGGACTGATAATAATAATAATAATAGTAATAATATTAGTGATAATAATGATGATGATGATGATGATGATGATAATAATAGTATAGAGCTTATTCTTGTGCAGAGACAAATCCAAGCGCTTTCACACGCATGCAAAACTAACTCTTAAACTGGAGAAAGTGAAGACAAGGAAGAGGCAGGGGATGGAGGCTATCTTGGGAAGGGGTGGGTTTTAAGGCCTGCTTTTTTTTTCTTTTTTTCTTTTTTTTTTTTTTTTAAGATTGGAGGAGCAGAAGATGGGTACGGAGGCGGGAGGAGGGGGGAGGGGGGATGGGGGGGGGGGGGGGGCGGCGATGGAAGAGGAAGTTTCAGTTTCAGTTTCAAGGTACTGATCCCTATACTTATGTGCTGGGAAAAAAACAAAACAAAAAACAACAACAAAACAACAACAACAACAACAAAAAAAAAAAAAAATTAGAAGATTAGATGCCTGATCTTCGTATAAAAACCAACGTGCCTTGAGAATATCTACCTAGGTAGAAAGACCTATAAACAACCCCTGTTTCAGTTTTGTGTTGTAATGGAGGACAAGTCAAAATCGTGCAGAAGCAGAAAGACCCCCACCTCCACCCCCACCCCACCCCACCCCCAACTTTTGTTTTGTTTTGTTTTGTTTTGTTTTTGTTTTATTTCTTTGTCTTAAAATTATTTCGTGGAGGGAAGTGGGGCGTGGAGGTCAGTGTAAAATATTGAAAAAAAAAAAAAAAATGAAGACAAAAACAATCAAAAACACGAATAGAAATAATATTATGTACATACATAATATACATTTACGTAGTAGAAGACGTCATGTAAGGTCAGAAAGATGACGTAAACAATAACATTACGTCATCTGGTATCAGTCTAGTCTGTGACCAAGCGGCCGGGTGACAGGGAAAATTCAGATTTTTGGTTTATTTGTTTAACAAAACAGGTGTTGGTTTTCAACTTTATTTTATTCATGAAAAATAAATAAATAAATAAAATAAAATAAATAAATACACACACACACACACACACACACACACACACACACACACACACATGTGTGTGTGTATGTGTGTGTGTTAACAAAAGGAAAATAAAAAAAGATAAAGGTGGGTGTAGAAGGGAAAGGAGAAGGGTAGGACAGGAGGGGTGGGGGTGGGGGTGGGGGAGGATGTTGGAAGAAAGAATAACAGATCTGACGGAACGAAGAAGTAGGGGGGGGGGGGGTAAGGGGAGGAGGGGGGAAGATTTGGGTAAGGGAAGAAAAGGGGGTAGAGAGAGGAGGGGGAGAGGAGGAGGAGGAGGGAGAGAGAGAAGCTGATGGAATTGTCTTTGCAAGGCAATTTTGTTAGGGCTCGGTAAAAAAAGCGATCATCATATCTCTTCCAGTCACGTTTCATGTGATGTTCCCAATAAGCGCCTAGATGTTGGCTTCTTTTTGTTGTGTTGAAGGTGGGGAGAGGGTGGGAAGTTGGGAGGTTGGGGTACGGAGTGGAGAGGTGAGGGGGGCGGAGGCGGAGTGGGGATGGGGGGCGGCAACGGCTCGAGGTGGGGATAGTGTGGAGACGCCTGATGGGCATCAACTTCGTGGGGGTGTGGAATGGGGAGGGGAGTGGTGGCGGAGGGGGAGGGTTGTGGGGGAGGAGGGTATCGGAAGAAAGAATAACAGATCTGACGGAACGAAGAAGTAGGGGGGGGGGTAAGGGGGGAG
>NC_134909.1:14039888-14042388 GCF_041734735.1 Babylonia areolata | reverse complement strand
GTGTGTGTGTGTGTGTGTGTGTGTGTGTGTGTGTGTGTGTGTGTGTGTGTGTGTGTGTGTGTGTGTGTGTGTGTGTGTGTGTGTGTGTGTGAAGTCAAGTCAAGTCAAAATGATCTTTATTGAGGGTAAAAGAATAAGCTTATACAAAATAGTTGATTTGATCGTATGTGTTGAATGCGCATTGCCAGCGCTGGGAAAAAATTTTTTTTAAATGCATATTGGTGACAGATCAGAGCGTCAGTTTTGACAGGCATCTGCAAAATAGTATCGTTTACAATCAGACCATAGGATATATTGATGTGAGTCTATTTGCGAAAGATGCTGCACAGTTAATGAGCACTCTCAAAAGGGTGTGTTTGTGTGGAGGTGTGGAGTGTGTGTGTGTGTTTAAATATCTGTTTGTGTGTTTGTGTGCATGTGAGATCAAAACCAACAATACAACAGTCTGGTGCGATGTTCCAGTAATAAGTTATGTCTTATGAGTTAAAGACCTGCTTCTGTTTTAATTGTCAACATGTACCCAAAGCAACCGTTCGCGATTAGACTTAACCGTTCGAATTTATCCTGAGACACCCCTGCTATTTCAAACGGCGACAAAACGTTGAAAAGAATGAGCAGACGACTGAACTTTTCCTGGTGCAACCAGTTGGAGAAAACCTTCGGAAACAAAAGAACGACGTTTGACGATCGTACATGTTATCTTTACAGTGTGTCTGGATCGTTCGCAATTACCCTACCTACCCTGTCTTGTCCTTAAGGCGGTTCACATGTATCAGTCATAAAATCGCCAAATACTGATACTGGTAGATATACTACTATTACTACTACTACTTCCACTACTACTGCTACTACCACTACTGCGACTACTACTACTGATAATAATATAATAATAATATTCCACGTGATTCGCGATTTTGGCGACATAAAATCACAAGAAGAGAATATCTTACATGAAGGTAATATATGCAGTAGCGAGATGACTAACAGCAGGGTATTGCAATCACATTCACGTTAAACCACCAAAGGATTAAAACATGTCAGGTAAACATTTTTTTTTTTTTTAATGTTCGATCAAGTGCTTGAAACGTTTGAATGTAAGATATATTTGTGAACATTTTTTTCCGAAGATGTTAAGGTCTCTTTGTATATATATATATATATATATATATATATATATATATATATATATATATATATATATACACACACACACAGAGTGAGTTGTTACAAAACAGAAGATTTCAAACAGTAAGGATTACAGGACTTGTTATCATAGTTTCAGTATAGTTATTATCAAAATGCGTTTCTACTTCTCCTTCAGTCACTTCAGCTTACAGCATGCTGGTACAAACCAAACACAGACTCTTCTGTCCACGTTTTAAATCTTCTCTGTGGACAAGCAAGCCGGTTAACAGGCAGACAGACTGAGAGACAGACAGACACGGAGGCAAACATACCGCAAACGTACAGACGGACGGACATAACATTCAAAGAGATACAATTCCAGCCTTTCTTTCTGTCTTTTTTTTATTTTTTTTTTTTTATCTAACTCTGGATAATGCTACAACTTCTTCACAAAAGAACTAGTGAAGGGCCCTCGTAAAGATCATTTTATTTTCTGGTAAGGAACGAGAGAGAGAGAGAGAGAGAGAGAGAGAGAGAGAGATGGGACAGAGAGAAGGAGGGAGGGACACAGAGAGAGAAAGAGGGAGGGACAGAGAGAAAGTAGGGGGGCGGGAGAGGGACAAAGACAGAGAGAAAGAGAGAGGGATGGAGAGAGAACGGTAAAGAGAAAAAGAGAGAGGGAGAGAGACACAGACAGACAGAGACAGACAGACAGACAGACAGAAAGAGACTGAAGCTGAGACTGAGACTTAAGAGAGAAACACACACACACACACACACACACACACACACACACACACACACACAGAGAAAGATACAGGCAGACAGACAAAGAGACAGACAGACAGACAGACAGGCAGGCAGACAGGCAGGGGAGACGTGAAAGAGAACTCTCTTAAAAATCATTTTCATCTCCTGCGATAGCTGCTTTATGTCTTCGGAAAGCGTTTAGAATGGAGTACCTGATATTTCTGGGTATGGCCATTCTGGTTATGATGGGGGGGGGGGGAGGAGAGCGAAACAGTAGACAGACAGAAAGACAGGAAGACATAGGGACAAACGGAGACAGGCAAAGACAAAATCAGTGAGTGAGAGGGTAGGGGAGGCACACTGAAAAAAATTAAAGATTGAGAGAGAGAGAGAGAGAGAGAGAGAGAGAGGACAGACAGAGACAGAGAGAGAGAGAGGGAGAGAGGGAGACAGACAGAGACACAGAGAGAGAGGAGACAGACAGACAGAGACAGAGAGAGAGAGAGGAGACAGACAGACAGACAGACAGAGACAGAGAGAGAGAGAGGAGACAGACAGAGACAGAGAGACAGAGAGAGAGAGAGGAGACAGACAGACAGACAGACAGAGACAGAGAGACAGAGAG
>NC_134909.1:14007388-14032388 GCF_041734735.1 Babylonia areolata | reverse complement strand
TATATTGAACTATTTCACTCCTAGAATGGGTGGTCGAGTTTGAATGATTAGTTTCTGTGTGTGTGTGTGTGTGTGTGTGTGTGTGTGTGTGTGTGTGTGTGTGTGTGTGTGTGTGTGTGTGTGTGTGTGTGTGTGTGTGTGTGTGTGTGTGTGTGTGTGTGTTCCGCTTGCTTAATGTATCGTGAGAGAGTTATATTTAGAGATTTTTTGTTTGTTTGTTTGTTTGGTGATGAAATGCTGTTAAGGAGAATGTTGCTTTGCATTTAAGGGGATTTAAGAATTAATCCCCGTCACTCCCTTGTCAATAGACCCTTACAGGTAATGACAATAAATATGTCAAAGCGTCAAAGCGTCAAAAAAGCGTCTCTCTCTCTCTCTCTCTCTCTCTCTCTCTCTCTCTCTCTCTCTCTCTCTCTCTCTCTCTTTCTCTCTCTCTCTACATTAGTTTTGAGATGTCTGGGAGAAGAATCTGAGAGAAGCTCTGAGGACTCTTGGTGGAGAATCTGCAGGAAATCATTATCCTTATCAACATCAACATCAACATCGACGTCGTTGATGTTTTTTGCTGCATGCTGCTGTTGTTGTTGCTTTTGTTCAATGATATTGACAGTTTGACAGTATGAATTTTTTTTCTCTGTGTGTGTGTGTGTGTGTGTGTGTGTGTGTGTGTGTGTGTGTGTGTGTGTGTGTGTGTGTGTGTGTGTGTGTGATAGCACGCGCACGCAAAACACATTTGGAAACAAACAAACACACAAACAAACAAACAAACAGTAACTCTCCAAGACAAATCCAAACGTAACTGGCAAACTGAGCTGGTAATGAAGCAATAACAGTTATATGTACAGAAATTTCCGAGAAAAAAAACAAAGCGCACAACAGTTTTCGATGCAGCTGTCATAGACTTGAAATTGAATTAGGAAGACGAGCTGAAATTTACCGTGAAAATCGCGTGCGTTAAAAATGTGTGACCTGTGAGATTTTCGAAATGAATTCTGTTAATTATATAATGGAATGTCCATTCTCGGGGATAATTTAAAATCCTAATAAACACCTACCAAAAATCAATGTTCAATCTGTTCAGTTTGCCTGTAAGTTGGCAAAAAGTGTCTCATTTACAATCAGCAAAACTTCACATTCAGTGGTCATAAGCCAAGGTTGTTACATCTTAGTTACAGGGTGACAAAATGTATTAATTATAAGGTGTTACACGTTGGTTACAAGTTAGCAAAAAAATATCATTATTCACAAGACAAATTCTTAGTTACAAGTCAGCAAAATGTATTCATTAATCATAGGTTAGTGCAGTTCCGTTCGTCTTATTGTTTTGTTGTTGCTGTTGTTGTTGTCGCATTTTTTTCTGCACTTGTTTTCCAGAGATCTATCTTTATGATCGTGAAACGTGAGATGTGTGTGTGTGTGTGTGTGTGTGTGTGTGTGTGTGTGTGTGTGTGTGTGTGTGTGTGTGTGTGTGCGCGCGCACGCGAGGGGGGTCGGGGGGGGGGGGGGGGCACTTTTTAAAAATACATTCCCGAATAGATTCCCTTAGCACCCAGTGTCAACTAACCAGAAAGTATTATGGGGTGCCTGACGCTGTTGTGTAGAGAGGACACCTGCCCAGATACAATCACACGGCCTACACACACACACACACACACACACACACACACACACAGAGCAACATGAACGCAACACAGAGCGAGAGAGAGAGAGAGAGAGAGAGAGAGAGAGAGAGGAACCAGAGACACTGGATATCGTACAACTCACTGTGCTCAACAAGATCAAAGACCGCGTCAAAGAATGCACAGCGACGAACAGAGACACTCGACGCGCAAGGAAGATGGCTGACGGCGAAACAAACACAGCTGAAAGCGAAACATGGACAGCAGAATCGAAACAAATACTGCTTAGACCGACGAAGACAGCTGAAAGCCAACGAAGACAGCTGAAAGCCAAGGAATACAGCTGAAGCATAAAGCCAAGGAATACAGCTGAAGCATAAAGCCAACGAAGACAGCTGAAGCATAAAGCCAACGAAGACAAGAGGACAGCTGAAGTTGAAAGCCAATGAAGACAGCTGAAAACCAACGAAGGCAGGAGGACAGCTGAAGCTGAAAGCCAACGAAGACAGCTGAAAGCCAACGAAGACAGCTGGAAACCAACGAAGACAGCTGGAAACCAACGAAAACAAGAGGACAGCTGAAGCTGAAAGCCAAGGAAGACAGCTGACAGCCAACTAAGACAGCTGAAGTTGAAAGCCAACGAAGACAGCTGAAAGCCAACGAAGACAGCTGAAGCTAAAAGCCAACGAAGGCAGGAGGACAGCTGAAGTTGAAAGCCAACGAAGACAGCTGAAAACCAACGAAGACAAGAGGACAGCTGAAGCTGAAAGCCAACGAAGACAGCTGAAAGCCAACGAAGACAGCTGGAAGCCAACGAGAACAGCTGAAGCATAAAGCCAACTAAGACAGCTGAAGCTGGAAGCCAACGAAGACAGCTGAAGCTAAAAGCCAACGAAGGCAGGAGGACAGCTGAAGCTGAAAGCCAAAAAAAGACAGCTGGAAACCAACCAAGACAGCTGAAAACCAACGAAGACAGCTGGAAGCCAACGAAGACAACAGCTGAAGGTCAACAAACAAACAAACATAAACGAAAAGACAATAAAGCGAAACTACAAGCAGGAAAGCCGATAAAGGGAAAAGAAAAAACAACAACAACAGCAACACAGCTAGAAGAGAATGGCAACATGTGGAAGCCAAGGAAGATCGCCAAAAGCCACCACCACCCCACCCCCTCCTCCCCCACGCCCCCACCCCTCAGGAGGAGACATTACGAGGGACTCAGACAGACAGGCAGACACGGTGAACAGAGAGAGAGAGGGGGGGGGGAAGAGAGGGGGGAGGAAGAGAGAGAGGGAGAGAGAGAGACAGACAGACAGAGAGCCAGAGCGAGAGGGAGAGATAGAGAGAGAGAGAAAGAGGGAGAGGGAAATAAAGAGGTAGAGGAGATAGAGAGAGAGGGGGAGAAAGAGAGGGAGAGAGAGAGGGGGAGAGGGAGAGAGAGAGGTAGAGGAGATAGAGAGAGAGGGGGAGAAAGAGAGGGAGAGAGAGAGGGGGAGAGGGAGAGAGAGAGGGGGAGGGAGAGAGGGGGAGAGGGAGAGAGAGAGGTAGAGGAGATAGAGAGAGAGGGGGAGAAAGAGAGGGAGAGAGAGAGGGGGAGAGGGAGAGACAGAAGGGGAGGGAGAGAGGGGGAGAGGGAGAGAGAGAGGTAGAGGAGATAGAGAGAGAAGGGGAGAAAGAGAGGGAGAGAGAGAGGGGGAGAGGGAGAGACAGAAGGGGAGGGAGAGAGTGGGAGAGGGAGAGAGAGAGGGAGAGGAGAGAGAGAGAGAGAGAGAGAGAGAGAGAGACAGTGATGGAGAGAGACAGAGAGAGAGAGACGGAGAAGGTGAGAGAGAGATACAGGTGGAGACAGGGAGAGAGAGACAGACAGACAGACAGAGACAGACAGAGAGACAGAGAGGAAAACCACCAAAAAGACACAGCTTCCTGAACCGAACAACGACAACCCCCAAAGCCAGCACAAAAGACCAAGAAACCAAGAAGAACCAAGAAACCAAGCAACCAACCAAGCAACCAAGCAAGCAGGCAGGCAACCCGAGTTGGAAGCCACAGAAAGAAGACAAGATGAACAGGCTAAAGGCTTCCCTTCATCAGGCTTTGCGTGACCCCAAACCCACGGTTAGATGGCTTTGAGTTCGCTTTGATTAATGAACACACACACACACACACACACACACACACACACACACACACACACACACACACAGAGAGAGAGAGAGAGAGAGAGAGAGAGAGAGAGAGAGAGAGAGAGAGAAACAAACGAACAAATAACAACAATAACAACAACGAAACAAAAATTGTTTTTCTTCTTGTTTTGACCTTAAGCTTACACCTTCAAAGGGTTTCGTGTCAACTCGGGGTTGATGTGTTCGCAAGAGGAGCGAGCCTGCTATACATAAACAAACAAGAGTCTGTACAAAAAATAACAACAACAACAACAACAACAACAACAAAAACTGAAGAAAGAAACAAACAAACAAACAAGTTTTCAGTTTCAGTAGCTCAAGGAGGCGTCACTGCGTTCGGACAAATCCATATACGCTACACCACATCTGCACAAGCAGATGCCTGACCAGCAGCGTAACCCAACGCGCTTAGTCAAGCCTTGAGAAGAGACAAACAAAAAAAAAGATGACATTCGGGTTCAGACGGCAATACGAGGTCCCCGTGTGCAAGCATGTACCAAGCGCACGTTAAAGAACCTTCGGCAACAAAAAAAAAAAAAAAAAAAAAAAAAAAAAGCAGCCTGCATTTCACATGGAAAAATCTGCTGTGACATACAAGCAATATACAATACAAGACTGTTCAATACAAAATCTGGGAAACTTAATGAATTAGACATGATTATTTTGGCGGCCAAAATTACATCTATTTGACTTCTTTTTATTTATTTATTTATTTTTTTAATAAGTAAAAAGAATGCTAATGTTGACAATGCGATTTTATGTGAAAGCAAGGATGAATGTGTCTGACTATTTGGGAAACTTTTGTACAGTCCATGCATGGCATGTCTTAATTAAAAAGAAACACCTAAACAAAAACTAAAAAAATCCCAACATGTGCCAACATGCTTGCACATGAGAAGAGTTCATGTCAACGCAGCGACGTTTGTGCTTTGTTTCCCCATGTGAAGTCATGTTACGTTCCTTTGTTTTTGTATTGTTTTTCTTTCTTTTCTTCTTTTTTTTTTTTTTTTTTTTTTTTTTTTTTTTTTGTTGTTGACAAAAATGAATTTTAAAATTTACAAAACGCACGCACGTCCCACTGAGATAGAAGAAGAAAAAGCAATAATTATTTTTTTACGATATGAAGAAAAAACAACAACATTGTATTTTGAAACTGTCGCCCGCAAATCTAATCTTTCTTTGTTAACATGTTCGTTTCTCTCTCTCTCTCTGTGTAAATGATATATATATATATATATATATATATATATATATATATATATATATATATATATATATATATATATATATTGTAGACACACACACACACACACACACACACACATATATATAAATGTAACAAATAACGATTTCATCAAACATAAAAAGCTTTTCGTCTCAGCCTTTCGAAGTGTTTGCACTGTGCTCATTTTCAACACTGATATTGGAATGTAGCCCAGCTAGTCTTTAAAAAAAATCTCTCTCTCTCTCTCTCTCTCTCAAATGTTTGTGTGTGGGTTGTTGTTAGAAGGCGATTATTAGCTGCTTTGTGTGCTGTGAAAACATTGTTTGAGGTCTGCTTGCTTTCGAACTGTTTTATATTTGTTTGTTGTTCGTTTTTTTTTCAATGTTGAAACTGCTTTAAAAGTGTAGATATTCTGAAATGTGAACTTAATGTCATGACCGTGTTTGTTAGACGAGGGATATATGAGTAAGATCAACGTTCTGAAGAAAATAGATGATCTGTTTGGGATTTGTTTCTAGAACTCTCGTTATTTGCCTCTCTCTCTCTCTCTCTCTCTCTCTCTCTCTCTCTCTCTCTCTCTCTCTCTCTGTCTCTGTCTCTGTCTCTGTCTGTCTCTCTCCCCTCCCTCTCTCTTTTTCTCTCTGTTTGTGCGGAAATATGGGGTTATCAAAAATGTAGATATACTTGAAAAATTATAATTGAAATTTTGGAAACGCTTGTTCAAACTGAACAGAAATACAATGACCCAAATTGTTTATGGAGAAACTGGTATTTATCCGATTAGTATGTTAGTGAAAATGAGACTAGTTCGATTTTGGACCAGTTTAGTGATATCAAACACAGAAAAATATTCTGGGAAACTATATTTGATATTACTTGACTTATATCGAAATGGTATTTATTCTTCAAAATGGATGAGTTGTATCAGACAAATTTTAATAGAAGCAGGGTATGACTGTGTTTGGGATGCTCAATTCTTCTTGGAGAGGGAATCTTTCTGCAAGAATGGCAACATTGCTTTGAGAGATAGTTTTCAAAATCTATGGAGACATGCTCTAGAAGCAAGTAGTAAATGTTTTTTTATCGAAATTTCAAAAGTGGATTTGGTAGAGAAAAATATATAAGTCAAATGCCTGATAATTACGTAATCAGCTTCTTTAGATTTCGAAGTAGTAATCATAAGCTGGAAATAGAAACAGGGAGACACAAAGGCATACCACGAGAGTTACGGCTTTGTACGTTCCTAAAAATATTTGTCTCCAAAATCGGTCTTTAATTTTTGTAATATGCTCAAAGGAGGCAAAAAAAGTCATTTTAGCTGTAAGTAAGATGATTAGATTTACAAATGTTGCCTAGCTATACTTTTGGAGTTAAAAGACATTTGTGTTTTCTCAACTTTTATGTGACATTGTGTGTTTGGAAATGATTATTTTGCAGTAATCCTCCATACTCCAATAGGAGTGAAAGGATAATTAAAACTTGAAACTTGAAAAAAAAAATTGAAACTTGCGTGCATACGTGTGTGTATTCATCTATCGGGTTACCTATCCATCTACCTGTCTATCTATTATCTGTTTTACTGAATGTAATGATATCCATGTGTGTGCGCGCGCGCGCGCACTTACGTAACTATGCTATAATGTAATAATTGCTTTTTTTCATTATCTTGTTATTGTTAGTGGGTTATTTCCAGAAATCCATCTCATCTTATTTTAGTCTTCTTTAGATACATTTTGTTACTATTATCATTCTTACACACACACACAAGGTTGTTCCAGGCAAAATTCTGTACAAAAATCCACTGCGATAGGAAAAACAAATAAAACTGCACGCAGGAAAATATACAAAAAAAAAAAAAAAAAGGGTGGCGCTGTAGTGTAGCGACGCGCTCTCCCTGAGGAGAGCAGCCCGAATTTCACACAGAGAAATCTGTTGTGATAAAAAGAAATACAAATACAAAATATAGATTTGTCTGAAAGCAGCGACACCTCCTTGAGAAACTGAAACCGTCTTTTTCTCTGTCTCTCTCTCTCAACAGCTCTTGGAGGACAATTTAAGAAAACCATTAGATCTTGTTATCTATTTTATCTAAAAGTTATACAATAATGTCTCTTTTTTCTTCTTCTTCTTCTCTGTGTCTTGTTCGTTGAGGTCTGCAGTGTGTGAGAGAGTGCAGCCAGCGTGAGTTGACATGAGCTTCGAACGCTGAAGCAATACTTTGTCGCTACATACATGATGACCAAACGGAACAACAACAACAACAAGCTTTTTATGTATTGAGTATAATGCATTTACTGTTACATTTATATTTTTTGTATTCTCTAAACTTGGCACTTTGATCTGATATTCGACCCAACAAAAGATCTGTCATTATTATCATTTTTTGTTCAAACAGGAACTTCTTTTGCTAAGCATGGAAGTTTTATTTATTGCACACGTTTTGGTGTAGGCAGTAAAACAAGGGAAATTACTCTGCTGGGGAACTTAGTTTGCTTTAAACTGATCTTTCTCATCTTAAACATTACATTTTGAAATTATATTCAATACATAAAAAGCTTGCATTTTTTTTTTTAAAGTGCATCACAAGTGAGTCTTGAAGGCCTTGCCTCTCTTGTTTCAAAATGTAATGTTTAAGATGAGAAAGATCAGTTTAAAGCAAATTAACTCCACTAGCATTAGAGTAATTTCCCTTTTTTTTCTCTCTGCACCAAAACGTTTGCAAAATAAATAAAACTTCCGTGCTTAGCAAAAGAAGTTCCTGTTTGAGCCAAAAATGATAATAATGACTGCTCTAGCTGTTGGGTCAGAATATCAGATCAAGGTGCCAAGTTTAGAGAATACAAAAAATATAAATATAACAGTAAATGCAGTTTGCATATAATTAGGCTTCATTCTTTATTTTTTTGTGCCCATCCCAGAAGCACAATATTGTTTTAAACAAGATGACAGGAAAGAACTGAATTTTTCCTATTTTTATGCCAAATTTGGTGTCAACTGACAAAGTAGTTGCAGAGAAAATGTCAATGTTAAAGTTTACCACGGACACACAGACACACAGACACAGACACAGACACACACACACACACACACACAACCGAACACCGGGTTAAAACATAGACTCACTTTGTTTACACAAGTGAGTCAAAAAAACAAACCCACACACACACCTATTGTTGCTGTGGGTTTTCTCCCTTCCCAGAGACAAAAAAAACCCTCTTTTGTTGCTGTGGGGTTTCTCTTTTACCAGAGACAAAAAAAACCCTTTTGTTGCTGTGGGATTTCTCCTTTCCCAGAGACAAAAAAAACCCCACCTTTTGTTGCTGTGGGTTTTCTCCTTTCCCGGAGATTAAAAAAAAACAACCTTTGTTCCCGTGGGATTTCTCCTTTCACAGAGATAAAAGCCCTTTTCTTGCTGTGGGTTTTCTCCTTTTCAGGAGACAAAAGACCCTTATGTTGCAGTGGGGTTTTAAAACCCAAAAAAACACCTTTTGTTGCTGTGGGTTTTCTCCTTTCCCAGAGATTAAAAAACCCTTTGTTGCTGTGGGTTTTCTCCTTTCCCAGAGACCAAAAAAACCTTTTGTTGCTGTGGGTTTTCTCTGTTCCTAGAGACAAAAAAACCCTTTTGTTCCCGTGGGATTTCTCCTTTCACAGAGATAAAAGCCCTTTTCTTGCTGTGGGTTTTCTCCTTTTCAGGAGACAAAAGACCCTTATGTTGCTGTGGGGTTTCTCCTTTACCAGAGACCAAAAAAACACCCTTTTGTTCCTGTGGGTTTTCTCCTTTACCAGAGACAAAAAAACTCTTTTGTTGCTGTGGGTTTTCTCCTTTACCAGAGACCAAAAAACCCTTTTGTTGCTGTGGGTTTTCTCCTTTACCAGAGACCAAAAAACCCTTTTGTTGCTGTGGGTTTTCTCCTTTACCAGAGTAAAAACAAACTTTTGTTAAAGTGGTTTTCTCCTTTACCAGAAACCAAAAAACTCTTTTGTTGCTGTGGGTTTTCTCCTTTACCAGAGACAAAAAAACCCTTTTGTTCCTGTGGGTTTTCTCCTTTACCAGAGCCAAAAAACTCTTTTGTTGCTGTGGGTTTTCTCCTTAACCAGAGACCAAAAAACCCTTATGTTGCTGTGAGTTTTCTCCTTTACCAGAGACCAGAAAACTCTTTTTTGTTGCTGTGGGTTTTCTCCTTTACCAGAGACCAAAAAACCCTTTTGTTGCTGTGGGTTTTCTCCATCCCGAGAGACAAAAAACCTTTTTGTTGCTGTGAGTTTTCTCCTTTACCAGAGACCAGAAAACTCTTTTGTTGCTGTGGGTTTTCTCCTTTACCAGAGACAAGAAAAAACCCTTTTGTTGCTGTCAGTTTTCTCCTTTACCAGAGAACAAAAAACCCTTTTGTTGCTGTGGGTTTTCTCCTTTACCAGAGACAAAAAAACCCTTTTGTTGCTGTCAGTTTTCTCCTTTACCAGAGACCAAAAAACCCTTTTGTTGCTGTGGGTTTTCTCCTTTCCCAGAGACAAAAAACCCTTTTGTTGCTGTGGGTTTTCTCCTTTCCCAGAGACCAAAACACTCTTTTGTTGCTGTGGGTTTTCTCCTTTCCCAGAGACCAAAAAAACCCTCTTTTGTTGCTGTGGGCTTTCTCCTTTCCGAGAGACCCGCCCCCCCCAAAAAAAAACTATGTTGCTGTGGGGTTTTCTCATTTCCCAGAGACTAAAAAAAAAACCTTATGTTGCCGTGAATTTTCTCCTTTCGCGTGCACAAAGAGCAAAACTGCACACACGGGATTTGGGTTGATAGAAACGAAACGTGTCGTCCCAAACGAAAGACAGCAGTAATATGGGTCCTAGAATATGTCTGTGGTCGCGTCCATAATGGCTGGGCAGTGGAGACAGAAAAAAAACAAAAACAGGGATGGTGGAAGAGAGAGGGGGCAGGGGTTGGGAGGGGTGAGAGAGAAGGAGAAAGAGAGAGAGAGAGAGAGAGAGAGAGAGAGAGAGAGAGAGAGAGAGAGAGAGAGAGAGAGAGAGAGAGATGCACAGAGAGAACGAATGAATGAATCTTTTATTAATGAGGGAAATGGAATCAAACATGTATATGCTTTTTTTTTTTTTTTTTTTTTTTTTTACATCCAGTCCTCAGGGCAAAGAGCAATGAAATCAAACTGTTCATAAGATAACAAAAGGTTATAGAAATACATACATGACATTCAGAGACAGAGAGAGGCAGAGAGAGGCACAGAGAAAGAGACAGAGACAGACAGAGACAGAGACAGAGACAAGGACGGAGATAGGTATCAGACAGTCATACTGCCAATATTCGAGAGAGTGAGAATGAGAGAGCGAGACAGAGACAGAGACAGAGAGAGAGGAAAGGGGTCAGGGGGGTTTACCAGACAGCATATTGCCAATATTCCAGTTGTCCCTCGTTTTATAACCTTCCCATCGTGTCCAGTCGCACGGAAACACCCGACTCTCCTCAGGGAAGGAGGAGGGGCTGGGGGTGGGGGGGGGGGGGGGGGGGGGGGGGGAGGGGTTAAGGGGTAGGGGTTTTCGGGGGCGTAGGGGGGTGGGGGGTGGGGGTGGGGGTTGTGGGGGGGGCCTGCCGCGGCTGATGCGAATTGATTTCGTTGCAGATGGGGAGTGGATATGCTGTATATGTGTCAGGTGGAGGTGGGGGTGAGGAGGGGGGGCTAGGGAGGGGGCGGGGGATGCAGGGCTGTGGGGGGTGGTGGTGGGTGGGTTTGAAAGAGGCCATAACCCCCCACCCCCACCCCCTCCACGCTGTTATGTCTATCTGAGCAGACACGTCCATACCACATAGCTTCATCTCCTTTACCCCAACCACCACCCCCCCCCCCCCCCCCGCCCACCCACCCACCATCCATCCTCGTCTCTTCCAATCCTATCTTTATGAAAGCCCAACACGAAGGAGGTTTCATTCTGGTAACCAGCTTTGTCAAAAGATGCTATTATCGTGTCTTCATGAAGTCGCTTTTTTTTCTGTTGTTGTTGTTGTTGTTGTTGTTGCTGCTGCTGCTGCTGCTGCTGCTGTTGTTGTTGTTGTTGTTGTTGTTTTTTACACGGCTCGAAAAGTTATTCATTATGGCTTTACACTGCTGTCGTGGTTTTGTTTTTGGTTTTTTGGGGGTTTTTTTGTGTGTTTTTTTCTATTCATTTTCTTAAAATCGAAAATAATTATACACGACTGTCATGTTGTTGTTGTTGTTGTTGTTGTTGTTGTTGTTGTTAGCTTTGCATTGCTTTTATCACTCTTCTTTTGAGCGATTTACACTGCTGTCAGACATTATGTGTTCAGCCAAACCAGCCCCATTAGCATTACGCTGCTGGGGTTCATCTCTCCTAAGTTTTACACTGCTATAATCCTTTCGTAACATTCACACTGCTATCGCCCTTCTTTTGAAAACCTTAGACTGCTATCACCCTTCTTGTGAAGGTCTCGCCCTTCTTGTGAAGGTCTCACACTCCTATCACCCTTTTTTGAAGGTCTCACCCTTCTTGTGAAGGTCCCACACTCCTATAACCCTTCTTTTGAAGGTCTCACACTGTTATCTCCCTTCTTGTGAAGGTCTCACACTGCTATAACCCTTCTTGTGAAGGTATTACACTGACATAACCCTTCCAGCGTCAGCTTTACACGTCTGTCAAACTTTCAGCGTCAGCTTTACACTTCTGTCATCCTTCCAGTGTCAGCCTTACACGTCTATCATCCTTTCAGTGTCAGCTTTACACGTCTATCATCCTTTCAGTGTCAGCTTTACACGTCTATCATCATTTCAGTGTCAGCTTTACACGTCTGTCATACTTTCAGCGTCAGCTTTACACTTCTGTCATCCTTTCAGTGTCAGCTTTACACGTCTATCATCCTTTCAGTGTCAGCTTTACACTTCTGTCATCCTTTCAGTATCAGCTTTACAATTCTGTCATCCTTTCATCCTTTCAGCGTCAGCTTTACACTTCTGTCATCATTTCAGTGTCAGCTTTACAAGTATGTCATCCTTTCAGCGTCAGCTTTACACTTCTGTCATCCTTTCAGTGTCAGCTTTACAAGTATGTCATCCTTTCAGCGTCAGCTTTACACTTCTGTCATCCTTTCAGTGTCAGCTTTACACTTCTATCATCCTTTCAGTGTCAGCTTTACACTTCTGTCATCCTTTCAGTGTCAGCTTTACACGTCGATCATCCTTCCAGCGTCAGCTTTACACGTCTGTCATCAATTCAGCGTCAGCTTTACACTTCTATCATCCTTCCAGCGTCAGCTTGACACTTCTATCATCAATTCAGCGTCAGTTTTACACGTCTGTCATCATTTCAGTGTCAGCTTTACACGTCTGTCATACTTTCAGCGTCAGCTTTACACTTCTGTCATCCTTTCAGTGTCAGCTTTACACGTCTATCATCCTTTCAGTGTCAGCTTTACACTTCTGTCATCCTTTCAGTGTCAGCTTTACAATTCTGTCATCCTTTCATCCTTTCAGCGTCAGCTTTACACTTCTGTCATCCTCTCAGTGTCAGCTTTACAAGTATGTCATCCTTTCAGCGTCAGCTTTACACTTCTATCATCCTTTCAGTGTCAGCTTTACACGTCTGTCATCCTTTCAGTGTCAGCTTTACACGTCTATCATCCTTCCAGCGTCAGCTTTACACGTCTGTCATCAATTCAGCGTCAGCTTTACACTTCTATCATCCTTCCAGCGTCAGCTCGACACTTCTATCATCAATTCAGCGTCAGTTTTACACGTCTGTCATCAATTCAGCATCAGTTTTACACTTCTATCATCCTTTCAGTGTCAGCTTTACACTTCTATCATCCTTCCAGCGTCAGCTTGACACTTCTATCATCAATTCAGCGTCAGTTTTACACGTCTGTCATCAATTCAGCGTCAGTTTTACACGTCTATCATCCTTCCGGCGTTAGCTTTACACGTCTATCATCCTTCCAGCGTCAGCTTTACACGTCTATCATCCTTCCAGCATCAGTTTTACACGTCTATGATCCTTCCGGCGTCAGCTTTACACGTCTATCATCCTTCCAGCGTCAGTTTTACACGTCTGTCATTAAATCAGCGTCAGTTGTACACTTCTGTTATCCTTTCAGCGTCAGCTCTACACGTCTATAATCCTTTCAGTGTCAGCTCTACACGTCTATAATCCTTTCAGTGTCAGCTTTACACGTCTATCATCCTTCCAGCGTCAGTTTTACACGTCTGTCATCAAATCAGCGTCAGTTGTACACTTCTATAATCCTTTCAGTATCAGCTCTACACGTCTATCATCCTTTCAGTGTCAGTTTTACACGTCTGTCATCCTTCCAGCGTCAGTTTTACACGTCTGTCATCCTTCCAGTGTCAGCTTTACACGTCTATCATCCTTTCAGCGTCAGTTTTACATGTCTGTCATCCTTTCAGCGTCAGTTTTACACGTCTATCATCCTTCCAGCGTCAGTTTTACACGTCTGTCATCCTTTCAGCGTCAGCTTTACACGTCTGTCATCCTTCCAGTGTCAGCTTTACACGTCTGTCATCCTTCCAGTGTCAGCTTTACACGTCTATCATCCTTTCAGCGTCAGCTTTACACGTCTATAATCCTTTCAGCGTCAGCTTTACACGTCTGTCATCCTTTCAGCGTCAGTTTTACACGTCTATCATCCTTCCAGCGTCAGTTTTACACGTTTGTCATCCTTTCAGCGTCTGCTTTACACGTCTGTCATCCTTTCAGCGTCAGCTTTACACGTCTGTCATCAATTCAACGTCAGCTTTACACGTCTGTCATCCTTTCAGTGTCAGTTTTACACTTCTGTCATCCTTTCAGTGTCAGCTTTACACTTCTATAATCCTTTTAGCGTCAGTTTTACACGTCTATCATCCTTTCAGTGTCAGCTTTACACTTCTGTCATCAATTCAACGTCAGCTTTACACGTCTGTCATCCTTTCAGCGTCAGTTTTACACTTCTGTCATCCTTTCAGCGTCAGCTTTACACTTCTATACAATCCTTTTAGCGTCAGTTTTACACGTCTATCATCCTTTCAGTGTCAGCTTTACACGTCTATCATCAATTCAGCGTCAGCTTTACACGTCTGTCATCAATTCAGCGTCAGTTTTACACTTCTGTCATCCTTTCAGCGTCAGCTTTACACTTCTGTCATCCTTTCAGCGTCAGCTTTACACTTCTATAATCCTTTCAGTGTCAGCTTTACACTTCTATAATCCTTTTAGCGTCAGTTTTACACGTCTATCATCCTTTCAGTGTCAGCTTTACACGTATGTCATCAATTCAGCGTCAGTTTTACACTTCTGTCATCCTTTCAGCGTCAGCTTTACACTTCTATAATCCTTTTAGCGTCAGTTTTACACGTCTATCATCCTTTCAGTGTCAGTTTTACACGTCTATCATCCTTTCAGTGTCAGCTTTACACGTATGTCATCAATTCAGCGTCAGTTTTACACTTCTGTTATCCTTTCAGTGTCAGTTTTACACGTCTATCATCGTTTCAGTGTCAGCTTTATACTTCTGTCATCCTTTCAGTGTCAGCTTTACACTTCTGTCATCCTTTCAGTGTCAGCTTTACACTTCTGTCATCCTTTCAGTGTCAGCGGGGAGGGGGAAGGGGGGGGGGAGAAAGAAAGAAAGTAAAAGGAGAAAAAGATGAACCGACAATATTTACAATAGCACGAAGAAGAAGAAGAAGAAGAAGAAGAAGAAGAAGGAGGAGGAGGAGGAGGAGGAGGAGGAGAAGGAGAAGGGAGGGGGAGAAGAAGAAGAAGAAGAAGAAGAAGAAGAAGAAGAAGAAGAAGAAGAAGAAGAAGAAGAAGAAGAAGAAGAAGAAGAAGAAGAAAGGGGAAAAAAACAAACAAACAACAGATCTACCCAACACCACAAAAACGTGACGGCGCCATAAAAACCGAGGATACATTGCTGATGTCAAACAACTCGACAAGGATAGAAAAGAAAGAAAGAAAAAAAGAAAAAGAAAAAGGAAAAAAAAAACCTCTGCAAATGTACACATCCCCCTGGAAACCCTAGAAAGAAAAAAAAACAGCTGGGACTTCACCCACCCACCCACACCCCCACCTCCCACCCTCTCAACAACCAGGGCTTCCTCCCTCTCCCTCCCAACCCAACCCAACCCAACCCAACCCACCCCACCCCCAACCCCTTTGGAACGCCAGACGAGACAGACCTCCCACGCTGGACAGACAAACAGACAGACATCCAGATCCCACTCCCCCTGCATCCCCCCCCTCCCCACCCACCCAGCCACACACACACCCCAGCAACGCAACCTTCGCCGATCCCAATGCCTTCTTCTTCTTTTTCTGCGTTCACTCGTATGCACATGAGTGGGCTTTTACGTGTATGACCGTTTTTACCCCGCCATGTAGGCAGCTTTACTCCGTTTTCGGGGGTGTGCATGCTGGGTATGTTCTTGTTTCCATAACCCACCGAACGCTGGCTGACATGGATTACAGGATCTTTAACGTGCGTATTTGATCTTCTGCTTGCAAGGGGGTTCAGGCACTAGCAGGTCTGCACATATGTTGACCTGGGAGATCGTAAAAATCTCCACCCTTTACCCACCAGGCGCCGTCACCGTGATTCGAACCCCGGACCCTCAGATTGACAGTCCAACGCTTTAACCACTCGGCTGTTGCGCCCGTCTGATCCCAATACCTACACCCAAGGTTTGAACTGAACATTGTGACCTTAATTGAGATTGTCAGCAAATACATCTCTGAGCCTATTTCTCCGTCAGCTAAAAGAACATCGCTGACACTGACGGAAGGAACCCAAGAGGCACAGATGACGATGGAATCTTGTAAATCTCTCTCTCTCTCTCTCTCTCTCTCTCTCTCTCTCTCTCTCTCTCTCTCTCTCTCTCTCTCTCTCTCTCTCTCTCTCTCTATATATATATATATATATATATATATATATATACACACACACACATATATATGTATATATATATGAAAAAATCACAAAAAAGACACGATACTGACTTCTTAGTGAAATCGGCGTTTCTCCACTAGTTTACCACACCAACCACACGCTTTCAGTTTATCGACTAGGCGGGCCTGCCTGCCTGCCTAGCTAACATCTACCATAGCCCCCAGAGGCCGTTTCTCAGCGTCATCTTGATGGGCGAACGGAGTGGAAATCGCAGACAGACCCCAAGCTAATGAAGCAATTAACACCAGCGGTCGCGCTTCTGGTCTTTGGCACTTATCTGGGGAGGAAGTGGACAGGTCGTTCGTTCGGAGCCTGGGGTAGGGTGTCTGTAACTGGGTTTTCGTCGTCGTCATTTTCTTCTTCTTCTTCTTCTTCTTCTTCTTCTTCTTCTTTCTTACTTACTCATCACCGTGTAGAGTCACTTGAACCCTTGAATTCTAGTTTTTAGTCGGTCTCTTTACCACTAAGCCACCGCTCCATGGCTGAGTCGAAAGTTTCAAAAAACAAAGAAACATGCAATGCCTGTAAGATGATGTTTGCTTTCGGTTTTTCTTTTTTGTTTTGTTTTTTTTCTTGTTTTTTTTCTCCTGTCCATATCTGGGGATTTACAAACCAGCGTCTTCCTTCTTGAATTATTCACTCACTTCAGATGTGTATTTTCCTCTTCTTTTTTTTTCCTTTTTTTTCTCTCTTTTTATATTATTCCTCATCTTCTTCTCGCCCCTTGTTTCTTTTCTTTTTCTTTTTTTCTTTTTTTTCCCCTCCATGTTGTTGTTGTTGTTTTGAATCTGCTTCTTCTTCTATCTTCTTGTCGTCGTTGTTGATACTTTTTTTTTTTGTTTTTTTTTTTTTTGTCTTACTCTGTTTTTTGGTTGCTGCTGCTGATTCTTCCTGTCTTCACTATGTCTGTTCCTTGTTTTTAATCTTTTCCTTTTATTTTGTTGCTCTCTCTCTCTCTCTCTCTCTCTCTCTCTCTCTCTCTCTCTCTCTCTCTCTCTCTCTCTCTCTCTCTCTCTCTCTCAAGGGCTGACTAAGCGCGTTGGGTTACGCTGCTGGTCAGGCATTTGCTTGGCAGATGTGGTGTAGCGTATGTGGATGTGACCGAACGCAGTGACGCCTCCTTGAGATACTGATACTGATACTGCTGTTACGATTGTTGTGGTTGACGTTGTTTCTGTTTTTAATTGTTGTTGTTATTGTTGTTGCTGTCGTCATTATTGTTGTTGTTGTCGTCATGATTATTGTTGCTGTTGTCGTTGTTGTTGTTGTTATTGTTGTTGTTGTTGTTGTTGTTGTTGCTGCTGTTGTTGCTATCATTGTTGTTGTTGTTGCTGCTGCTGTTGTTGTTGTTGCTGTTGTTGTCATTGTTGTTGTTGTTGTTGTTGTTGTTGTTGTTATCATTGGTGTTGTTGTTGTTATCATTGTTGCTGTTGTTGTTGTTGTTGTTGTTATCATTGCTGATGTTGTTATTGTTGTTATCGTTGTTGCTGTTGTTGTTTTTGTTGTTGTTGTTGTTTTTGTAGCTGTTGCTGTTGTTGTTGCTCTTGTTGCTGTTGCTCTTGTTGTTGTTACTGTTGTTGTTGTTGTAGCTGTTGCTGTTGTTGTTGTAGCTGTTGCTGTTGTTGTTGTTGTTGTTGTTGTAGCTGTTGTTGTTGTTACTGTTGTTGTTGTTGTTGCTGTTGTTGTTGTTGTTGTTACTGTTGTTGTTGTTGTAGCTGTTGCTGTTGTTGTTGTAGCTGTTGCTGTTGTTGTTGTTGTTTTTTCTTTCTTTGTCACAGCTCTCTCTTCTCTTTCCTTCTAGAAATGTGCCTGTACTTCCTACTCCTGGTTTGTGGTACAGACTTCGGTGTTAAGGGAGAAAAAGTTTTATCATTAATTTTTTATAACGTTCAATTATTCATGATACATTGTCCGGAATTACTGCCCCTCCTTCCTCCCCTCTCCCCCCCCCACACCTCAACCCGCCACCTTTATCCAATGCCATTATAATCTTATTATTGTGATCTGATTCTTTCTGAGACTAGGATGACATTTTTTTTTCTCTCTTCCTTTTCAGATCTATTGTGTTCATATTCGTGTTCACTTTTTTTTCTTTTTTTTTCACAACAGATTTCACTGTGTGAAATTCGGGCTACTCTCCCCAGGGAGAGCGCAGTCGCTAAACTAAGAGCGTCACCCTCTTCTTCTTCTTTTTTTTTTTTTTTTTTTTTTTTTCCTGCGTGCAGTTTTATTTGCTTTTCCTATCGAAGTGGATTTTTCTACAGAATTTTGCCAGGAACAACCCTTTTGTTGCTGTGGGTTCTTTTACGTGCGCTAAGTGCCTGCTGCACACGGGATCTCGGTTTATCGTCTCATCCGAATGACTAGCGTCCAGACCACCACTCAAGGTCTAGTGGAGGGGTCGGGGGGGTGGGGGTGGGGGGGGTGTGAAATATCGGCGGCTGAACCGTGATTCGAACCAGCACACTCAGATTCTATCGTTTCCTAAGTGGACGCGTTACCTCTAGGCCATCACTCTACTTAAAGGATACCGGAACGCCACATTCTACCTATGTTTTATCTGTTTCTCTATTTATTCATTTATCTATTTATTTATTCATTTATTTACTTACTCATTTATTCATTTACTTACTTGGCTTATTTACTTTTGTTTTGTTTTCATTATCCCATTTGCCAAGGATTTTTTTTTTTAAAGTGCTCTTCTTCCTGAAAAAAACAAACAAAAAAACGAAGATATTTTCTTGCAATTTTGGCATAACGGTTGCTCACAAAATGTACTTTTACAGATTTTTGCCTGACACCACAGATGGGAAAAACAACAACACTATAATACAAAGTTGTTTGTGACGCAAAACGGTGATTCTGCCTTAATGTTAGTTTCACGATAAGCCGCCTGGAGGAAAAAAAAAAAAAAAAAAATCTGACCCACTTTGGCTTCACAATTCCGGATCGCGTCAGACCCCCCCCCCCCCCCCGCACCCCACCCACCCACACACACACCGAACTTGTTTAGCCCATTACGCCAACAAGCAGGCTTTGCTAAAAGTCTGACAAAAATGTAATGCCTTTCTCAGTAATATTGCGCAGACTCAGGAAATAAAAAAAAAAAGCGTAACAAGATACACGTGAACCTTCACCAATAACCCCGCCCCCATGCCCCCTCCACCCCCCAACCCCCCGACACACACGCATTCTGCACATACAAACACCCCCCCCCCCACCACCACCACCCTCCCCCCTCCCCACACACACCACATAAAAACACACACACACACACACTTCCCCCCCACACACACACACACTTCCCCCCCCCCACACTTCCCACATATGAACACACACATACACACACTTTCCCACACACACATACACACACACTTCCCACATATAAACACACACACACACACACACACACACACACTTCCCACATATAAACACACACACACACACACACACACACACACACACACACACACACACTACCCCCCCCCCCCCACACACACACACACACTTTACACACATACTCCCCCCTCCCCCAACACACACACACACACACACACACACACACACACACACACACACCAAACACACACAAAGGTCACAGACACCAGTCTCATGCCGATGTCCCTCGGGGTGGAGACCAGAAGAGCGGAGAACTCTTTAACAAGGTGGTGTGATCCATTAATGAAAAAAAGCCACACCGCACACAACACACCAGCAAACAATTTTATATATATATATATATATATATATATATATATATATATATATATATTTATATAATTTTAAAAAAAAATTAAGTTTTGTTATTTTATTTATTTTTTTATTTTTATTATTATTTTTTTACGTTCCGTTTTTACGCTGTTGGTCAGGCATCTGCTTGGCAGATGTGGTGTAGCGTATATGGATTTGTCCGAACGCAGTGACGCCTCCTTGAGCTACTGAAACTGAAACTGTGTTATTCAATCAGATTTCAGTCACCCAAGAGATATACTCATACATACATGTAACATTTTACGTGTATGACCATTTTGTTTATTTGGCCCGCCATGTAGGCAGCCATAATCCTTTTTCGAGGGTGTGCATGTTGGGTATGTTCTTGTTTCCATAACCCACTGAACGCTGACATGGATTTCAGGATCTTTAACGTACGTATCTGATCATCTGCGTGCGTATACACACGAAGGGGGTTCCGGCACCAGCAGGTCTGCACACATGTTGACCTGGGAGATCGGCGAAAAAAAAAAAAAAAAATCCCCACCCTTTACCCACCAGGCGCCGCTACCAATATTCAAATACGGGACCCTCAGATTGAAAGTCCAATGCTTTAACCACTCGGCCATCGGAAAACTGCAGACGTTACCTTTGGAAATACTCAATCTAGGATTCTCACGCAACCTTAATTGCCAAACCTATTCTTTGTATCGTGTTGAAATCGAACGTTCTGGAATGATATCGTATCACTGTCAATCACAATGCACAGAACATCCTGAAAGCAAAAATGGTGGGGGGGGTATCCCTTCTGGAGCATTCTAGAAGCTCCTGGAGCCAGCTGCATTGCTCGAACGGAAGAGCCTGCCTAGTATGGTCGTAACCCGCTGCTAACTGTGTGTAGTATGGAACTGACCAATGGCTGTAGTTCGGTCAACGTAAGCATGTAGTCACGTGTAACTGTCAAAACGCTAGAACCAAGCAATGCAACTGGCACCTGGAACATTAATTTTTTTTTTCTTACGTTTTTAGAGGCCACATAAAGTAACAATATATTTTCTAGAATTTTCTTGAAGCTTCTGAAATTATTACGTACTTCATTCGTGTGTGTGTGTGTGTGTGTGTGTGTGTGTGTGTGTGTGTGTGTGTGTGTGTGTGTGTGTGTGTGTGAGTGTGTGTGTGCGTGCGTGCGTGCGTGCGTGCGTGCGTGTGTGTGTGTGTGTGTGTGTGTGTGTCTGTGTGTCTGTCATCATGCTGAAAAAATGTCACACACAGCCAACCCAATCAGCAATGTTGCTGCATGAGAAAACTGATCTGTTCAAAACGAGGATAGATTGGAAAAACAAAACAACAAAAAACAAAAAAAAACAAAACACCGAACGCAGTTAGGAGAGTAATTTGCGCGTGCAACTTGACACTTAAAACCCTGAATTATTTTTGTTTTCTGGGGTTCAAAACCTGTGTCTGGCGCTGGGTTTCCTCGTACAAGATGATTATGTAACATCAGAAGTGTTTTAAGCTGCGATGTTTCCAGTCTTCCAACTCACCACATTCTTCCCTGCAGAAAAGGTATGCCCTGAAAAAAAAAAATTTTCATGTGTGTGCATGTGTGTGCGTGTGTGTGTATGTGTGTGCGTGCGTGTGTGTGTGTGTGCGCGCGCGCGCGCGCGCGCGTGTGTGTGTGTGTGTGTGTGTGTGTGTTATATGTATATATATATATATATATATATATATATATATATATACATGTGTGTGTGTGTGTGTGTGTGTGTGTGTGTGTGTGTGTGTGTATGTGTGTGTGTAAGTGTGTGTGTGTGTGTGTGTGTGTGTAAGTGTGTGTGTGTGTATGTGTGTGTAATTGTGAGTTTCAGTGTGTGGGTATGTGTGTGTAAGTGTGAGTTTGTGTGTGTGTGTGTGTGTGTGTGTGTGTGTGTGTGTGTGTGTGTGTGTGTGTGTGTGTGTGTGTGTGTGTGTGTGTGTGTGTTCTTTTGTTTAACGTCCATCCACAATTGTGACTTTAGATCCCCCCCCCCCCCCCCAAAAAAAAAAAAGATCGTCTTCCCTACCCCACCAATTCCTTAAGTCATCACGACTTTCCCTGTTCCTCTCTCCTCAATTAGCATAGAAAGGAATACAAACAAAACAAAAACTAATATGTCAAACAGTAGAATCACAACAAACAGCCAGTGAGGCTCCCAATTAAACTCTGAACTATTTGAAACACATGTTGATTATTATATAAAAACGATTTTAACGAAAGCAGAAGGAACTGTAGATTTTGTAAATTATAGAAGTAGATACGTTTTTAAAATGGTCAAATTTATAGATTTGTTGCACGGGGGTAATTTCGTTACCGCAAATGCAAGTCACGTCAGAAGTTTTTTTGTTTGTTTGTTGTTTTTTTTTGTTGTTTTTTAATGGCATCCAGTCGTAGTCTGCGTAGTAAACTGGTGAGCCTTCTGCCACTGTGATGTCCTTTTGTTTTAAACGAAAACATGCGATCAGTTTAGCGCGAGATATAAATAATTCGTATTTTCTCTGACAGGCTCAGACTCCTGTTTCAGTTTACCCGATAATTATGGTTCCAGCAAGTTTTCTCTAGTAGAGAATAATGTTCTTGTAATGAATATGGAATACGAATTTCTATGGCATTATAAATATTCATTACACCTTTTTTTCGCAGAACGACCCACCCGCTCATTTTCCAAATTCATCTTTATACCACGGATGGTCAAAATATGAATTAACTGACGAATTTCTGTTACGAGTTTTCCTCTTGTCTGCATATTGAAATATTTTCATGTTTGTAATACATAATTAGAATCGACACAAAACAAACACTTGACATATGGTAATGGGAAGATTAATTAGTGTGTGTGTGTGTGTGTGTGTGTGTGTGTGTGTGTGTGTGTGTGTGTGTGTGTGTGTGTGTGTGTGTGTGTGCGTGCGTGCGTGTGCGTGCGTGCGTACGTGCTTGAAAAACAACACCACCACATAAACTTTTGCCAAAGCTAACGTAATAGAGTAACTATGAGTGGTATGGATTGGTTTATTTACTGCTAGTCAATTTTGTCATTTTGGATAAGATAATTGAGTTATCTAAACATCAAAAGGAATAATTTTGGATAGAATATTAAAGAAATTAAAACATCAAAAAGATATCTTGGGATCATTCCTGTCAGGAATCCTATCGATATCCTGTCGGCGATGCCACTTATGTAGCTGAAAACTGAATCGTATATAAAAGGGGTTAGTTACAAAAAAAAAAGGCTGAATTCCTGAATTAGACAGGATTAACTATCTCCATACGAACGGCGAAAGAGACGACGTTAACAACGTTTCACCCCAGTTTCCAGCATCAAATTATTGCAAGCGGAAGGCTCTTATACTGAAGAGGTGAATGTTGACAAAGAATACCACAATTCTGACGACGGAAGCTAAAGGTTGGGTCATTCAGACACCCACTGAACATCCGAGGGGGCTGTGTAGAGGAGAAGAGAGGACTGGCCGTACTGAGTGAGTTAAAGATGTGGCAAGATAGAAAGCCCATCGCACAGGCCAAGGACATATTATAGAGGCCAGTCACAAAAAGGGTTTTCTATTGTTTTATATTACAATATTCAGAGAAGAAGAACGGAAAAGAAAGGGCAGTAGAATGTCAGATAGTTGACTATGTACAACACTCGATGTGTACTTGAGAGCAGTACCTCGTGAAAGTGAGCGGCCGGATGCCTTACACCTGTCATTCAAACATTTTTTAATAGCGTTATGCCACACTACTGGCGCAATAGCCGAGTGGTTTAAGCGTTGGACTTTCAATCTGAGGGTCCCGGGTTCGAATCACGGCAATGGCGCCTGGTGGGTAAAGGGTGGAGATTTTTCCGATCTCCCAGGTCAACAGACGTGCAGACCTGCTTAGTGCCTGAACCCCCTTCGTGTGTATACACACGCAGAAGATCAAATACGCACGTTAAAGATCCTGTAACCCATGTCAGTGTTCGGTGGGTTATAAAGACACGAAAATACCCAGAATGCATGAACTACGACAGAGTCATCGGCAAGTTGATGTTGGGGTTGTTAATAAACAACAACGCAGAGCGCTATAATTAAGTTACATGCCCAGACAAATGAAACATAATAATGACAAAGCACACACACACACACACACACACACACACACACACACACACACACACACACACTACAACACACACACACACACACACACACACACACACACACACACACTACAACACACACACACACACACACACACACACACACACACACACACACACACACACACACACACACACACACACACACACACTACAACACACACACACACACACACACACACACACACACACACACACACACACACACACACTTTCCCGCCTTTGCTGCTGCTGCTTCTGCTGGCTGGGAGCTCAGTACTGTGCTCTTTGCTTGATCTTCTGGAGTGCAACCAAGCGTACCTGTGTCATCGATTTCTTCGGCTGTTTTCTCTCCCACCTCCACACCCCTCCCTCCCCCCCCACCTTACCGTACCCCATTCCCCTGCAGCCCCACACACGCACACACACACCCTCTCCTCACCCCTCCCATCCCCCATCCCCCATCCTCCACCAACCACCTCCATCACCACCACCACCACCACTTCCACCCGCCATTGCTTTTAGCTATTCCCTGCTCGTGCAACAAGTGGGATGGGGTGGCTTGCTTGCTGTTTCGTGATCGTGATGGGAAGTGAAAAGAAGGCGGGGGGTGGGGGAGGAGGGGGAGCATGGGGGGAAGGAGAGAGAGAGAGAGGGGAGTGGGGGTGAGAGAGAAATAGAGAGAGGGGGGTGGGGGAGATCGGTACGGGGGGGGGGGTGGTGGTGAGGGAGGAGGGTTGAGGTGTAGGGGTAGGAGTTAAATAGGAAAGGAAAAAAGGAGGAGGAATTACTCGTAAGTGTGTGTGTGGGGGGGTGGGTGGGTGGGGGTGGGGGGGGGGACAGGGGAGGGAGGACGGGAGACGAAGTGAAGGGGTGGGGGTGGAGGGGGGGGGGGGGGGGTAACGAGGAGGTGTCAGAAGAGACGGAAGAAGGATGAAGTGAGAGGCAGAGTGTGGGAGAGGGATGCTGGGTGACATGAGAGGGAAGGAAGGAAAGACACAGAGAGAGTGAGAGACAGAGAGAGGGGGGGGGGAGGAGAAAAGGAGACTTGTGAAGACTGAAGAGAGTGATGACAGAGAGAGAGAGGAGGGGCGGGAGAAAGAGGGGGTGGGTAAGAGAGAAACAATGGGACAGAGAGAGGAGTGGGAGAG
>NC_134909.1:13977388-13979888 GCF_041734735.1 Babylonia areolata | reverse complement strand
TGTTTGTTAATACTTATATTGTCACTTACCCCTTCATAAGGGGCCTAGGCCTATTAATGAATAAATAATCTGAATCTGAATCTCTCTTTGCGTGTGTTTGTGTGCCCTCGCTCTAAGGAGAACGCCTTATTGTTGTTGAAAACAACAACAACAACAACAACAACAAACAAAAACAAAGAAACAAACAAACAAAAACCAACAACGGAATGGTAAAGCGAAATTCGAAACCCTTCAAGAAAGTCAATGACTAAACCCAAACAACTCTGGGTAGGCCACACACAATCTATCTGTCTATAAAATATCACAGAGAGAGAGAGAGAGAGAGAGAGAAGGGAGGAAGAGAGAGAGAGAGACACAGAGAGAGAGAGAGAGAGGGACAGAGAGAGAGGGAGAGAGAGAGAGAGAGAGAGAGAGAGATTGTGGCATAACGTGTGAAAAAGGATATTCTCGTTTCAAGGCATGTGTTCCCAATTTACTGCTTCCATTATTTTGAGGGTCGTACAGAGCTTGACTGTGGAACTGTTCCGAGACAGAGACAAGAAAGTAAGAAAGTGATAAGGAGAGAAAAGCAGAAGGGAAGGGCACGCACACACACACACACACACACACACACACACACACACACACACACACACACACACACACACACACACGTGCGCGCGCGCGCACACACACACACACACACACACGCGCGCGCGCATACACACGCGCGCACACACACACACACACACACACACACACACACACACACACACACACACACACACACACACAGATAAAGACAGAAAGACAGAGACAAATAACAGAGAAATGGAATAAATCAAAATAATCGACAAAGTGGTGAACAGCATTCATGCCTTAACACACTCACTCTCTCTCTCTCTCTCTCTCTCTCTCTCTCTCTCTCTCTCCATCTGTCTTTCCCCCCCCCCCCCCCTCTCTCCGTCTCTCCCTCACTCTAAGGAGAAGGTGTCGCTGTCTTTGAAATATATATATATATATATATATATATATATATATATATATATATATATATATATAAAGTGTGGTAAAGCGAAATTGGAAACGCTAAATCGACTCTGTGCAGGCTACACTACACTCATACACGTCAATGATTTTGTGTGACGGCGTCACCAATGCAAAGAGATATTACCGTTTCTATGCACGTTTTCCTTTTTTTGACGTATAGTCTGGAGTTTGACTGTAAACTGGCTATGAGACATAAGAGGAGGAAGAGGTGTGGGGGGGGGGGGGGGAGGGGGAGAGAGTGAGAGAGAAGGGGAGAGGGAGGGTAGAGAGGGAGTGACAGAAGGAAGAGAGACATAAAAGATGAGGCAGAAAGAGAGGAAGATAGTGAGAGAGAGAGAGAGAGAGAGAGAGAGAGAGAGAGAGAGAGAGTGGGGGAGGGACAGAGGAAGGCAGAGAGAGAGAGAGAGAGAGAGAGAGAGAGAGAGAATGATAGCAGGGAGAGAGACAGACAGAAAAGCTGAGGCAGAAAGAGAGGGAGACAGGGAGGTAGAGAGAAAGGGAGAGAGATAGCAGGGAGAGAGACACACAGAAAAGATGAGGCAGACAGAGAGGGAGATATGGAGAGAGAGAGAGAGGGAGAAAGAGAGAGGAGTGGGGGGACTGAGAGAAGGAGAGAGAGGGGGTGATAGAAGGGAGAGAGACATAAAAGAAATGAGGCAGGAAGAGAGGGACGTAGGGAGAGAGAGAGAGAGAGACAGAGAGAGAGAGAGAGAGGAGAGAGGGAGAGAGAGGGGCGAGGGAGAACAAGACAGAGAGAGAGATAGACTGGGACATAGACAAGGAGAGGGAGAGACAGAGACAGAAAGGCACAGCGTTAACAGACAGATGGACAAAGGGGGAGAGAGAGACGGACAGAAAGGGAGAGAAACTGAGACAAAGTGAAACAGAGACAAACAGAGAAAGAGACAGAGTGAGAAAATGTGGGGGGGGGGACAGGGGGGCGAGGTGGGGAGGGGGGGTGCGTGGAGGGGGGGGGGAGTATATCCCAAAATTCACTGACAAACGTCGTTCACTGCATTCATGACTCTAAAAACCAAACAAATGTGAAGCAACATAACTTGTTCACATGCGTGTGTGTGTGTGTGTGTGTGTGTGTGTGTGTGTGTGTGTGTTGTTTTGTTGTTTAATTAAATACTGGTTCAGCGCTGATGATGATGATGATGACAATTCATGCACGCAGGATACGATTATCGACGGAAATGATTCTTTTTTTTTTTCAAAATGTTCACTAGACTTCTACGCACGTGACAATAAAGCTTTTTTTGACGAAATTTAATTAAAGAAGAATTGCATTCATATACACCGCTTTCAAACATATCAAAGTTCATTATTTAATGTAAAAAGGATACTCTGAAAGTGACAAAAGTTGTTATTAAACCATAGAGAAATATTTTCAGAAGGATAATGTTCTCTCCACAAAAGGCACTAAAAGTCAGAAAATAAGCCAAGAAACTGACACACGTAATCAAAG
>NC_134909.1:13967388-13974888 GCF_041734735.1 Babylonia areolata | reverse complement strand
AGAGAAAGGGAGAGAGACAGACACACACACACACACACACACACACACACACACACACACATGGAGACAGAGAAAGGGAGAGAGACAGACAGACAGACACACACACACACACACACACACACACACACACATATGGAGACAGAGAAAGGGAGAGAGACAGACACACACAATCACACACACACACACACACACATATGGAGACAGAGAAAGGGAGAGAGACAGACAGACACACACACACACACACACACACACACACACACATATGGAGACAGAGAAAGGGAGAGAGACAGACAGACACACACACACACACACACACACACACACACACACACACACACACACACACACACACACACACACACACACACACATATGGAGACAGAGAAAGGGAGAGACAGAGACAGACATATGAAGACAGAGAGAGAGCAAGGGAGAGAGATAGAGAGACAGACAGACAGACATATGGAGACAGAGACAGAGAAATGGAGAGACAGACAGACATATGAAGACACAGACAGGCAGACAGACAGACCACACAATGAGAGAGAACTCAGAACGCAAAACGTTTTTATTCAAGGATTAAGATTTTAGGCATAGCCTATTCTTCCAATCTGTCCTCGCTAATCTACATCTAGTACAAATAGCACACACATAAATGAAAGGGAAAGGTTTTCATGCAGAATGGTATACACAATGAAGAAAACAACCCCCTCCTCCCCCGCCCCCCCACACACACCCACACCCATGCACACACATGCATACACACACTGACGCTCGCGCGCGAGCGCACACACATACATGCACACACACGCACGCTCGCACACTGACAGCACCCCCTCCCTCCCCCCACACACTAAGATTGACAGATGGATAGGACAGTGAGTCAGAGAGAGAGAGAGAGAGAGAGAGAGAGAGAGAGAGAGAGAGAGAGAGATGTCATCAGTATAGAAGTTCCAGAAACATCCGGGTGTTCAAAAGGTACAGTATTGTTACTGTCTCTGAAATCTACGTGTGGCAAGTGCAGCATACTACAGTGACTACCACCATCACCAATATTACTTGGACATTTGTCACGATTATGATAGAACAAAATGAATAGATTTATGCATGCATAAAAAAAAGGAAAGAGCAAAGCAAAACACAATGAAATGAGAAAGCAAGAAAAGAACAACAACAACAGCAACAATAACTGATACAATAAATAAGACATAACTGACCCCTTTGTTACTGTCTACAGTAATTCAAAGATCAGAGTTATTTACTGTTGGAAGGGGTGAAGATGTTTATGCAGACTTGATTTGAAAATAGGAAGAGAACTGCCCGTTTGTATGTGCAAAGGAAGGGAGTTCCACAGGGATGCACCCGAAAATGCAAAACTAGTTTTGAACAAATCAATTCGGGTACGTGGCAAAATGTATTTGTTAGAGCCGTATCGGCATGAGGCTCGTGTAAGCAGGTGTTTGAGATATTGTGGTGCCAAGTTATTGTGCGTTTTGTACATAGAGTAATGCTTTGTTGAATTCTAGCTGGTTTTGAAGTGGAAGGATATTTAATCTGGCTTGCTTTTCTAACGTTGACAGTGAGTGATCTGGTGGAATTAATCTGGCTGCTCTCTTGTGGAGAGAATTTAGTTTCTTAAGATGAACATCTGCAGCACAGCTCCAGACAACAGATGCATAGTTGACGTGAGAAAGACAGTGAGCGTGGAAGAACATTTTGCGAGCTTCACTGTTTATGTAAGGTTTGAGCTGATTGAGTAAGAACAGACTGCGTGCCAACCTTTTACAGACAGAATCAATGTGAGCTTGCCATTTCTGTTCTTCATCAATTATGACTCCCAAGACGCGGTGCTCGCGAACTTGATCTATGGAGGTATCATCGACATTCCGGGTGAGAACAAGGGGATTTTCTTGGTTCTTTTGCCTTGACGTGATAATCATACTCTTTGTTTTGGGGATGCAGTGTCATACAGTTGGATTTTCACCATTTAGAAACATTATTTTAGCCCGTTTGAAGAGAATTCTGAACTGAGGCAACGCTGACAGCACTAGAATGAAGGGAAGTGTCATCTGCAAAAAGGTCACACGAGATTCTGGAGTCTGATAAAGACAAAGGAAGATCATTAATAAATATACAGAATAGAAGCGGCCCTAAAACAGATCCTTGAGGAACTCCGCTTTTTATTGCTCCCGTAGAAGAGAATCTACCATAGGTGAACACATGTTGTGTTCTGTCGGTAAGGAATGATTCGAAAAAGGACAGCGTGGCGGGGTCTCTGAGATACAATGACAATTTTGTCAGTAATATTTCGTGGTCAACGAGAACAAAAGCTTTCTGTAAGTCAAGAAAAACAGCGCCTACGATTTCACTGCGGTTGATGCCAGACAACCATGAATGACACAGATGGACGAACGCTGTTTGACATGAGTGACGATGTCGGAAACCCGACTGCAAAGGATGGAAAAGTTGTTTTTCCAGATATTGCATAACATGTCTTTCGAGTGGTTTCGACAATACTGACAGAAGCGAAATAGGTCTAAAGTTGTTCAGATCAGACGTGTCTTTTGACTTCGGTAATGGAATAACTTTCGCTGACTTAAGAGCAGGGGGGAATCATACCCTGTTCGATACACAGGTTGTATATGAATGTAAGGGGGACAACGATGTACGGGAGAGCGAGTTTAAATAGAGAAGCATTAATACCATCAGGTCCCATTGATTTTTTTGTTTCTTAGACTGGAAATGGGAGCACCAACTTCATGGACGGCAAGAGGAGGTATCTTGAAGGAATCTTCTGGTTTAATTCTGCTGTTCCAGAACATTGAAAGAGAGGATGGCACATTATAATTTTCCGCGGACAGTGTTTCGTTCGATTTTGTTGACTCAGCTATGTTTAGGAAATGATTGTTGAATTCATCAGGCGACCATGTGTAGTGTTTTTGAATTTTAACACGAGACTTGTTAGTAATTTCATTAATTGCTTGCCATAGGGAGGAAGTATCTCTGTTGGTTGTTAACAATTTGTTGAAGTGTGCTTGTTTTGAAGCACGAATGAGATCTGTTACTTTGTTTCTTTGTTTTTTGTAGTCTGCTTTCTTTTTTTTTTCTTTTTTTTTCTTTTTTTTTTCTTTTTTTTCTTTTTCGCTTTGTTTTTGTCTTTTAATAGACTCTGGTAGATGTTCTAAATTTACTTTCTCTTTTTTCTTTGTTTCGCGTTTGAGGCTATCGCGTTTATCCATTGCTTCTGAGATTTCTGGTGTGAGCCAGCCGGGAAGATGGGGACATTTAATTCCTCCGAAATGGCGCATGCTTATCTATTATAGAAAGTAGTATGTCATAAAAAGTATCTAGAGCTTCGGTTGGGTCAGAGGAATTCAAAACATTATCGAACGGTGCTAAGTTGAGATCGTGGAAAAAAAAATTGTCGAAGTTTTTGAAAGATCTGTACTACATAGTTGTATGACCTTTGCTTGGTGATTTAGGGGGTTTATATAGCAAAGTGCAGACGATAACAGAATGGTCACTGATGCTCTTGTCTGACACATTCATATCGGTTATCGAGTGTTCGTTATTAGTGTATATGTGATCCAACAGGGTAGAGGAAGTGGATGTAACTCTAGTAGGATTTTTTATCAATTGGTGTAATCCAAAAAGTGTGATGGTTGACTGCCAGGCTGGTTGGGGGTTTAATAGGTCATAGTTAAAGTCACCAAGCAGTAAGGTGTTGCGGTTACAGGCGTTAACTTGATCCATCATATGCACAAAGTCATCAAGCCAGGTATATGTCGATGCAGGGTTTCTGTATAGGTATCCAAGAAGAATGGGGTGGGTGGGGGTGACATACAATATTTCATTTCAATCCAGATGCACTCAACCATTGTGTTCTCTAAATCAGTTCTCCTTTTGACATATTGGGATATACTATTGTGTATATAGATTGCAAGTCCAGTTTCACCGTGGTTGACTGCATCCCGACGAATTATGTCATAGTTGGGGATCGACAGCATTTCGTTTGTTATTCGGGGGTCAAAACGCGTTTCACTGAGTCCAAGCACGTGGATGATAGGGGGGTCCATTCAAAAGTAAACATATATCGGGTATTTTGTTATACAAATGGTAGACGTTTAAGTGAGGAATTCTTGTCCCGTTGGCTTGGCCAAACCGCACGGCATTTCCATGTAAGTCTGACATCTTTTTCAGTGGATGGTTATGATCAATATCATTATAAAAAAAAATTAATAATAATAATAAAAGAAAAGAAAAGAAAACCTTTTTTTTAACTAAAAAAGTAGCTGACAGCTGCAATACAGCTACTTGAACCACCAAATGAAATGTCAAAGCACAACACGATGTACACAGTCAACTCAGACAGGAAAACCCACACCCACAATAATAATATAAAAGTAGAAAAAGGAGTGTCACTGTGATTTAAGAGTTCACAATCGTTCCGCACAGTTTGCAGTTTGCTATTGTCCAGTAGCACCGTAGGGAGGTAACCATACGAAAGAATCCATGAAAAGAAAACAATAAAATCAGATTAAGATAAAAGAATAATAATAATAAGGGGGAATAATAACACAAAGGTAAAAGGTCACGATGAGTCAAGTTCACAGAATATTCTTCACAGTTTGTGCAATAGTAGCACTCTAAGGAGGTTCACCAGAGTTCAGGTACAGGTTGTTCTTTAACGGGGTTGTTCCGACTGCCACCATCAGGGTTCAGTTCTTTACTTCACTTGTTTCAACACACACACACACACACACACACACTGTGTCGAAGTTCTTGAAAGAACACACACACACACACACACACACACACACGAATATATATGTTCAAAAAGTTTCAAAAGTTATAACCAAATGGGGGGGGGGAAGAAAGCAGGTGGCGGCCAGTCAGTTGTACCACAGATGTGGTGGTGGTGTGTGGACGGGGGGGGACGGAGGAAGGTGTGCCGGGTGGTGCCGTGCCATGGGCCTGTACAGAGCACCGTATGACCACGGTGCCCTGCGTTCAGCACTGTGTGCACTGTTGGCGTGACTGAAGGATGCCGCGGCGGGCAGGAGAAGTGATGTTGGGGTACTAAAGAGTCATGGTATCGCTTCGCTGCGTCTGTGCTGACTGGCTGACTGACCACGTGGAGGGGGAAGAGGGGGGGGGGGGAGGGCGCTCCGCTGCGCGCGTCAAGAAAGTTTCAGTTTCACTTTCACTTTCTCAAGGAGGCGTCACTGCGTTCGGACAAATCCATACACGCTACACCACATCTGTTGAGCAGATGCCTGACCAGCAGCATAACCCAACGCGCTTAGTCAGGCCTTGAGTGCAGGCTTACATATTTGTGTACCTATGAAAGTGGATTTCATTTTACGTAATTTCGCCAGAGGACAACACTCTCGTTGCCATGGGTTCTTTTTCAGTGCGCCAAGTGCGTGCTGCACACGGGACCTCGGTTTATCGTCTCATCCGAAAGACTAGACGCTCAGTTTGATTTTCCAGTCAAACTTAGGAGAAAGGGCGAGAGCGGGATTCGAACCCACACCCTCACGGACTCTCTGTATTGGCAGCTGAGCGTCTTAACCATTCTGCCACCTTCCTCCTTCAAAGAAGAAAGTATTGGATTTACCTTGGTCTGAAGTACTGACGTGAATGGTGGTGGTGGGGTAGTTTGAAAGGAGGATGGTGGGAGAGGGAAGAACCATGGAGTTTGGATTGGGGAAGGAGTGACCGCTGATAAGAGGGTAAAACTGGGAAATGTTCCTGGTTTAAGGGGGGGGGGGGGGATCTTTCGACCATTCCTGTTAGTACGTCCTACACACCAGACTGGTGCTTGGGTGGGCGGGGCAGCAGGATAATAAGAGGGTGTGGTGGGGCGTGGAGGGGAGGGGGTGTGGACAAAAGGGGAGATCGCTTTTTTAGGGAAAAATATTTTCTGTGATGCATGCGATACCCTTTTTTTACTGGGCTGAGTTGCACTCGCATACAAGGCCAGTCTTGGTGCCCCACTTTGTGTGGCGAAGGTGTTGAGATGGTCGGTTGCTTGTTGTAAGGCAGACCTCAGGGAAGAAAGAGAGAGAGAGAGAGAGAGAGAGAGAGAGAGAGAGAGAGAGAGAGAGAGAGAGAGAGAGAGAAAGGCAGAAAGACACAAAAAGGAGAAAAAAAACATACAGAAAGAAAGAAAGGAAGAAGGGGAGTTCAGTTTCAGTTTCAGTAGCTCAAGGAGGCGTCACTGCGTTCGGGCAAATCCATATACGCTACACCACATCTGCCAAGCAGATGCCTGACCAGCAGCATAACCCAACACGCTTAGTCAGGCCTTGAGGAAAAAAAAAGGGGGGGGAAGAAGGAAAGAGAGAAAAGAGAACAACGAAAAAGAAAATTTAATGAAACATCGGCCGTTGGCCATGATTCAAAACCATTGCAACGTTGAGGAATGAGGATGTAGTAATCAACAGACTGTTTTCCATCACGTCTGAGAGACAGGCAGACGGACAGACAGAGATAACGACAGAGAGAGAGAAACACAGAGAAGACAGACACAGACAGATCGTGAGAAGGGGGACACACACACACACACACACACACACACACACACACACACACGTACACACACACACACACACACACACACACACACACACACACACACACACAGAGAGATTACACACACACGCACACATACACACAGAGATTACTCACACACACACACACACACACACACACAGATTTGCAGCTGCGAGAAAAACAACAACAACAACAAAAGTCCACCGTCATTTCCATCGAATCTCATACCCCCCCCTCCCCCCTCCCTCTCCCCACCCACCCCATCCCTCTAGCTCTCTGTCAAAGTCATTGACGTTTTCGTTTTCGTTTTCGTTTCCCCAGCGGAGAGGGAGACACACACGCTCTCTCTCTCTCTCTCTCTCTCTCTCTCTCTCTCTCTCTCTCTCTCTCTCTCTCTCTCTCTGTGTCTCTCTCTCTCTCTCTCTCTCTCTCTCTCTCTCTAAAAAGATAGATGGAATCGGGGTGGACGGAGGTGAGGGAGAAGAGGGAGAGGAGGGAGAAGAAAGGAAGGGAGGTAAGAACTAAAAAGCGAGAGGGAAAAACACACAGGGACAAAGAGAGAGAGAGAGAGAGACGCTGTTTGGACTTGGGGGATGGGGGGTGGAAGTGGGCGGGGTGAAAGGTGGATGGATAGAACGTGTTAGAGGGAGTAGACGGCAAGGTAGAGAGAGAGAGAAAGAGAGAGAGGGGGGGGATGAGAAAAGGGAGTTGGGAGAGAGGGGGGTTGGTTGGGGAGAGAGAAAGAGAGAGAGAGGATGAGAAAAGGGAGTTGGGAGAGAGGGGGGTTGGTTAGAGAGAGAGAGAGAGACAGAGAGAGAGAGAGAGAGGATGAGAAAAGGGAGTTGGGAGAGAGGGGGGTTGGTTGGGGGGAGAGAAAGAGAGAGAGAGAGAGAGAGAGAGAGAGAGAGAGAGAGAGGGGGGATGAGAAAAGGGAGTTGGGAG
>NC_134909.1:13934888-13947388 GCF_041734735.1 Babylonia areolata | reverse complement strand
TTTTTTTTTTTTAAAGCATTTAGGCCTGAAGATCTAAGTCTGAATCGAGCCAGGCTTGTTCTGTGCCATTTATTACTGATTACTTTAACTCACTCAGTACGGCCAGTCCTCTCTTCTCCTCTACACAGACCCCTCGGATGTCCAGTGGGTGTCTGAATGACCCAACCTTTAGCTTCCGTCGTCAGAATTGTGGTATTCTTTGTCAACATTCACCTCTTCAGTATAAGAGCCTTCTGCTTGCAATATTTTGATGATGGTAATTGGGGTGAAACGCTGTTAACGTCGTCTCTTTCGCCGTTCGTATGGAGAGAGTTAATGTATATTTTTGTCTGAAAAATGCTCTTAAAAGAGAATAATCAACTGTATTTTTCTGACGCTTCAATGTGGGCATGCATTTCCTGTTTGTACGAACTGATTAATCTGTCTTTAAATTCTGCGAGAAATATTCTATCATTGCCAACACCCTAACACATCCAGACAATCCCAAAGCCCTGGGTGGTTAAAACGTTCTTTACTACAACAACAAAAAAAGCCCCAGTTTTCTTTCCCAGAAGTTAACTGGTTTAGCTTCATTCCATAAGCTTGTCTGATTGTTCTTGTCAGTGGATGCTGTATTAACTCTTTCCATACGAACGGCGAAAGTGACGACGTTAACAGCGTTTCATCCCAATCACCATCATCAAAATATTGCAAGCGGAAGGCTCTTATACTGAAGACGTGAATGTTGACAAAGAATACCACAATTCTGACGACGGAAGCTAAAGGTTGGGTCATTCAGACACCCACTGGACATCCGAGGGGTCTGTGTAGAGGAGAAGAGAGGACTGGCCGTACTGAGTGAGTTAATCTAAGCCAGTATCTAATACATTTGATCTTTGTTGTCATACGTAGTGGGTTATAGACAGGGTTTCACCATATGACTTTTCACTGGACGAATGTAAAGGCGAGACAGACAGACAGACAGACAGACAGACAGAGAAGACACACACTGTTCAGCTGCATCCGTTACTGAAATGAATGAGGTCCTGATAAACATGTCCCTTCCACACGAGCAAACTCATATCACAACATTTGATACCAAAACATGAAGCACACACACACACACACACACACACACACACACACACACACACACACACACACACACACACACACACACATGTAAACAACAAATATGCACCCATATGGAAAAGAGAGATAGTTTCAGTTTCAGTTTCAGTAGCTCAAGGAGGCGTCACTGCGTTCGGACAAATCCATATGCGCTACACCACATCTGCCATGCAGATGCCTGACCAGCAGCGTAACCCAACGCGCTTAGTCAGGCCTTGAGGGAAAAAAAAGAAAAAAAAAGGTGAATAAATAATAGATACGCTTACATAAATAAATAAATAAATAATAATTATGATATAAAAAAAGAGAGATAGACACATAGAGTGAGATGGATGGAGACAGTATGAGCGCGTATTCTGTGTGTGTGTGTGTGTGTGTGTGTGTGTGTGTGTGTGTGTGTGTGTGTGTGTGTGTGTCTGTGTATGTGTGTGAGAGAGAGAGAGAGAGAGAGAGAGAGAGAGAGAGAGAGAGGGGGGACGAAACGAAACGTTTTATTCAAATAAAGACCTCTATCTCTCTCTGTCTCTGTCTCCGTCTCTCTGTCTCTCTGTCTGTCTCTCTCTCTCTCTCTCTCTCTCTCTCTCTTTGTGTGTGTGTGTGTGTGTGTGTGTGTGTGTGTGTGTGTGTGTGTGTGTGTGTGTGTGTGTGTGTGTGTGTCTCCCTCTCTCGCTGTGTCTCCGTCTCAGCCTGTGTCTCTTTCTCTTTCGCTGTCTCCGGCTCTCACTCGCTCGCTCTCTCTCTCTCTCTCTCTCTCTCTCTGTATCCGTCTGTCTCTCTGTCTCTCTCTCTCTCCGTCTCCCCCCCCCCCCCTCTTCCCCGTCACTCTCTTACTAAAGTTACATCGGAGAAATCGTATTAACCAAACTACATTATGTGTCCCCCCCCCCCCCCCCCCCCACAACCCCACGCCCACCCCCACCCCCAACCCCCACCACGCCCCCCACTCACTCAGGACACGCGAACTCACTCTCCTCTCTATGTACCCCTACACTCCACATCCCTTCTCTCCATCACTGACCCCCCCCCTCCTCCCTCCCCCCCCCCCTGCCCCCCCCCCCCCCCCCCCCCACACACACACACACCCCACCCCCCTCTTTCTCTGCCACTGCGTTCTTCTGTGTCCATTCCAGAAATTACATTACCCACACATCTTTTTCTCTCTCTCTCCTTTCTCCGATCTCAGTCTGTCTCTCTGTTCCTGTCTCTGTCTGCACCTCTCTCTCTCTCTCTCTCTCTCTCTCTCTCTCTTTCTCTCTCTCTTTCTCTTTCTCGCTCGCTCGCTCCTGTGTGTATGTGTGTGTGTCTCTCTCTTTTTTTTCTTTTCTTTTTTTCAAATTTCTCCTTCGTCTGTCTCTGCTTCTATCCCTGTATCTCTGTCTGTCTCTCCCCCCTCTCTCTCTCCCTATCTCTCTCTCTCTCTCTCTCTCTCTCTCTGTTCCTCCCCCCCCCCCTCCTCTCTCTCTCTGTCTCTCTCTCTCTCTATCTATTTATCTATCTATCTATCTATCCCCCCTCTCTCCCCCCCTCTCTCTCTGTCTCTGTCTGTCTCTGTCTCTCCCTCTCTCTCTGTTTCTCTCTCTGTCTCTCTCTCCTATCTCTTTTCTGTGTCTATGTCTCTTTCTTTTCTTTATTTCTCTTTCGTCTGTTTCTGCTTCTATCTCTTTCTCTGTCTGTCTGTCTATCCCTCTGTCTCTGTCTGTCTGTATGTCTGTCTCTCTCACACACACACACACACACACACACACACACACACACACACACACACACTTCTCTATCTCTGTCTCCATATCTCGCTCTTCGTCTGTCTACCTATCTGTCTGTCTGTCTGTCTGTCTGTCTGTCTGTCTATCTGTCTGCCTCAATCTCTCTCTCGCTCTATCTGTGTCTCTACTCCCAAGTCTTTTTCTCTCTAACTCACTTCCCGACTCTGTTTTTGGCTCACGTGTGCGAACTACATAATGAGTCAATGTGATAATACTGTTTCGGTTGTCCGTGTGTGTGTGTGTGTGTGTGTGTGTGTGTGTGTGTGTGTGTGTGTGTGTGTGTGTGTGTCTGTCTGTCTGTCTGTCTGTGCCCGTGTGTATGTTTGTGTGTGTGTGGCCATTGGGACTTTGTATTATATTCTATTTATTTATTATTATAGACTGTTCATCCAAGGTGATGATATCAGCTATGGACTTTAAAACTTTTAAAATGACATTTTCTTGAGGGAACCCCTGTGTTTGTGGACTTCCCACACATTTCAATGGTATTCCGTGACACAATGACAATGCATTACCGGGGTAAGCACAGGAAATGATGAACCTTTCAACGACGGGCGCAATAGCCGAATGGTTAAAGCTTTGAACTTTCAATCTGAGGGTCCCAGGTTCGAATCACGGTGACGGCTCCTGGTGGGTAAAGGGTGGAGATTTTTACGATCTCCCAAGGTCAACATATGTGCAGATCTGCTAGTGCCTGAACCCCCTTCGTGTGTATACGCACGCAGAAGATCAAATACGCACGTTAAAGATCATGTAATCCATGTCAGCTTTCGGTGGGTTATGGGAACAAGAACATACCCAGCATGCACATCCCCGAAAGCGGAGTATGGCTGCCTACATGGCGGGTTAAAAACGGTCATACACGTAAAAGCCCACTCGCGTATAATTATACGAGTGAACGTGGGAGTTGCAGCCCACGAACACAGAAGAAGAAGAAGAAGAAGAAGAAGAAGAAGAACCTTTCAACAACTATTTGACTGCAGGTCTTTATATTTTGTTCCCTAAAAAGCAAAATACTGCTATAGAAAAATAAATAAATACAGAAATGGACACACCGTGAGGTTGACAACCTACAATTTATCGGATTCCTTAGACATGCGCCAAGCATGCTCTTGTGGTTGTGTTATTATTATTATTAGTAGTAGTAGTAGTAGTAGTAGTGGTACTTCGTTTTGTTTATCTGTGTGTGTGTGTGTGTGTGTGTGTGTGTGTGTGTGTGTGTGTGTGTGTGTGTGTGTGTGTGTGTGTGTGTGTGTGTATGTCTGTGTCCGTGTCTGTGTGTATGTATAGTTACTAGTGTGTGTTTGTGTGTGTTTAACAATGTAAAAATTGAATAAAAATGTTTGAAAAAAAAAAGAAGAAAGAAATGGACACACCGTTTACTAGACAAACCATGTTTACAATCTTTAGTCAAAAACAATAGGTCATTCTGCTCAGAATGGACAGTTCCATTGCATCATCATACACTTCCTTCTCGATAAAAATCAAATTGGAAAGGAGAAGAAAAAAACAAACAAACAAAAAACACACACAACCTCATCTTCTGCACACTGCTACCTCCTCCCTTCTTACTCTCCACCTCCTACCTCCATCTTATTCCCCACCCACCCACCCCAAATCCCCAACAATCCCCTAGCCCCCTCTATGCCTGTTCCATTCCCCCCCTCCCCCCCCCCCCCCCCAACCAACCCCCTCATGCCCACCCCTCGCGCCCCCCCTCCCACAAGGTTTCATTATTTTTTTTGTGTGTGACGGCAGTTTTTTTTTGTTAGAAAGAAAGCATGAACAATTATCTCACACACACACACACACACACACACACACACACACACACACACACACACACACACACACACACACACACACACACACGCATGCGCGCGCGCGTCTCCAAATCTCACACCAACAAATTCACCGAGTAAGACACTTCAAAAAAAAAAAAACACACACAGAAAAAAAACACAACAACAACAACAACAACAAAAAACCAGACTGCTCCCAGACATTGTACTCGTTTACCCTGTCTGTTTTTCTAAACACTCACACAAGGGACGCTTACACCATCCGTCCATGTGTGTGTGTGTGTGTGTGTGTGTGTGTGTGTGGGTGGGTGGGTGGGTGTGGGTGTGGGTGTGAGAGAGAGAGGGTGAGAGAGAGAGTGTGTGTGTGAGAGAGAGAGAGAGAGTGTGTGTGTGTAAGAGAGAATGTGAGAGAGAGAGAGTGTGTGTGTGTGTGTAGGAGAGAGAGTATGTGTGAGAGAGAGAGAGAGAGAGAGAGAGTGTGTGTGTGTGTGTATGCGTGTGTGTGAGTGTGTGTGTGAGTGAGAGAGAGAGGGAGGGAGACAGAGAGAGTGTGTGTGTTTGTGTGTGTATGTGTGTGTGTGTGAGTGTGAGAGAGAGAGAGAGGGGGGGAGAGGGAGAGAAAGAGTGAGTGTGTGTGTACGCGTGTGTGTGTTTGTGTGTATGTGTCAGTGTGTGTGTGTGTGTGTGTGTGTGTGTGTGTGTCTGTGTCTGTGTGTCTGTCTGTTTGTCTGTCTCTGTGTCTTTGTGTGTCTGTATGTGTCTCACTGCAAGGGACACTTACGCTAGCTACATATCGATTTAAAAAAAAACAAACTTTTTTTTTAATCACCACTTTCCATGGAAACAAATAGAAAGAGGGGGGATGGGGGAGGGGCAGGGGTGGGAAAGCCACCATTTTTCTTCTTTCTAGGGGCTGGTAGGACTGGGTGGATGGGGTGTAGGGGTGAAGAGGGTTCTTGTGTGTGGGTTTGAGGGTGGTGGTGGTAGTGGTGGTGGTGGTTTAGGAAGGGGTCGGGAAAAGTCTGAAGGACTGAAGGAAGACAAAGGACATGTTTCTACAAGCAGGTGGAGAGGGGAAGGAAGAAGGCATACACAATTCTTCCTTTCAGCAAAATGCGTCTTTCTTTTTTTTCTTTTTCTCTTTTTTTAATTTTTTTTTTCTTCTTCTTCTTTTTTTTTTTTTCTTGTTCCTGGTGAGTCACGATTGAATGCGTACACACAAGTACGAGCGCTCGTCACACACGCGCACACACACACACACACACACTCACTCTCTCTCTCTCTCTCTCTCTTTCACACACACACACACACACACACACACACACACACACACACACACACACACACACACACACACACACACACACACACACACAATCCCTGCGTAATCCAATTCACGTGATTGATTTCAACGCAATGTGCAGTTCAAACGCCTCACAGAGGGAGGTTGATAGTTGTTGGGGACGTTTACACAATCCTTTCATTGTTTTTTTTTTCTTCACCAACACCCTGAGAAAAGTCAGTTCTTTTCTGTGTTTGTTTTCACACTTCTCTAGGAAAAACACACACGCACGCACACACACACACACACACACACAACAACACACACACACACACACTCTCTCTCTCTCTCTCTCTCTCTCTCTCTCTCTCTCTCTCTCTCTCTCTCCTTTCATTGTTTTTTTCTTCACCCAAACAGAAAAGTCAGTTCTTTTCTGTGTTTGTTTTCACACTTCTCTAGGAAAAGCACGCATGCACACACACACACACACACACACACACACACACACACACACACACACACACACACACACATACACACTCTCTCTCCTTTCATTGTTTTTTTCTTCACCCAAACAGAAAAGTCAGTTCTTTTCTGTGTTTGTTTTCACACTTCTCTAGGAAAAACACACACGCACGCACACACACACACACACGCGCGCGCGCGTGCGCGCGCACGCACGCACGCACGCACGCACGCGCACACAAGTGTTATTTTGTGTCGATTCTAAATATGTATTACAAGCATTAAAATCTTTTAATCTGAAGACAAGAGAAGAACTCGTAACATAAATTCGTCATATAATTCATGTTTTGACCATCCGTCGTGCAAAGATTATTTTTTGTTGGGAAATGAGCGGGTGGATCGTTGTGCGAAAAAAAAAAAAGGCGCAATGAACATTTACAATGCCATAGAAATTCGTATTCCATATTCATTACAAGAAGGATATTCTCTGCTGGAGAAAACTTGCTGGAACCATGTCAATAAAGTAAAAAAAAAAAAAAGGAGGCGTGCCAGAACATGACATTTCAGAACTAAAGGAAATTAATCCTGTCAGGATTCCTCGCACAAACACAACAAATGGGCATAATAACCAAAATGAAATTGATCGAGAGACAGAGATATATAGAGAGAGAGAGTGGGGGGGGGGGAGCGGGGAAGGAGGGAAGAAGGGTGAGAGAGAAAAAAAACAGAGAGAGAGAAGGAGGAAGGAAGGGAGAGAGAGAGAGACAGACAGAGATATATAGAGAGAGTGTGTGTGTGGGGGGAGGGGGGGGGGAGCGGGGAAGGAGGGAAGAAGGGTGAGAGAGAAAAAAACAGAGAGAGAGAAGGAGGAAGGAAGGGAGAGAGAGAGAGACAGACAGACAAACCAATACACTAAAAGAGACAGAAAAAGGAGAGACACAGTGATGTAGAAGGACACTAGAGACAAACACAGACGACTCAAATACACAGGGGGAGAGAAAAAGAAGACAGACAGACAGATAATAATAATAATAATAATAATAATAATAATAATAATGGATACTTATATAGCACACTATCCAGAAATCTGCTCTAGGTGCTTTACAAAAACGCTTTTGATAACATAAAACATTATATCTATGTTACATACACACACCAAAATGTGACCCCCCCCCCCCCCCACACACACACACACACACACGCACGCACGCACGCACGCACACACACACTGCATACATACATTTTAACATACATGTGTATCTAACAGCTACCCTAACACATACACACACATAGGCAGGCACATACTTACATAAACACACGCACACACAATACACATTCATATACATGCATGTAGTTGTGGGCCTGCCACAACTGAACTTATATATATATTGTATTTGTATTTGTATTTCTTTTTATCACAACAGATTTCTCTGTGTGAAATTCGGGCTGCTCTCCCTAGGGAAAGCGCGTCGCTACACTTCAGCGCCACCCATTTTTTTTTTTGTGTGTATTTTTTCCTGCGTGCAGTTTGATTTGTTTTTTTCCTATCGAAGTGGATTTTTTTTTACAGAATTTTGCCAGGAACAACCATTTTTGTTGCCGTGGGTTCTTTTACGTGCGCTAAGTGCATGCTGCACACGAGACCTCGGTTTATCGTCTCCTCCGAATGACTAGCGTCCAGACCACCACTCAAGGTCTAGTGGAGTGGAGGGGGAGAAAATATCGGCGGCCGAGCCGTGATTCGAACCAGCGCGTTCAGATTCTCTCGCTTCCTAGGCGGACGCGTTACCTCTAGGCCATCACTCCATATATATATATAGAGAGAGAGAGAGAGAGAGAGAGAGAGAGAGAGAGAGAGAGAGAGAGAAGAGAGAGAGAGAGAGAGAGAGAGAGAGAGAGAGAAAGATCGTGAAAGTAAGACCCACGCTCATACAGAAAACAAGAAGCAGAGCCAGCCTTGAACCGAGTCGCACTCCCCACCCACGCACCAGCCACCCACCACCTTAAAATTAAAAAAAAAAAAATAAATAAATAAATAAATAAAAGCCACCAGGAACGATCACACTCTCTCACTCTCTTCCACAAGTGGTGTCCCTTCAGACATCAGGAGAGGAGAGAGAGGGAGAGAGAGAACACTGAACACTGAAACACTGAAATGTTTAATGTCATTGGCTGTAAAGCTCTAGTGACACAGTGGGTACTAATCAGAACAAAATCGTGAGAGAAAAAAAACAACAACAACAGATAAAATGGAATAGAAAGGGAAAAAAGAACAGAACCGAAACAACATAAACTAATAAGATACGTGCGTCATTTTGGCACTTTGTCATTAGCTTAAAGTACATGTGACAGGGGGGGGTAATGTGCCCATTATTTTTCATTCGTTTTTCTCTCCAAGATTTAGACAGTACACACACACACACACACACACACAGAGAGAGAGAGAGAGAGATCATATAATAAATATTTACGCATGTAACATCGACACACATCATATCAATACAAACACATACTAAAATACTAATAAATCATGAAAAAATCATGAATTTTGTTGCCTCAACATCAAAAACCCATCATATCAATACGAATAACTTAAGAACGAACGAACCTCATATAATTTCAGAGAAGAGAGAGAGAGAGAAATGGGGGGCGGGGGTGGGAGGGAGGGAGGAAGGGGGGGGACAGGGAGGTCGGAGCACTGACCTGCGCACTAACATCAGAGACAGACAGAGAGAGAGAGAGAGAGAGGAAGAGAGGGACAGAGAGAGAGAGGGGGAGAGAGAGAGAGACAGAGAGGGTGGGAGAGGGGGAGAGAGGGGGAGAGAAGTAAAGGGGAGAAGAGCCATTAAAGGGCCTCTCAGTCTTGCTGCATTAAATCCTCTCACCACGAATACAGGTATCTCAGTTCCCGGGTGGATGCGTGTAGACCATTGCGTGACTCCCGTGCCTGCGTTTGCGGCGCAGCATTTTTTTTGTTTGTTTGTTTGTTTGTTTGTTTGTTTGTTGTTTTCTTTTTTGTTGTTTTTTGTGTGTGTTTTTGTGTGTGTGTGTGTGTGTGTGTGTGTGTTTGGGTTTTTTTTGTGTGTTGTTGTTTTTTCGTCAGAGAAACGTGCTGAAGAAAAAAGAAGAAAAAAAGCTAACTGAGAAGAATATGAGAGAAGCGGCGGCGGAAACGCTGAGACTTGAAGGAGGAAGCAGATCGAGCAGAGAATGGAAGAGAGGGGGAGGAGAAGAGAGAGAGATAGAGAGGGAGGGAGAGAACGAACGAACGAACGAACTAACGAACGAGTTTTGGGGGGCTTTTTTTTAGGGAAGTGGAATAAGAATGCATGTGCTTTTTTTCAAACAGACCTCAGGACAAATAGAAAATGAAAATTAATGAAAACATCCACTAAGTAACAAAGAGATGTAGAAATAAGGACATGACATTCACATACACATTTAAACATGCACATGTACATAATTCTGATACAAACATCATATTATGAAGGAAAAAGACCAGTCCCCCCCCCCCCCCCCCCCCCCCCCCCCCCCCCCCCCTTCATCAAACAAAAGAAACAAACACCCCCCTCCCCAAAAAACAAAAAACAAAACAAAACAGCAACAACAACAAAAAACAAAACAAAACAAAAAACCCCACAAAGTCCTGCAGGACACTGATTGTAGTTGCATATCATTAAGTATTGCGATAGTGGTTAGACATACAATTAAACCATATATGCGTATTCAAAAGATAAAGTCAAGTTAAGTAGGGACTGTTGACATATTTGTCCATAAGGTGTGTATGGTAATGTTTTTTGAATTCTTGAATGCTTTTCTGAACATTAAAATAGGATAAATATTGTTCCATAAAACAGTCCCTCCTGAATAAATGAGACTGGATTTAAACGATCTACTCTTGGAATGGGGCTCTTATCTTGTTGGTCTGACGGACTAGTGTGGTGGAATCCTATCCCTCAAAGATGGATGCATAATGAGACATGATTAAAAAATAAACACAGTCTTTTTTTAAATTAAAAAGGGGGGAAATTTTTTTTTAAAAGGAGTCGTCAGCATCAGTGAAAATTTTAAATTTAAAAAGGGGGGCGCAGAAAAAAGGGGGAGGGGAAAAAAAAGGAGGGGGGGGAGAGGAGGGGGGGGGGGAGAGAAAGAAAAAGGGGGGAGAGGGGGGGGAGAAAAGAGAAGAGGGGGGGAAAGAAGAAAGGGGGGGGAAAAAACAAAAAAGGGGGGGAGGGGGGAAAGAGAAAAGGGGGAAAAAAAAAAAAAGGGGAAAAAAGAAGAGATAAGAAAGGGGGAAGAAAAAGGAGAGAGGGGGAGGGAGGGGGGGGAGAAGAGGGAGAAGAAAAAAAAAGAAGGGGGGGGGAGAGAAAAGAGAGAGAGGGGGGGGACAAGAGGGGGGGGGGGGACGAGAAGAAAGAACAAAGAAGAAAGAGAGAAAAGGGGAAAGAGAAAAAGAAACAAGTGTGGTGTTTTGGGGGGGGGGGGGGGATGAGGGGGGGGGCTGTTCGAAGGAAAAAAGGGGAAAAAGGTTTCCTTCCAAACCATTCTGTTATTTTCCTTCTCCTATAAAACGTAACGTGCCATTTTTTTCCCAGGGGCACACCCGACAGGAGGAAGGGCCACTGAAATTATGCGGGGACAAAAGGGGGAAGAGAGGACAAAGAGAGAGAAGAAGAGAGAAGAAAGGGAGAGGGAGAGAGAGAAAAGAGAGAGGGGGGTAAAAAAAAACACTGAAGACAAGAAGAAGGAGAAGAACGGGGTCAAAAGGAAAACACTGGGAAAAGAAAGAACGGGGGTCAAAGAAAACGAGAGAGAAGAGAGAAGAAAAGGAGAAGAGAGAAGGGAAGAAAAACTCAAAAAAAACACTGGAGAAAGAGAGAGGGGGAGAGAGAAAAGAGGGGGGAGAGAGACGGTGGTAAAAGAAAAACACTGAGAGAGGGGGGGAGAGAGAAGAAGGAGAAGAAAAGGGGGGGAAGAAAAAGGGGAAAGGGGAAAGAAAACGGGGGTCAAAAAAAACATGGAAAGAGAGAAGAAAGGGGGAGAAGAGATAATTCAAAAAAACCCTAAAAGAAGAAAAGCAAAGGGGAAGAAAGAAGGGAAAAAGGGGAAAAACACGAAAAAAAAAAAAAAAGGGAAGAAAAAAGGGGGGGTCAAAAAAAAAGAGAAAAGAAGAAGACGGGGGTCAAAAAAAAAGGGAAAAGAGAAAAAGGGAGAGAGAAGAAACTTTCAAAAAAAAGAGAGAAAGAGAGAAGAAAGGGGGGGTCAAAAAAAACCCTGAAAGAAAAAGAGAGAGAAAAAAGAAGAAAAGGGGGGTAAAAAAAAAGAGAGAGAGAAAGGAAAAAGGGGGGGTCAAAAAACACAGAGGAGAAAGAAGAGAGAGAAGAAAAAACGGGGGTAAAAGAAAAAAGAGAAGAGAGAAAAAAGGGGGGTCAAAGAAAACACGGGAAGAGAGAGAGAGAGAGAGAGAGAAAGACTTTCAAAGAAAAAGGGGAAAGAAGAGAGAGGGGTCAAAGAGAAGAAAAAGGGGGGGTCAAAGAAAAAAACTGAAGAGAAGAGGAGAAGAAGGGGAGAAGGAGAGAGAGAGGAGAGAGACGGGGGTCAAAAAAAAAAAGAGAGGGGGGGGGGAAAAAAGAAGGGGAAGGGGAGACGGGGTCAAAAAAAAAGAAGAAACTGGGGTCAAAAAAAAGGAGGAAGAAGAAAGAGAGAGAGGGGGTCAAAGAAAAACAGAGAAGGGGGAAAGAAAGAGAAAAGGGGGTAAAAGGGGAAACACTGAGAGGGGGAAGAAAAAAAAAAAAGAAGGGGGGCAAAAAAAAAAAGAAGAGAGGAAAAGAGGGGGGTCAAAAAAAAAAACACTGAGAGAAGAAGAAGAGAGAGGGGGGGGGAAAGGAGAGAAGAAAAGGGGGGGGGGGGGCGGGGGTCAAAAAAAAAACAAGAGAAGGAGAAGAGGGGGCAAAAAAAACAGAGAGAAAAGAGAGAGAAAGAGGGGAAAAAAGGGAGGGGGGTCAAAGGAAAACACTGATAGAGAGAGAGAGAGACGGGGGTCAAAGAAAAACACTGAGAGAGAGAGAGAGAGAGAGA
>NC_134909.1:13922388-13924888 GCF_041734735.1 Babylonia areolata | reverse complement strand
CCGGGTAGAGCCGACTGACGGCTGCCATTGGGCACTCCTCATTCGTTTCCTGCGTCATTCGATCAGATTACAGGCACGCACACATACACACTCAGACAGACATGTAACGTTTAACATTTTACGTGTATGACCGTTTTGTTTATTTACTCCCGCCATGAAGGCAGATAGGGTGACAGAGACGATTACAAAAAAGTCGAACTCGATTTTGTGTTTGTTTGTTCTATGACTATGCCATTCTGTACATTTCAAGTGGATGTGGGGGAGGAGTATATATACTTGTATATATATTTGTTTAATAATTACGATGTAATAATTATTTGCAATGTTTTTAAAAGCGAATATGTGAAATGCTTTTATTTGAGAACATATGTTTATTACTCTTGTTTAATCAAGTTATTCACGTGTGTGTGTGTGTGGGGGGGGGGGGGCTGGGGGGGGGGGGGGGTGCGGGTGTGTGCTGATTATCTGGTTGTGGTTTTTCCGCAATTCATCTTTATTCTTATCTTATCTGTCTATTATAATCAATGTGCAGTATAGTAGGCTATGTCTATAATTATATTCAAATAATGTGTCTTAATTCTTTCTGTTTTTACATTAAGAATACTAGTTATTACCTGCATTGTGTGTGGATGTATGTATGAAACGATGTATGTGATATTTTTTACATTTGTATCTTCGTAATATTTGTAGGGGCTGTTGTTGGCTTTTACAGTTATGGTCTCCATGTTGTTTACTTGTCTATGTTGTGATAATGCACCTAACCAAATTTCTCCAGTTGGAGATAATAAAGTTATTGTTATCTTATCTTATCTTATCTTATCTTATCTTATACCCCAAACAACCCCACACAGCAATGTTTGGCAATACGTGGATGTCCAAGTGTGGGGTGTGGATGGAGAGAGGGGATAAGGGGGCAAAGGGGGTACAATCCAATCACACATTGACGACAAAGAAAGGGAGCAGGCGGTGGGTAGGGCGGGTGGGGGTGGGGACGGGAGTGGAGGGGAGGAATAATAATACGACAGCGTAGGCTATACGATTGGCCGGTTGAGGATGCTCGCCATTGAGGATGCTTGCCATTGTCAGTGACATACAGTATCAGAAAATGGAGACAGTGGTAGTGAATGACAGAGACAGGGAGAGACTGGAAGAGATAAAAAAATAATAATAAAACTTTTAAAATAATGATAAAGAAGAAGAAGGAATACAGAACCCCCAGTAACAGAGGAGAACGAACGAACGAACGAACGAACGAACGATTTATTCAATATAAGGCCATCGCCCCATTTGAAGGGGTTAAATAAAAGTAAAGAAGATTTTCCACCTATATAGTGTTATGAATATATTGTTAACATACAAACAACATACGAACACAAAAGAATTGCGTGAACAAGTAAATATGGAGACTCCAAGAGGAAACAAAACAACAAAAACAAACAAACAAACAACAAAAAACAGTCGTCATCGCCTTCCTCTTTGACATCGAATACTTCTATTGTATTCTCACGCTTCTTCAAAGCTTTGCATATAGAGAGATACAATTTTGTTCTTATATTTTCAATGTTTGATGACAAAAGCATCAAGAGACAGACAAAGACAGGGAGATACTGAAAGAGACAGAAATAAAGAACACAGAACCCACAGTGACAGACGAGACATAGACAGAGAAAGACTGAGAGAGAGACAGGGAGAGACTGAAACAGACAAAAACGAAGAAAACCCGCAGTGACAGAAGAGACAGAGACAGGGACTGACAGAGAGAGACAGAGAGAGACAGGGAGAGACAGGGAGAGACTGAAACAGACAAAAACGAAGAAAACCCGCAGTGACAGAAGAGACAGAGACAGGGACTGACAGAGAGAGACAGAGAGAGACAGGGAGAGACAGGGAGAGACAGGGAGAGACTGAAACAGACAAAAACGAAGAAAACCCGCAGTGACAGAAGAGACAGAGACAGGGACTGACAGAGAGAGACAGAGAGAGACAGGGAGAGACAGGGAGAGACTGAAACAGACAAAAACGAAGAAAACCCGCAGTGACAGAAGAGACAGAGACAGGGACTGACAGAGAGAGACAGAGAGAGACAGGGAGAGACAGGGAGAGACAGGGAGAGACTGAAACAGACAAAAACGAAGAAAACCCGCAGTGACAGAAGAGACAGAGACAGGGACTGACAGAGAAAGACAGAGAGAGACAGGGAGAGACAGGGAGAGACTGAAACAGACAAAAACGGAGAAAAAAAACCCCACAGCTGAAGTGTTCAGCGGTGTTTGGCCACAGTACACACAAGTGACGGTTGATAAAAGGGCGTGACCACATGAAGGGGAACCCTTTCACTTAAAAAAAATCTTTTTTTAATACTTTTTAAGTCTTTGAACCAACTCAAAAAGGGGGTCATTGAAAGAAAGACTCAGACAGACAGGCAAACAGACAGACAGGCAAACACACACACACACACACACACACACACAGAGAGAGAGAGAGAGAGAGAGAGAGAGAG
>NC_134909.1:13912388-13917388 GCF_041734735.1 Babylonia areolata | reverse complement strand
TCACAAACACCTCTTCGATTTCCTCTGTCTGGGGAAAGAATTAATGTTCAAATGTTCCTCTACCTATTCCTGTCCCAAACAACAGGAAACGGGACTCATGAGTTCAATGAATATATCATCATAACCATAGTTGCTTAACTCTTTCCATACGAACGGCGAAAGAGACGACGTTAACAGCGTTTCACCCCAGTTACCATCATCAAAATATTGCAGGCGGAAGGCTCTTATACTGAAGAGGTGAATGTTGACAAACAATACCACAATTCTGACGACGGAAGCTAAATGTTGGGTCATTCAGACACCCACTGGACATCCGAGGGGTCTGTGTAGAGGAGAAGAGAGGACTGGCCGTACTGAGTGAGTTAAACGAGCTGTGGCGTAAGGGTCACAGTATGTCAGAGGTTCTTGGAACAGCCAGACCACTAAGTAAAAAATAGGTGGATAGCGCATGCCTTCTTTAAGCCTCTTTGCTAACTGAAGGCAGCGGAAGTGTTCAATCAGCCATTTTGCTACTCGTGTCAGTACAACACGAAGCGGTCACTTCATATATGTAGCCGAGCTCTGAGCTGGCTACGATGACTGCTTCACGGCAAGCTTTCATTTGCTAGCGGCAGTAGTTAAGCTGACATTCCTGTGTATGGCTCCAGCAGCAGGTTTATGCTTCGTGTCACTGCACTGTTTTCCTGCAATAACTTTGGGTTTTTTGGGTTTTTTGTTGGGTTTTTTTTGTATTTTCTTTATGATTTCTTCTTCTTCTTTTTTTTTTAACACATACAGCATTATGGTTGTTATTAATTTTTTCCAGTTTCAATTATTTCCTTGTAGCGACACCAATTTGTGTGGAATTCAACAGATTCTAAGTTAACATAAGCAATATATTTTTCTGTTTAATATCTGTTTTTCAGTAATTTACTAAATACACTGAAATGAGGCATCTCTTCTCTCATTTTGCATTTACAGATATAGAATTTTACAAGGAGCAAAATCAAGTCTAATATCTTATCAGTTTTAAAATGGGTATCGTTTCCTGCAGTAACAATTATATCGTTTAAAGAGAAAGATGAAACGTCTTTGGATTTAGTATTGATTTCATGTTCCAAATGCTTCCAAAAGACGGTCACATGTGCACATTTCAATAACATATGTTCTATAGTGTCCTTCTCATTATGGCAGAAAGAACATGTCATCAGGTTTGACACACATATGCGACAGAGGAACATTTGTAGCTAGTATTTTGTGTATTACTCTTATCTGAAACCATATTTAATTCAATTTCCTGAATTTTCTGAATCATTCTAAAAGTCTTCATCCAGTTTATTTCTATATTTAGTTTGTTATTCCATTTCGTACAAAATTACGGTTTTACATTATCCTTCACAAGAATACCATAGTACAACGCTGATCCTATCTTTACTGAGTGTAGCAGTTGAATTGCTCTGGAATACTTTGATTTACAATTGTTTTCTAAATGCATATTTAATGTTGCAACGAAGGTTATAACTTTGGTAAATAAACCATTGGCAGATAGCAAACAAGACACAACATTTGGCATGTCGTGGGGGCGGGCAAGCATAATACGATTTGATCGAAGATACACGGTTACAGTTCAAAAACTACCACCAGTTAGCAGACGACTTCTCAACGGACTGACAGCCGGATGTAAGCGTCAGTATGGCGTCCAGATGGCTTCAGCTTCCCTGGCCAATGAGCTATCCGTCTATTTTTAGAACAGTGCAGCCAGACTGAACTGGCGACAACCGTGGGTGTCAAAAAAAAAAAAAAAAAAAAAAAAGGTTGGGACTGTTCTCCCATGCAATCACATTAACCCCCACGGAGCTGTGTGTGGCTGCTCTCGCCAAGAACGTGACGAGAGTGGATTTGCATTCAGACACCAGAACCAAAACGAAACAGAGGAGTTTGGCTGGTTGGGTGATGAGGCATTGTCCAGAGACGGGGGGAAGAAAGAACAAACAACAGAAAGAAAACACGAAAAGAAGGGTAAAAAAAGAGGAAGAAGAAGAAGTTGGCTGCAGAAATGCGTGGGTGACCGTGAGAGGAATTTTAAACTTTTTTTTTCTTTTCTTTTTTTTTCCAGTGGCGTTGAATTTTTCTAACTCGTAAGTTAAGATTTGCAGACTGCACCTGGCTGTACTGATAAGAAAGCGAAGCTTATTTGTTTCTTTTTATTTATCTTTTTTTTATATCTTTTTTCCCTCTAGTTCTGTGGATATTCAGTTTTAAAATCAAGACTATTTGGTGATATATTCATGAACATAATACGGTTATTTTGTTGCTGTTGTTGTTGTTGTTTTCTCACCCATATTGAGTTTTCTGAGTCGTCAATTCATTATTTGATAAAGGCAACGTCAGGTTATGTTGGTAGGAATATGATTTTTTTTTTCTTATAGTTTGTGTTGAGTTCTTAGGGTGGTAAGTTTAGAAATGAAGACTCTGAGGCAAAATCGGGTTATATTGATAAGAATATGATTTTTTTCTTGCAGTTTGTGTTGAGTTCTAAGGGTGGTAAGTTTAGAAATAAAGAATGCATACGAGATATTGATAAACGCCTTTGAAAGTTTTTTGTTGTTGTTGTTGTTGTTTTGAATAATGAAGTCCCTGTGTTGTGAGATTAATATTAAGATTTCATTTGGGTATACTGGAACAACCGAATGAAACAAGTCTTTTCTAAAATAATGTTGTGTTATATGTTTTATATGTAGTGAGTTTAGAAGGGAAAAAAAGACTACATCTGGATTTAATGGCGCAAACATTAAAGCTATTTATCTGTGTTTATTATCATCATCCTGATCATTATCGTTATCATTATTAGTAGCAGTAGTAGTATCAGTATTATCATTATCATTATGATTATCATTAGCATCTGTATTATCAATATTGCTGTTGGTGTTTTTCTTGTAATCATTTTAATAGAGTTGTGGGTAACAGGGTTTAAAAAAATTTTTAAAAATAAAAAAACGGACGATATTCAGCTACTTTTAAAAAAAGTATTCTTAGTTTTGAGTGCAGTGAGTTAAGTAAAAAATAAAGATTTCATAAGGTATATTTGATGAAAATAAAATCGGTATGAGTTTCAAGCAGCTTCATTAAAACTACGATTTGATTTGTTTTTCATTCAGCCAGCAGATAAACACGAAAATCCGTATGCATAGCGTTAGAGCACAAATAATTTTAACCAGTATTCTTCCAGATAACTGCTGACACAGAACACACACACACACACACACACACACACACACACACACACACACACACACACACACACACACACACACACACACACACACACACACACTTGCGATGTTAATAAAAACAAATTCCAATCTTAGTATTCTAAACTAGAGGTTTTATTTCAACATCAAATTTTGAGCATAGCTGAATCGATGTTACCATCAGCGTGTGCTGTCACCAATTTCCTCGTTATTTTTTTACTGTATCTTGAGGGTCATCGTAAACCACTTGATTTCGTTACAGAATCCGTCGCTGCACAAAATGTAAAATCATCTTGCCAGGTCTACAAAATCGCCTGCGATGACGTGTTCATTCATTCTGTCAAACCTTCCGGGTTTCTCTTTGTTTGCTTGTTTTTTCTTCTTTTTTTTCTTTTTTTTTAGTTTTTCTTCTTTTTTTTCTTTCTTTTTTTTCTTCTTTTTTCAACTTTTTTTTTTACTCCCAAATACTCAAATGTAAAGAAATACTTGACTTGAGTCGACAAGTGTTGGTTGGCGTTCTTGATAATAATTATGGCTTATTTCATGTCGCTTGATTACAAGTGTGGGTTACATGCTGCATGTCATTTATTGACACGCCTCTAAAATACGCAATTTCTTTTCTGTCTTTTTCATGCAGCATAATTTAGAATACTAAAATCAGGAAGTTTCCATGCAACATGTCCGTACCAAAACGGGCAGTCAAGTTAACAACATGTCGGCCACTCACACAACAAGTATGACGTGAGAGCGCACTTACCATTTTCCGATCGAGTAAAACCCGTTCCTCCCGGTAGCATGACGAAGAACGTAAGAAGCGATGACGTCACAAATGTAGCCATGGTTTTGTTGTTGTTGCTGTTTTTCTTACTCTTTCTCTCTCTCTCTCTCGTCTTACTGACACTAAAATCCCCTGTTGTCCGTGTTCCTTGTCTTAGCTTCCTTGTAGCTTCTTTCGTTTTTAATATCACGGGTGAATCATAAGTTGGTGTTCACTCTTCTTGATAGTCGCTGTTGTTGTTGTTGTTGTTGTTGTTGTTTTCGTTACTCATTCCGAACTGACCAAGACAACTACCCAGAAACTGCTATCATTTTTTTTTCCTCTATCTCTCTCTCTTTGTTCCCACCATGAAACGCATTATTTGCTGGCTGTTATTATATTATATTTTTCGTGTTCCCAAGTTGTTGTAGTAGTTGTTGTTGTTAGTGTTATTGTGTTGTTATATCCGGAACATCCTTGGTCTTTCCTCTTCTCAGTTTCCTTCTAGTGTGTTGATTAAACTCTTCCACTTTTTTTTTCTCTCTCTCTCCTTGTGATATTATTTCGAAGTCCACAATCAGTATCAGTATCAGTAGCTCAAGGAGGCGTCACTGCGTTCGGACAAATCCATATACGCTATACCACATCTGCCAAGCAGATGCCTGACCAGCAGCGTAACCCAACGCGCTTAGTCAGGCCTTGAGAAAAAAAGAAAAGAAAGGTGAATAAATAATAGATAAGCTTACACAAATAAATAAATAAATAATAACTATAATGTAAAAAAAAAAAAAAAAAAAAAAGTCCACAAGAACTGGTGAATCCACTCGAACTTATCTGGCCTTCATATTTTCCTTCATCCTTCGTGTATGTGCCCACGTATGAACCTCTCCTTTTTCCATCAGTGCAAAATGATTGTTATAAACGCTTACTCATGTCTGGCTTTGCGCTGACTTTTGGTTTCACTTTCCACGAGACGTCAAAGTTGTACCGACTGATCCTTGTAAGCAATACAC
>NC_134909.1:13902388-13904888 GCF_041734735.1 Babylonia areolata | reverse complement strand
GGAATAGTCTATTAAAGGTAACAAAGCAATGAAAACTGGAAGAAGAAGAAGAAGAAGAAGAAGAAGAAGAAGAAGAAGAAGAAGAAGAAGAAGAAGAAGAAGAAGAAGAAGAAGAAGAAGAAGAAGAAGAAGGAGAAGAAGAAAAAGAAAGTCTCAAAAAAGACAAGCACAAACTTTCAGATGTCGTCTTAGAAACCGAAAAAACTTTCAACTAAACTTTGTTCATTGTGTGTGACACATTCCGTCGTGTGTGTGTGTGTGTGTGTGTGTGTGTGTGTGTGTGTCTGTGTTCCAGATACGAACTACCAGATTAATTAAAGGAAAGTCCAAAGAAGACGGAATCGATAAGTAGACTCCCTAAGACTGTGAAAAAGTGATGACGTAAATAAAGCTTACCGTCCAACGTGTGTGTCTGTCTGAGACGTTCATGACGTCATGTTTTGGTCTCATGGGTGACATGTTAAAACAGGAATGGTAGTCAACAAAGAGTGTGTGTGTGTGTGTGTGTGTGTGTGTGTGTGTGTGTGACTGTGCGTGTGTGTGTGTGCGTGTGCGTGTGTTCCAGATGGACTGATGGCCTGGAGGTAACGCGTCCGCCTAGGAAGGGAGAGAATCTGAGCGGACTGGTTCGAATCCCGGCACAGCCGCCAGTATTTTCTCCCCCTCCACTAGACCTTGAATGGTGATCTGAACGCTCGTTCGCAATAAGACTTGCCCGTTCGCATTTACCCTCAGGCACCCCTGCTATTTCAAACGTCGACAAAACATTGAAAAGAATGAGCAGACGAACTTGTTTGTGGTGCAACAAGCTGGAGGAAGCCTTCAAAAACAAAAGAACTACGTTTGACTATCGTACGACATGTAATCTTTACAGTACACACGTTGAGCTGGTCGCTTCTGGCTGGATCGTTCGCAGTTACCCATAGTTTCAGTTTCAGTAGCTAAAGGAGGCGTCACTGCGTTCGGTCAAATCCATATACGCTACACCACATCTGCCAAGCAGGTGCCTGACCAGCAGCGTAACCCAACGCGCTTAGTCAGGCCTTGAGAAAAAAAAAGAAAAAAAAAGAAGAAAAATACATAAAAAAAAGAACTACTACTAATAATAATAATATGCATAAGGCGCAAACATTTGATGAAGTCAACTTTTAGCGTACAAAATAAATAAATAAATAAATAAATAAAAATAAATAAATACATATATAAATACATAACTAAATAATAACTAAATAACTAAATAATAATAATATAATTAAAAAATAACAAAATGATAATAATAATAATAATAATAATAATAAATTATATAAATAAATTAGAAAAGACAACAATGATTTTTTTAAAAAAGCAAATAAATGTAAAAAAATAAAATAAAAAAAAAAAAAAAATGCAGACACACACTCACACATACACACACATATGCATAACAGATTATGCACCAAAACATACCCTACACCTCATCGACAACACACACCATCACCCCCTACACCCCCTTTCCTACCCCCCTTCTTCCTTCCCCTGCACCTCCCTTCCACGCACCCTGATCACCCTACCCTCCCCCCACCTCCTCACGCCCCCTCGCCCCCTCCATCCCTCCTGTTTTCCCTCCGAGACAAACACACGGTACAAACAAATATCAATACGGTATCCTTGGTAACGACTGGGAAAAGTGAAAACTGACCGAAAGTGGCTAACGCTATTAAAAAAAAGAAAAAGAAAAAAGGAAGAAGTCCATAGAAAATATATATATATATATACTGAAAAGTTCTATGGACTTCTTCGTACTTTTATATATATATATATATATATATATATATATATATATATAAATTATATATATATATATATATATATATATACTTAAAAATTCTATGGACTTCTTCCTACTTATATATATATATATATATATATATATATATATATATATATATATATATATATATATATATATATATATATATATATAAATTATATATATATATATATACATACTTAAAAATTCTATGGACTTCTTCCTACTTTTATATATATATATATATATATATATGTGTGTGTGTGTGTGTGTGTGTGTGTGTGTGTGTGTACATACATAAACCTAACATGTTTTACATATGGGAAACATTCTGTGTCAAAACTCAAATCAGTTACTATTTGCGAGAGATGTGACCTTAAAACTCAGTCGATACTAACAACGGCTATAGCCGTCGTCCATTTCCATCTGGTTGTATACTGACAACGGCCTATAGCCGTTTCGACCTTCAAAAATTTCCACAAGTGACGTCGTGACCCAGTGCCACAGACACAGCCATCCATGTCAGAGCCTAATTAGCATAGGCCAACCTTTGACCACTGGAGTGGCTGGCGAGTCACTTGTTGCTGTACTGCTGAGCTATTTTTATCGTCACCCAGGCCTTTGTGTTCAGACAAACAACAATGGAGTCGCAACCCAGTGCAAGTGGTTCACTGAGCAGACAAGGCAGGCATGTTTACACCCTACGAGAAG
>NC_134909.1:13872920-13874788 GCF_041734735.1 Babylonia areolata | reverse complement strand
TCCTTCCCCCTTTTCCTTCCTTCTTTCCTTCCTCCCTTTTTCTTCCTTCCTTCCTTTCTCTCTTTCTTTCTCTCTTTGTTTCTTTCTTTCTTCCTTCCTATCTTTCTTCCTTCCTTCCTTTCTTTCTTCCTTCTTCCCGTCCTTTCTTTCCTTCTTCCTTCCTTCTTCCCGTCCTTCCCCCTTTCTTTCTTTCTTTTTTTCTTTCATTCTTTCTTCCTTCCTCCCGTCCTTCCCCCTTTCTTTCTTTCTTTTTTCTTTCATTCTTTCTTCCTTCCTTTCTCCCTTTCTTTATTCTTTTCTTTCTTCGTTCCTTTCTGTTTTCTTTCTTTCTTTCTTCCTTCCTCCCTTTCTGTTTTTCTTTCTTTCTCCTTCCTTCCTTCCTTTCTCCCTTCCTTCCTTCCTTTCTTTCCTTCCTTCCTTCCTTTCTTTCTTCGTTCCTTTCTTTCTTTCTTTCTTTCTTCCTTCCTTCCTTCCTTTCTTCTTTTCATTCATTCATTCATTCATTCATTCATTCATTCATTCTTTCTTTCTTTCTTCTGGACGCAGTACAACAACATTAGGACCAGAGCCGGGTTTCACGACCAATCCAAGCGGCGCGAATGTTTGCTTGGCTTGATTAATTTAACTCTCTCCATACGAACGGCGAAAGAGACGACGTTAACAGCGTTTCATCCCAATTACCATCATCAAAATATTGCAAGTGGAAGGCTCTTATACTGAGAGAGGTGAATGTTGACAGAGAATACCACAATTCTGACGACGGAAGCTAAAGGTTGGGTCATTCAGACACCCACTGGACATCCGAGGGGTCTGTGTAGAGGAGAAGAGAGGACTGGCCATACTGAGTGAGTTAATTCAGTCAGTGGAATTACAGAGCGTGCGTAGGCTGAGTAAAGTTTCTTGACGCTTAGCAAACCTTACGCTGTTAAGAGACACTTGATATACGCAGCTTGACTCCGCGACATAACTTGAAACACAAACTGACCGACTGGTTCATCAAGGCATTGGGTTTTTCAATCTGAGGGTCTTGGGTTCGAATCTCGGACGCGTTCTCCTGGTGGATTAAAGGTGTAGATTGTTGTTTCCCATCAGTAGAAGAAGAAGAAGAAGAAGAAGAAGAAGAAGAAGAAGAAGAAGATTATGGGCGAGAAGGAAGAGGAGGGGGGAAAACGAGAAAGAAGGACAGAGAGTGAGAGAGAGAGAGAGAGAGAGAGAGAGAGAGAGAGAGAGAGAGAGAGACAGAGAGAGAATGAGAGAGAGTGAGAGAGAGACAGAGAGTGAGAGACAGAGAGAGAGAGAGAGTGAGAGAGAAAGAGTGAGAGAGAGAGTAAGAGAGAGACAGAGTGAGAGAGAGACAGAGAGTGAGAGACAAAGACAGAGAGAGAGAGAGAGAGTGTGTGAGAGAGAGAGTGAGAGAGAGACAGAGTGAGAAACAGAGAGAGAGAGTGAGAGAGAGGGTGAGAGAGAGTGAGAGAGACAAAGACAGAGAGAGAGAGAGAGAGTGAGTGAGAGAATGAGAGAGTGAGAGAGAGAGAAACTGGGAGAGAAAGAGATGGGAGAGGAGAGAGAGAGAGAGAGTGAGAGAGAGTGAGAGAGAGAGTGAGAGAGAGAGAGTGAGAGAGTGAGAGAGAAAGTGTGTGTGTGAGAGAGAGAGTGAGATAGAGTGTGTGTGAGAGAGAGAGAGAAAGTGAGAGAGAGTGAGAGAGAGAGAGGGAGAAATTGGGAGAGCATGAGATGGGAGAGGAGAGAGAGAGAGGGAGGGAGAGTGTGAGAAAGACTGAGGCAGAGATTCGAGATTCAAGATTCAAAAACTTTATTACTCAAGGATAAAGATTTTAGGCATCGCCTAGTCTTCCAATCTGTCCTTG
>NC_134909.1:13832920-13842920 GCF_041734735.1 Babylonia areolata | reverse complement strand
ATGAAGACGTGGTAGAGGTCTTGTTGGTGTTGATGGTACCTCTCACATAGCAACCTCAAGTTGAAGATTTGTTCAGTTGTGCTCCTTCCTGGTCTGAAACCTGCCTGTTCTTCAGCAATGATGTTTTCTGCTTGTGGTTAAAGTCTATCTGTAGGTAAGTTGACATTTAAATTTTTTTTTTTTGTACCTGCTCAATTGCACGTTAGCGTAAAATATCGTTTCCCTGTTGTCTCGCGTGCTCTGAGTATCTGAGTTAATAAAGCGAGAGATCACGTGACTGGAGCAGTGGTAATTTTCGGTGTTGATATTTTTTCTTTTGTGTCCGTATAAAAAATTATCCGCCTCCACAAATCGTTTTAAACACGTGGCGAACTGACTTCCAGTTTCGTTTTAATGTGTTTTCAACTCGCCCCCCGCCCCCTTTGTTTTTAACTCCCCTCCTTTGTTTTTAACTTATCCCCCTTTGTTTTTAACTTATCCCCCTTTGTTTTTAACTTCTCCCCCTTTGTTTCTAATTCCCCCCTTTGTTTTTAACTTCTCCCCCTTTGTTTTTAACTCCCCCTTTGTTTTAACCCCTTTGTTTGTAACTCCCCTTTTGTTTTTAACTCCCCCTTTGTTTTAACCCCCCCCCCTTTTTTATTTTTTATATACTCCCCCTACGTTTTTAACTTCCCCCTTTGTTTTTAACGTCTCCCCTTTGTTTTTAACTCCCTCCTTTGTTTTTAATTCCCTCTGTTTTTAACTCCCCTTTGTTTTAACCCCCCTTTGTTTGTAACCCCACTTTGTTTTTAACCCCCTTTGTTTTTAACTCCCCCATTTGTTTTTGACACCCCCTTTGTTTTTAACTTCTTCCCCTTTGTTTTCAACTTTCCCCCACTTTCTTTTTAACTTCTTCCCCTTTGTTTTCAACTTTCCCCCACTTTCTTTTTAACTTCCCCCCTTTGTTTTTAACTTTCCCCCACTTTCTTTTTAACTTCCCCCTTTGTTTTCAACTTTCCCCCACTTTATTTTTAACTTCCCCCCTTTGTTTTCAACTTTCCCCCACTTTCTTTTTAACTTCTCCCCCTTTGTTTTCAACTTTCCCCCACTTTCTTTTTAACTTCTCCCCCTTTGTTTTCAACTTTCCCCCACTTTCTTTTTAACTTCTCCCCCTTTGTTTTCAACTTTCCCCCACTTTCTTTTTAACTTCCCCCCTTTGTTTTCAACTTTCCCCCACTTTCTTTTTAACTTCTCCCCCTTTGTTTTCAACTTTCCCCCACTTTCTTTTTAACTTCTCCCCCTTTGTTTTCAACTTTCCCCCACTTTCTTTTTAACTTCCCCCCTTTGTTTTCAACTTTCCCCCACTTTCTTTTTAACTTCCCCCCTTTGTTTTCAACTTTCCCCCACTTTCTTTTTAACTTCTCCCCCTTTGTTTTCAACTTTCCCCCACTTTCTTTTTAACTTCCCCCCTTTGTTTTCAACTTTCCCCCACTTTCTTTTTAACTTCCCCCCTTTGTTTTCAACTTTCCCCCACTTTCTTTTTAACTTCCCCCCTTTGTTTTCAACTTTCCCCCACTTTCTTTTTAACTTCCCCCACTTTCTTTTTAACTTCTCCCCCTTTGTTTTCAACTTTCCCCCACTTTCTTTTTAACTTCCCCCCTTTGTTTTTAACTTCTCCGTTTGTTTTTAACTTCCCCCCTTTGTTTTTAACTTCTCCCTTTGTTTTTAACTTCCCCCCTTTGTTTTTAACTTCTCCCACTTTCTTTTTAACTTCCCCCCTTTGTTTTTAACTTCTCCCCTTTGTTTTTAACTTCCCCCTTTGTTTTTAACTCCCCCTTTGTTGTTTTTTAACTCCCCCTACGTTTTTTAACTTCCCCCTACGTTTTTAACTTCCCCCTTTGTTTTTAACGTCCCCCCTTTGTTTTTAACTCCCCTTTGTTTTTTTTATACCCCTCTTTTTAAAATTTTTAATTTTTTTTTTTACTCCCCCTACGTTTTTAACTCCCCCCTTTGTTTTAACCCCTTTGTTTTTAACTCCCCCTTTGTTTCAACCCCTTTGTAACTCCCCCTTTGTTTGTAAGTCCCCCTTTGTTTTTAACTCCCTCCTTTTTTTTTAAAAACTCCCCTTTGTTTTTAACTTCCCCCTTTGTTTTAAACCCCGTCCTTAGTTTTTGCCCCCCCTTTGTTTTTAAACCCTCCCTCCTTTGTTTTTAACTGCCCCCCTTTGTTTACAATTTGCTTTTTTGAGTCAGTCCCTCTTTAGGTAGAAGGATGGATATTTGAAAAACAAAACAAAAACAAAACAAAATATGTTACCTGCATGTCTATTAACCCTATTTGATGAAGAATTTGTATTCTTGTCTTGTTTTTTCTCAAGGAGACGCGTGCGGCGAGAAGGTATTTATTGGTTTCTTTTTTGTCTTCATTAATGAAAAGATGGTCATAGATCACAAGGACTTGTTTTTCCTCCTCACCCCCCCCCCCCCCCCGCCCCCCACCCTCCCTTAGCCTTCTTTAAGTGCGTGCTTTAATTAACATCCCTGCCAATTCCTGTTTACAGGGAAAAAGCAACTTCACCAACAAACGCATTTGCACCCTTAAGTTTCTGTTAAAAGATTTTGAAACGTTGACAGTCTGTGGCTACAGAATCAGCAGCAGACGATTATTACTGGAGGGTTTGTCTTCAGATTTAATCAATGTCCCCTTTTCACTTTTCAAAAGGGAGCTGGTCCTTCTTCTCTTCTTCTTCGTTCGTGGGCTGCAACTCCCACGTTCACTCGTATGTGCACGAGTGGGCTTTTACGTGTATGACCGTTTTTAGCCCTCCATGTAGGCAACCATACTCCGTTTTCGGGGGCGTGCTTGCTGGGTATGTTCTTGTTTCCATAACCCACGGAACGCTGACATGGATTACAGGATCTTTTAACATGAGTATTTGATCTTCTGCTAGCTGTATACACACGAAGGGGGTTCAGGCACTAGCAGGTCTGCACATATGTTGACCTGGGAGATCGTAAAAATCTCCACCCTTTACCCACCAGGCGCCGTCACTGTGATTCGAACCCGGGACCCTCAGATTGACAGTCCAACGCTTTAACCACTCGGCTATTGCGCCCGTCGATTCCACGCAGGTCTCCACATAATGTTGACCTGTGAGATGGGCAAAAAAATCTCTACGCTTTACCCACCAGGCGCCGTTACCGAGATTCGAACCCGGGACCTTCAGATTGAAAGTCCAACGCTTAAACCACTCGGCTATTGCGCCTGTCGGAGCTGGTCCGATTCACCAATTCTCGTTTTCCTATCCCTTTGGTGTTGCGGCCACCTTCAATAGCCTCTTGAGAGTCTGACACTGTTCTGTTTCGCCAACACGACATTCCCATTTCGCCTATTCAGCACCCCCCCCCCCCTCTCCCTCTATCTCTGTCTCTGTCTGTCTGTCTGTCTCTCTTTCTGTGACTATGAAATGGGGTCGATGGCCGCGAGTTACATAAATACAGAACCTCAGCAGTAGATCACGAAGATTGTGTGTATACATACCGATACATATTGTTCAGCATTCCTTATGAATTACAGAAGAATGTTGTGAAAAGCGTGAATGTGTAGAAGGGAGTAGAGGAATGGCCTGGGAGATTTAAAAAAAAAAAAAAAAAAAAATCTCCACCCTTTACCCACTAGGCGCCGTTACCAAGGTTCGAACCCAGGACCCTCAGATTGAAAGTCCATCGCTTAAACCACTCGGCTATTGCGCCCCGTTCAAAGCTAATCTGAAATCACTCACTCACATGATCCATAGAGGAGGAGGAGGGGGAGGGGAAGGGGGTGGGGGGAGAGTGTTGAAAGGAGTGAGTGCAGCAACGACATCCTCATGTTCTCTCCTTCTCTGATTCTCCCGGAGACGTTTTGGTAAAATGCGTAAAGGTGCGAGCGTCTGTAAGAGTTCAGACTGGAAGGAAGGAAGGGAGGAAGGAAGGAAGGGAGGGAGTTGTTGATATATCGGGTTTTTTTTTTTGTGTGTTTTCTTTTCACCTTTCTTCGATTGTCTTCTTCTGCCCAAGATCTCCCCCTTCCCCCTCCCCTTTCTCCCCCCTCTTCCTTCTCCAGTTCCTCTTCTTTCCTTCCCCTTCTCCTCCTCCCCCCTCATCTTCTTTTTCTTCCACACTCTCCCCATCTTTCTTCTTCTTCTTCCTCTTCTTCTTCTTCTTCTTCATCTCCTTCTTCTCCTTCCCTCTCTCTTCTTCTTTTTCCTCCTCCTCTTCCTCCTCCTCTCTCTCTCTTCCTCCTCCCCCCCTTTCTCCTTCTCCTCCTGTTCCTCCTCCTCCTTCTTCTTCTCCTTCTTCCTCCACATCGCCCGCTTTTGTTTTTCTCTACTTCAGAGGAATTTTTCTTTTATTTTTCCATGCGCTGCTTTGATTTTTGCTTTCGAGCGAAGTTGATTTTTTTGTTGAAAACTTTCTCAACCCCCCCTCCCCCTCTACCACTCTCTCTGTGCCTGTGGCTGTGCTTGTGCCTGTCTCTGTCTCTGCTCTCTCTTTCGCGTTGTCTCTGTCTGTCTCCCTCGCTCTTTTCTTTCTTTTGTTGTCGCGTCTTTCGCGCTCTTTAGGCAGTATGACTCCTTCGCCGCTTATTCCGAATCCCTCACACACGAACCACACGAGGGCTCTAACAAAGAACTATCATTAATGTTTGGCTGCCGACAGGCCACACACCAGAGGAGACGCTGCACCAGCTGCTAAGACATTTCAGTCGCGTGTGGCTGTGTAACGCCTGTTTTGATGGATATGGTAAGAAATACTGAAGACTCCATCCCACATATGTAGCGAGAATGATCGCTAACTCGTGACGTCAGACAGTGGGAGTCTCCAGTGTTGTGGAAACCGCAACTCCACCTCCCTCTGATGATAATGCCTGTACTTATATAGTGACTTTAAGAGTATATGTTTACTGTTTTGTCTCTTATCCAGAAACAGTTTTCTCTAAATCGTAAACTCTACGTAGCGTTTATTGATTTTGAAAAGGCGTTTGATTCTATCAATAGAAATGTATTATGCCCTATTCTGATAAAACAAGGGATAACAGGGAAGCTCTTCAAGTGTATTAAATGTATGTACAGCATAGTTAAAACAAGAATTAGATGTGGTAACATACTTACAGATTATATTAATTGTACAAGGGGAGTAAAGCAGGGTGATGTGTGTAGTCCTTTTTTGTTTTCTTTGTTTATAAATGAATTAGCATTGGAAGTAATAGACCAGAGAAGGCATGGCGCTAGATTCACTGTTGACTTAACAGAATTGTTTATATGATTACTTGCTCTCAGAGACAGTTATTGGTCTACAAACACAACTAAATAATTTGAAAAATTCAGCTACTAAATTGCAATTAAAAGTTAATCTTGATAAAAGTAATATCATTGTTTTTAGAAAGGGGGGATATTTGGCAGCAAGGGAAAGGTGGGTTTACTATGGTATTGTTCTACCATTTGTTAATGCTTACAAATACCTTAGCATTGTTTTTTCTACTCGTTTGAGCTTTGCAGCTGCATGCAGAGACTTGTCTGGTAGAGCAAAGAATGCACTACCGCAAGTTATGAAGAAACTTTTTTTGTTGAACAATAACTCTCTGGACATTTCTATTAAAATTTTTGATACTCAGATACAACCAGTCATACAGTATGGTTCAGAATTGTGGGGATTAGATAAGACTGCTATTGTACATTGTGAATCTGTTCACTTATTTAGACTGAAAAAGTTTTTAGGAGTCGACATGAAAACACCTAATGATCTAATGTATGGGGAAACAGATATCCAGTTTATATAAATTCTGCAGCAAACTGTGTTCGCTATTGGTTGAAACTGTTAAAAATGAATAATGATAGATTACCACGTAAATCTTATAAGGAAAAGAAACTGGGTGTCAAAAATACGAACATGTCTTTATGAACTTGGATATGGGTATGTATGGGTATTTCAAGAGGTTGGTGAAGAGACTATGTTTTTGAAAACGTTTCGTCAACGTTTTATAGACTGTAGGTAGCAAAATTGGGAGGAGCATGTACATTGAGTGATACATTTGATTTGTACAGATCGTATACTTCTACTCACCTTGTGAAGAACTATCTTATATCTAACATGGACCGTCATTTACGATTTATTTTGACTAGATTTAGATTTGGTATTCCCGGAATTAATACACATCAGTATCGTTATAAAAATGTATGTAATTCATTAACACTGTGTCCTTTGTGCAGGGAAACAAATGAAAACGAAGTCCATTTTGTATTGAAGTGTCCTGCCCTGAATGATCTCCGTTCGAAACATATCCCAAAGAAGTATTATGAATATCCATGTTTGTTTAGATTATGTTTATCGATGGCATCTACTGATGATAGTACTATCTGAAACCTTGCATGGTATCTATATAGAGCTTTCAAGCTCAGAGACGCAGTATTGTCTTAATTTATCATTTTTTTTAAAATTATTAAGCTGTGAAATCTACTGCATAAACACTGACAGTTATGATGACATTTACAAATTTCATTATTGCCCCTTGTTCATGTTGGGCTGTAGCCTTGAATGAATAAATTATCTCAGTCTCAGTCTTCATCTCTTTCGGATACGTATACGTATCTTCCTCTCTTTCTTTCTCAAACTCTCTGACTTTCTGTCTGTCTCTCTTCCTCCACTTTCCCACCCTTTTCTACTCTGTCTGTCTATCTGTATCCTCCCCACTCTCCCTTCTGCGTCCGTTCTGTTCTCTCTTTCTCTCCCTTTATCTCTCTCTTTCAGCATATCTACCTCTCTGTTGATCACTGTGTCTGTCTGTCTGAGTGCTATTTTTTTTTCATCTTTTGCCCACAAAACAGATTTTCTCGCTTTGCTGTGCAGTTCTTCCTCACTTATCTCACGACAATTATACACCACCCAAAAGCTAACACATAGCGCTTTCTCCCCCGACATACATCAAGTTTGCGAACTCACGGAAAGGGGGAAGAGTGGAATGGAGGCGGGAGGGTTACAGAAATAGGCGCCGACTTCTTCGGTTTTTTTTATTTGTTTTTTTTTTTTTTTTTGCCTGGGGGTCTTTCCGTCTTTCCAAGTCTCTTCTCCGCTAATTACATACATCTTCTTCTTCTGTGGCCCTCGAAGGCTGGTGCTTAAAGCGGGATTTCTGGAAGAAGCTTTTGGCCTCCACCACAACGGTCTAGTCTGTCGCTGAAGAAGAAATCTGATTAAATGGACATTTTATATAAAAAAAAAGAAAGAAAAAAAAGTGCCATTTCACAGCCAGAGGGTGTGGGGTTGGGGTTGGGGGGTGAGGAGAAAATGAAATGGTGGAAAAGGAGGTGGAGGGGTGGGTGGGGAGGAACCGTCGGCATAGTCTCCCACAGACCCAGAGCTGTTCATTTGGTGGCGAGGACATTTACACTTGTGCTTCTCGTGCTGATAATTATCCATGGTCACTTTGCAAATTAGTATCCGCCCCTTCATAGGTTTCTAAGGAAGATAACCGTACGTCTATAAACGCCTGATTTTGATGAAACGAAACACGAAACGCCCGGGGGTGGGGATGTGGGTGGGGAGGAAACAGAGAAGGGATAGAGGAGGGGTGTGTGTGGACCCTCTGGTAAGCTTCGTAAAGATCAAAGCCCTGTTCATTTGATGAGGACGTTCACATACGTATACTTTACAACTGGCAAGTTCTATCCTGTAGTGGGGCGCGCCACTTGAGAAATCGTTGAGTGAGTGTGTGAGCTTGTTGTCTGGACCAATCAGCTCGTGCCTGGCTTGTCATGTGACCTGTCACTCTCTTCACAGCTTGCGTCATTCTGTTCCCCATGGTCCCTTTTGCATTCCACACCACCCTCCAAGGAACAGGACTGTACGCCCATAATCGCCTTTTCTTCCCTCGACGAAACGACAACGTTCAGTGGGAGAGTGAGGACTTGGGAGAAGAAATCTGAATCTGGCTTTTTGAATCATTTCTTGGAAGGGTAAGGGTAAGGGAAGTGTACGGTAAATTCTGTGTCGTGAGACCAGACTGACTGAGGCTCTTCCTTGTGGAAACTGCTGCCACGTCCTTCCAGAGACTTCTTCTTCTTCTTCTTCGTTCGTAGGCTGCAACTCCCACGTTCACTCGTATGCACACGAGTGGGCTTTTACGTGTATGACCGTTTTTACCCTGCCATGTAGGCAGCCATACTCCGTTTTCGGGGGTGTGCATGCTGGGTATGTTCTTGTTTCCATAATCCACCGAACGCTGACATGGATTACGGGAGCTTTAACGTGCGTATTTGATCTTCTGCTTACATATACACACGAAGGGGGTTCAGGCACTAGCAGGTCTGCTCATATGTTGACCTGGGAGATCGGGAAATCTCGACCCTTCACCCACCATCGCCGTCACCGTGATTCGAACCTGGGACCCTAAGATTGACAGTCCAGCGCTTTAACAACTTGGCTATTGCGCCCGTCGTTCCAGAGACAATCTCCGTGAATCTCTCTCTGCCTCTTGTCTCTCCTCTTGATTCCTTTCTTCTCTTCTCTTCTCTCTCTCTCTCTCTCTCTCTCTCTCTCATTCTTTACTTTATTCCCCGTCTGTCTCTTCCCGTTTTCCCATCTAACATTTTTAACAACTTTAATTCCTTCCCTCTCCTTTCCATCTCTCTCTGTCTCTTTCTCTGTCTCTCTCTTTCTCTCTTACTTTCTTTCTTTCACTCATATCTCAGCACACACACACACACACACACACACACACACACACATATATATATATATCCCTCTCTATCTATGTCTATCCCCCTCTCTCCCTCTCTCTCTTTCTCTCTGTCTCTCTCTATGTCTCACTCTTTCTGTCTTACCTTCTTTCTCTCACTCATATCTCAGCATCTCTCTCTCTCCCTCTCTTTTCATCTCTATGTCGCTCTCTCTCCCTCTCTCTCTCTATCTCTACGTCTCTCTCTTTCTCTCTTACTTTCTTTCTCTCACATATCTTAACACACACACACACACACACACACACACACACACACACATATATATATATATATCTGTCTCTCCCCTCATCTCTCTCTCTGTGTTCTCTGCAGTGTCCATCTGAGTGCCTTTCTGTCTTTCCCCCAAAAAACAGATATTCTCTCCTGGCTATAGCTTTTCCTCACATATTTTGAGAATCATGAACCACCCCAAGCTAAAATGCCAGCCCTTTTCTCCCCAAACAGATATCAGTTTTGCACATTCACCAAAAGGTTTGAGAGAAGGCAGGGAGTGTGGGGAAGTGGAAGTTCCAGAAATTGGTGCCACTTTTTTTTTCTTTTGCCTGGGGGTCCTTACATCTTTCCAGTCTCTTCTCCGCTAATTACATTCATCTTCTTCTTCTGTGGCCCTCGAAGGGTGGTGCTTAAAGCGGGATTTCTGGAAGAAGCTTTTGGCCTCCACCACAACGGTCTAGTCTGTCGCTGAAGAAGAAATGTGATTAAATGGACATTTTATATAAAAAAGAAAGAAAAAAAAAGTGCCATTTCACAGCCAGAGGGTGTGGGGTTGGGGGTTGGTGGTGAGGAGAAAATGAAATGGTGGAAAAGGAGGTGGAGGGGTGGGGAGGAACTGTCGGCATAGTCTCCCACAGACCCAGAGCTGTTCATTTGGTGGCGAGGACATTTACACTTGTGCTTCTCGTGCTGATAATTATCCATGGTCACTTTGCAAATTAGTATCCGCCCCTTCATAGGTTTCTAAGGAAGATAACCGTACGTCTATAAACGCCTGATTTTGATGAAACGAAACAAGAAACGCCCGGGGGCGGGGATGTGGGTGGGGAGAAAACAGAGAAAGGGATAGAGAAGTGGAGGCCATGGACCCTCCGGAAAGCCTGGTAAAGACCCAAGAGCTGTTCATTGGCTGAGGACTCTCACATCCTTGTACTTTTCAAGTGGCCAGCTCTGTCCTATGGGGGACGATAACAAGTGGAGAAACAGATCCTGAGACGAAAATGGGGATGGATTGGCCACACCTTGAGGAAA
>NC_134909.1:13812920-13815420 GCF_041734735.1 Babylonia areolata | reverse complement strand
GAGAGAGAGAGAGAGAGAGAGAGAGAGAGAGAGAGACGCTTTGACGCTTTGGTGTTTTACTGTCATTGACTGTATAGTCCTTGTGACAGGGGGGGAACAATACATTAACAGGAAACATAAGATCAAACAGAGAAACATAATATAAATCAACATTCTCATCACACACACAAATAATGTATATACCTAAAATGGGACAAACATAAATCAACTGATCACTTCGGTCAGCTCGACCATCCAAAATGAATAAATAGTTTGAGAGAGAGAGAGAGAGAAGAGAGAGAGAGAGAGAGAGAGGAGAGAGAGAGAGAGAGAGAGAGAGAGAGAGAGAGAGAGAGAGAGAGAGAGAGAGAGAGATTTGAAAGATTAAAAATGCCAAAAAAAAGTAGGATTGGATTCAAACCCACATCCTCCCATGGCGCTAGCAATTTGCTACAACAACTGGTGCCATTGATTACTTCATCACAATCTGACTGTGAAATGAATCTCTTTCTTCCCCTCCTCTCTCTTTGGCACTCCCTCGCTCTCTCTCTCTCCCCCTCTCTCTCTCTCTCCTCTGTCTATCCAACGTCTCTCTATCTCTCTGCGTGTGTGTCTCTCTTTCTTACTTTGTCTGTCTCCCTCTGTCTCACTTTGCTAGGGTTTTGTTGTTGTTTTTCCCTTGGTGTGTGTGTGTGTGTTAGTGTGTGCGTGTGTGTGTGTGTGTGTGTGTGTGTGTGTGTGTGTGTGTGTGTGTGTGTGTGTATGCGTGTGTGCGTGTGTGTGTTACTCGCTTCCGTTCCGTACAGATGTGAGCGATGTTGTATCTCTCAGTTTGACGCTGTGTTATACTCGTACATTATACATGTATTAAGTATTCAGTATAACTACATTTATATGCGTACATGTTTGTGTGTCTCTGAGAACAACGGCAGATGTGTAAGTCGGCCAAAGTGCTAATATCTTCACCGTTGGAAAATAAAGATTCATTCATTCATTCATTCATTCATTCATTCACTCATTCACTGTATTTCTGTCTCTGTGTGTCTCTCTGTCTCTGCCTGTCCACCTCACCTTGTGAACTGATGCGTTAAAATGTCCAGTAGGGAGATGTCTGCTAACAGATAATGTTATGCATTGGAGAGTCAGCCAGGAAAATGAACAATTTGATGAATGACGGGTGCAATAGCCGAGTGGTTAAAGCGCTGGACTGTCAATCTGAGGGTCCTGGGTTCGAATCTCGGTGCACCTGGTGGGTAAAGGGTGGAGATTTTTCTGATCTCCCAGGTCAACATATGTGCAGACCTGCTAGTGCCTGAACCCCCTTCGTGTGTATGCGCACGCAGAAGATCAAATACGCACGTTAAAGATCCTGTAATCCATGTCAGCGTTCGGTGGGTTATGGAAACAAGAATATACCCAGCATGCACACCCCCGAGAACGGAGTATGGCTGCCTACATGGCGGGGTAAGTAATTAAAAACGGTCATACACGTAAAATGTTACATATCTGTCTGAGTGTGTATGCGTGTGCGTCTGAAATCTGATTGAATGACAGGAAACGAATGATGAGCGCCCAGTGGCAGCCGTCAGTCGGCTCTACCCAGGTAGGCAGCCTGTGGTACAAATGTCCCCGTGTATGTAAAGCGCTTAGAGCTTGGTCTCTGACCGAGGATAGGCGCTATATAAGTATCCACATCAATCAATCAATATGTTCAGAGACATTCAACCCGAACGCTTGTCAAAGTATCAGGGAAGAAATCTTGATTAGAGCTTGATAAACCGGTTTTACAGTGTGGTTGTTTCCAGTTGAATGTGAACATTTTCTGGTGAGACAGATTTGGAAATTTTATGTAATTCTGTCTTTACGTGACATATAACTGTTCACATGTAGTGGTGTCCATGTCATGATCATTTGTACAGAGTGCGTTAACTCTATTTCGTTATGTTAATTTTTTTGCGTGTACGTATATAACCCTTTTCCCACCATGCCCCCCTCCCCCCCTGTGAATGGGCTAAATCAGACCTGACCGCAATAAATCATTCGTTTGTTCGTACCACTCCATCTCTGTCCATCTTTCTCTGTATCATTGTCATCCTCTGTCTCTTTCTCTCTCTCTCCCTCCCCCCTCTTTCTCCTGCTCTCTCTCTTTCTCTTTCTTTCTCCATCTCTTTCCCCCTTACCGCATGAATTACACACGACCACACGTTGATCTCATTTCCAGTAACACATTCAGTACATTCACCAAGAGCAAGTACAGACACTCTCTGAACGATGGCCACCCCACTTTTTTTTTTTTTTTTCCCCGTGGGAACTTTATCGCTTTTAAAAGTTTCTGCATTGCTAATCACCGACGTCTTACCTCCCCTGACAGGCACCAAAGCGGGATAGAAGAAGCGTATACTCCCAATAATCGCCCAGTCTGTCACCGCACAGAAGAAAATGTGATGAAAGGGGGACATCTCATGCCCAGAAGGCAGGCACAGAGGCGATGGAACAGTGATGGCTAATCCTTGGTAAAGCC
>NC_134909.1:13805420-13807920 GCF_041734735.1 Babylonia areolata | reverse complement strand
GCGTTTATTTATTTAAAATTTATTTGTACAGGTTCCGAGTGGCGCTGAGTTTTCTATTTGAATTTTTTCCCCTCCCGGGCAAACCTTTCCTCTTGACTCCCCCCCCCCCCCTCCCCACACCTCCCCGCTCCCCCACCATCCCCCCTGCCTCCGACTCTCTGGTAACTAGTTTGTGTCAGACATTGGGAAGGAGAGGGAGGAGGAGGAGGAGGAGGGGAAGGGAGGTAGGGTGGAGGGTGGGGGTGGGGGTGAAAACTGAAAAAACAACAACAACCCCAAATTAAGTCGTTCTGTCGTGGAAGGGCAAGAGCAAGGAATCTTTCTTTCTTTTTTGTTTCTTTCCTTTCTTTCTTTCTTCCTTCTTTCTTTCTTTCCTTCTTTCTTTCTTTCCTTTTTCCTTTCTTTCTTTTTTCTGTTCCTTCTTTCCTTCTTTCTTTCCTTCCGTCCTTCCTTCCTTCTTTCTTTCTTTTGTTCCTTCCTTCTTTCTTTCTTTCCTTCCTTCTTTCTTTCCTTCGTTCCTTCCTTCTTTCTTTCTTTCCTTCCTTCTTTCTTTCTTTCCTTCCTTCTTTCTTTCCTTCCTTCCTTCCTTCTTTCTTTCTTTCCTTCCTTCTTTCTTTCTTTCCTTCCTTCTTTCTTTCTTTCTCTCTTTCGTTCCTTCCTCCCTGCAGCCTTTCACCTTCGGGTAGCTTGCTGTAAGACGGTGACTTACTGTGGCCAATTTCCCCGTCCTTCTTTCTTTCTTTCTTTCCTTCTTTCTTTCTTTCCTTCCTTCTTTCTTTCTTTCTTTCCTCCCTTCTTTCTTTCTTTCTCTCTTTCGTTCCTTCCATCCTTCCTCCCTGCAGCCTTTCACCTTTGGGTAGCTTGGTGTAAGACGGTGACTTACTGTGGCCAATTTCCCCATGCTTCTCTTTCTTTCTTTCCTTCCTTCTTTCTTTCTTTCCTCCCTTCTTTCTTTCTTTCTTTCTTTCGTTCCTTCCATCCTTCCTCCCTGCAGCCTTTCACCTTCGGGTAGCTTGGTGTAAGACGGTGACTTACTGTGGCCAATTTTCCCTGTCCATTCTCTCTCTCTTTACTTCTTTCTTTCTTTCCTTCCTTCCTTCTTTCTTTCTTTCCTTTCTTTCCTTCTTTCTTTCTTTCTTTCTTTCTTTCCTTCCTTTCTTCCTTCCTCCCTGCAGCCTTTCACCTTCGGGTAGCTTGGTGTAAGACGGTGACTTACTGTGGCCAATTTCCCCGTCCTTCTTTCTTTCTTTCCTTCCTTCTTTCTTTCTTTCTTTCCTTCCTTCTTTCTTTCTTTCTCTCTTTCGTTCCTTCCATCCTTTCTCCCTGCAGCCTTTCACCTTCGGGTAGCTTGGTGTAAGACGGTGACTTACTGTGGCCAATTTCCCTGTCCTTTCTGTCTCTCTTTACTTCTTTCTTTCTTTCCTTCCTTCTTTCTTTCTTTCCTCCCTTTTTTCTTTCTTTCTCTCTTTCGTTCCTTCCATCCTTCCTCCCTGCAGCCTTTCACCTTCGGGTAGCTTGGTGGAAGACGGTGACTTACTGTGGCCAATTTTCCCGTCCTTTCTCTCTCTCTTTACTTCTTTCTTTCTTTCCTTCCTTCTTTCTTTATTTCTTTCCTCCCTTCTTTCTTTCTTTCTTTCTATCTTTCGTTCCTTCCATCCTTCCTCCCTGCAGCCTTTCACCTTCGGGTAGCTTGGTGTAAGACGGTGACTTACTGTGGCCAATTTCCCTGTCCTTTCTCTCTCTCTCTTTACTTCTTTCTTTCCTTCCTTCTTTCTTTCTTTCTTTCTTTCCTCCCTTCTTTCTTTCTCTCTTTCGTTCCTTCCATCCTTCCTCCCTGCAGCCTTTCACCTTCGGGTAGCTTGGTGTAAGACGGTGACTTACTGTGGCCAATTTTCCCTGTTCTTTCTCTCTCTCTCTTTCTCCTCGTCTGTCAATGGAATCGATTTGTCTGTCTGGGGTTCCCCTTCGCTGTGCTGTCGATGGCTTTGTTTCTGTCTCTCTCTGTCATTTGCTGTTGTTGTTGCTGTTGCTGTCTCTGTCTCTGTCTCTCTGTGTGTCTCTGCCTGTGCCTCTGTGTGTGTGTGTGTGTGTGTGTGTGTGTGTGTGTGTGTGTTTGAATTTTCTCTCTCTTTCTCTCTGTGTGTGTATGTGTGTGTGTGTGTGTGTGTGTGTGTGTGTGTGTGTGTGTGTGTGTGTGTGTGTGTTTGAATTTCTCTCTCTACCTCTCTGTCTCTGTCTCTCTTTGTGTGTGTGTGTGTGTGTGTGTGTGTGTGTGTGTGTGTGTGTGTGTGTGTGTGTGTGTGTGTGTGTGTGTGTGTGTGTGTGTGTGTGTGTGTGTGTGTGTGTGTGTGTGTGTGTGTGTGTGTGTGTGTGTTTCTCTCACACATTCTTTTTTTGCTCATTTATATATGTTTCTTTCTCGCTCTCTCTCCCGTTCTCTCTCTCTCTCAAATGCACACACACACACACACACACACACACACACACACACACACACACA
>NC_134909.1:13797920-13800420 GCF_041734735.1 Babylonia areolata | reverse complement strand
TGTAGAAAAAGTCGGAGAAGAGAAATTAAAGGAAAAGAAGAGAGAACACGTCCTTTTACTGAAAATAAGCTGGATATAGAAAGTTCTTAGGGCGGGATTTCAGAAAACAGAGACAAACAGACAAACAGACAGATAGAAAAAAATCAGACAGGTAAGGGTTGGGAAGGTAAGGATGAAGAAGAAGAAGAAGAAGAAGAAGAAGAAGAAGTAGAAGGAGGTGAAAATCGTTCTTGACAATTCTTACGAAGGCGAAAAAGTGGAACTTTTTGCTCAACTTTTAAGCTCATGGCAACAATGTAGACAGGGTGATCAGGAAAGTGACTGGAATACAGAGCAAGAACAGGGAGGGGTGGGGGTGGGGGTGGGGGTTGGATCCAGGAGGGGTGGGGGAAGAGGGGGGGGGGAGGTTGGGGATGAGTGGGGAAGGAAGATGGGCTGGGTAGAGGGGGGGAGTACAGAGTGTAGAGAGAGAGGAGGGGCGAGGTAAGGTAGGGGAGTACTTTCTGCTTCTGAAGGGGTAACTTTTTTTTTTTTCGTTTCTTAAAAAAAAAAAAAGAAAAAAAAAAAATCTAAACTACTTTCCCTGGCTGAAGAAGTAAAATGAGAGGGGGAAAAAAAAAAGTGCTTTGCACAGGTCTACGAGTGGAAATTCATATTTATTTAGTGTAGTTGTTGTGCGTTTTGCTTGACGAAGGCGATGATGATGATGATTATCATTATCATTATCATCATCATCATCATTGATGTTGTTGTTATTATTGTTATCATAATACATTTATATATTTATTTCATTAAAAAGAAAAAAAATTGCTATCATTCTTTTTGCTGAAACTTTGCGCATGTATTCATTTAGGGGATGATATTTGGAGTTGGAAGCGATTGTTTTAAGATTATGATTATAATTGTGATTATGATGATGATGATGATTATCATTATCATTATTATTGTTATGTTAATATTATTATTATTAGTAGTATATCATCATCATTATTATTATTATTATTATTACTAAACATTTCAAATGTTTTTTGTTTTTTTTTCTAAAAACTTGTTTTTCATGAGATCAAATGTAAAAAGCACACACACAAACAAACAACAAAAAACAACAACAAACAAAACAAACCCCAACGATATGCAGTCGTATCCACTAGCCATATTTTAGTAATCATTATAAAACAAAAACAACAAAAAACACACAAACAAACAAAAAACAAACAAAACAAAGAACCACCCCCCCTAGCCCCCCTCCCCCTCCAAAAAAAAGAAAAAAAAGAAGAAAAGAGAAAACAAAACAAAACAAAAAACAAAAAAACAACACCACCACCAAACAATAAATACATTTACACATACAAAGTAGGGTCCTCACCACATCCAGCATTCCACCATCACGTGTCTGTCACCAGGTATGTATAATTATGTCAGAGCTTGAAACATCTTGCGAATGTGTTTTGTTGTCCAATCTGCGTATTGGCCTTTTGTACATGTCACATGTCTTTGTTGTCTGTCCACCCCTCCCCCTCCCCTCGCCTCTCCCCCCATGCCCCCCCCCGCACCCCAGGGGCCCCCTACACAACAGTCGCTTGGAGGATTGCTTTGTTAAGGCAAGACCATATGGGGGTCTTATCACGTAGCACTTACCAGCCTAGTTTTGCTCTTCTTTTTCACTGATGCTTTTATTTGTTTACATTGTTGTACAATACCTTATTTGTGTGTGTGTGTGTGTGTGTGTGTGTGTGTGTGTGTGTGTGTGTGTGTGTGTAGTGTATCTCAGTCTCCCCCAACCCCCCCCCCCCCCCCACACACACACCATTCATCAACACCTGTGTGTAGTGATGAAATCCGGACTCGGGTCCCTTTCTCAAAGTTCACAGCATTAACATTAACACCATGTCGAAACGGGGGGCCTCGAACTCTTCTTGATCACTACTGAACACAGGATGAGAGATCCATCCACCGTATTTTGTATTTGTATTTGTATTCCTTTTTATCACAACAGATTTCTCTGTGTGAAATTCGGGCTGCTCTCCCCAGGGAAAGCACGTCGCTACACTACAGCACCACCCATTTTATTTGGTATTTTTTCCTGCGTGCAGTTTCATTTGTTTTTCCTATCGAAGTGGATTTTTCTACAGAATTTTGCCAGGAACAACCCTTTTGTTGCCGTGGGTTCTTTTACGTGCGCTAAGTGCATGCTGCACACAGGACCTCGGTTCATCGTCTCATCCGAATGACTAGCGTCCAGACCACCACTCAAGGTCTAGTGGAGGGGGAGAAAATATCGGCGGCTGAGCCGTGATTCGAACCAGCGCCCTCAGATTCTCTCGCTTCCTAGGCGGACGCGTTACCTCTCGGCCATCACGTCTTAACTGAACTCTGTACACATACAGAAGATCAATCGCGTGCGGTGACGATCCAGTCATCCAGTGTTTTGCTTGCGGTGCGGTGGATTTTTGGGGATTCACGAACTTTCCCAGCATGCATGATATTGTCCCCGAGAACG
>NC_134909.1:13782920-13792920 GCF_041734735.1 Babylonia areolata | reverse complement strand
TGACCCGAAGGTACAAACTAAAGTGAAGAGAAACGTCATATCATGTACGTCCGTCCGTCCGTCCGTCTGTCTGTCTGTCTGTCTGTCTGTCCCCATCTCTGTCATAGAAAACAAACAAACAAACAAACAAACAACAACAACACCATCATCTCCCGTCTCTGTTTTTTTCTGTCTGTATGGTTCCATCTACCTGTCTACCTGCTCTCTCTCTCTCTCTCTCTCTCTCTCTCTCTCTCTCTCTGTATACATATATCTACTCGGTACTGTCTGACTGTCTGTCTGTCTGCTTGCCCACCTGTCTGTCTGTCTGTCTGTATGTATGCATCTCTCTGTGTCTCTTTCTCTGGTTGTCTTTCTGTCTGTGCGGTATGTTTCTATCTGTCTGTCTGTCACCTCCCTTTCCTTTCTTTTTCTCACCACCCCCACCCTCTCTCTCTTCTCTCCTCAACTCCTCCTCTCTCTGTGCCATCTTTCTTCTCTCTCTTTCTATGCCACCGCCACCCCCACCCCGAAACCTTCCATCCTCTACCGCCACCACACCCTCTCTCTCTCTCTCCTCAACCCCTCCTCTCTCTCTCTCTCTCTCTACCCCTTCCTTCTCTCTCTGTCTATGCCACCCGCCACCCCCTCCACCCCGAAACCTTCTTCCATCCTCTACCGCCACCACTCCCCCCCCCCCTCTCTCTCTCCTCAACCCCTTCCTTCTCTCTCTGTCAATGCCACCCGCCACACCCTTCCCCACCTCGCAACCCTCTCTCATCCTCTACCACCCCCCACACCCCCCTCTCTCTCCTCAGTCCCTCCTCTCTCTCTACACCCTTTCTTCTATCTCTGTCTATGCCACCACCACCCCCTCCACCCCGAAACCTTCTTCCATCCTCTACCGCCACCACTCCCCCCCCCTCTCTCTTTCTCCTCAACCCCTCCTCTCTCTCACTCTCTACCCCTTCCTTCTCTCTCTGTCAATGCCACCGCCACCGTCCACCCCCACCCAGCAACCCTCTCCCATCACCTACCCCCCCCTCTCTCTCTCCTCAATCCCTCCTCTCTCTCTCCTCTTTCTTTCTATGCCACCACCACCCCCCTTCCCCACCTCGCAACCCTCTCTCTCATTCTCTACCATCCCCCTCTCTCTTCTCTCCTCAACTCCTCCTCTCTCTCTGTGCCATCTTTCTTCTCTCTCTTTCTATGCCACCGCCAACCACCCCCTCCCCCCTCCACCCCGAAACCTTCTCCCATCCTCTACCACCACCCAACCCCTCCCCTCTCTCTCCTCAATCTCTCCTCTCTCTCTCTACACCCTGGCCTTTCTTCTATATTTTTCTATGCCACCGCCAACCCCCCCCCCCCACCTCGCAACACTCTTCCATCCGCTACCACCCTCCACAACCCCTCTTTCTCTCCTCAACCCCTCAACTCTCTCTCTACACCCTGTCTTCTATCTCTGTCTATGCCACCCCCACCCCCCACCCCCACCCCACAACCCTATCCAATCATCTAACTCTCCCTCCCCTCCCGTCTCTCTCTCTCTTTCTCTCTCTGATTCTGACAGTGGCAATTTTGAAGAATCCTGTTATTGTGCGGCGTTTCCCGCGACAGGGGTTAGCAAGAACTTGGCTTTTGCTCACAGCAACACGAAGAAATCTGTCTGTCTGTCTCTTTGTCTGTCTGTCTGTCTCTCTCTTTCTCTCTCTCTCTCTTCTTTGTACTGGCTGTCAGTTGTGAAAATAACTGAATGAAAATCTGTAGGTTTAGGAAATTCCACTTTCTTGCATGCATGGCTTGTTTCATGTTTTCGTTTTTCCTTAATAGGCATTCTACATTGTTCTTTTTGTTTCTAGGTGCCGGAGGCCTATGGAATAAAATTTTGTTCTTGTTCTTGTTCTTGTTCTCTCTCTCTTCTTCCATCCTCTACCGTCCCACTTTCTCTCCTCAGTCACTCCTCTCTCTACCCCCTTCCTTCTCTCTCTTTCTGTGTGTGTTGTGTTGTTGTTCTTTCATTTTGTTCAGTTTTTTCCCCTATACATTTTACTAACACCATGCTTGTACCTGTATGCCGTGTGTGTGTGTGTGTGTGTGTGTGTGTGTGTGTGTGTGTGTGTGTGTGTGTGTGTGTGTGTGTGTGTGTGTGTGTGTGTGTGTTGTTGTTGTTGTTGTTGTTGTTGTTGTTGTTGTTGTTGTTGTTGTTGTTGTTGTTGTTGTTGTTGTTGTTGTTGTTGTTGTTGTTGTTGTTGTTGTTGTTGTTGTTGTTGTTGTTGTTGTTGTTGGTGGTGGTGGTGGTGGTGGTGGTGGTGGTGGTGGTGGTTTTTTTTCTCCTATGTTTGATTTGTTTGTTTTGTTTTTTTATTTTATTTTATTTTATGTTATTCATTATATATATATATATATATATATATATATATATTCTTCCCTGTTATGTAACTTTATCTCTCTCTCTCACTCTTTATCTCTCTCTCTCACTCTTTATCTTTCTCTCTCTCTTTCACTCTTTATCTCTCTCTCTCTCTCTCACATACACTCTCTCTCTCATTCTCTCTCTGCCTATGTCCGTCAGAATAGCCCCCCCCCCTCCCCCTTTCCGTTTCTGCCTCTCTCTCTTTTTAACTGTTTCTCTGTCTGCCTCTCTCTCTCTCTCTCTCACTCTTAATCTCTCATGTCCTCTCCTTTCTTCCCCCTCTCTCTCCCCACCCTCTCTCTCTCCCCCTCTCTCTCCCCCCCTCTCTCCCCCTCTCTCTCTTCCCCTCTCTCTCTCTCCCCCCCCTCTCTCTCCCCCTCTGCCTCCCTCTGTCCCTCTCTCTCTCCCTCTCCCCATCTCTCTCTCTCTCACTCCTCCTCTCTCTCTCCCCCTCCCTCTCTGTCCCTCTCTCTCTCTCTCCCTCCCTCTCCCTCCGTCCCTCTCTCTGCCCCCCCCTCTTTCCCTCGCTCCCTACCCCCCTCTCTCCCTCCCCTCTCTCTCTCCCTCTTTCTCTCTATGTGTCCACTTCATCCCTGTTCATGTCTGCTTATCCCTCTCTCCCTCGAGTGGCACTATAAAGAGATCAAGTTATTTTCATGGATGTGGCCAAAAGTTTTTATAATTGTTGAACGCTTTTTAAAAGAAAACATATTCTCCGTCTTTCTGTCTGGCTGTCTGTCTGTCTTGCCGTCTCTCTCTCTCTCTCTCTGTCTCTTTTTTTTTTGTTTTGTTTCTGCCTTTCTCTCTTTCTCACTCTCTGTCTCTCTCTCTGTCTGTGTGTCTCGCTGTCTCTTTTTGTCACTGCCTTTCCCGCTTTCTTACTCTCTGTCTGTGTCTGTCTGTCTGTCTGTCTATCTCGGTGTCTCTTTTTGTGTTTCTGCCTTTCTCTCTTTCTCACGCTGTCTCTGTCTGTCTATCTGCCTTCTCCTTTTCTCTCTCTCTCTCTCTCTCTATCTCACTCTGTCTCTGTCTGTCTATCTGCCTTCTCCTTCTCTCTCTCTCTATCTCACTCTGTCTCTGTCTGTCTATCTGCCTTCTCCTCTCTCTCTCTCTCTCTCTCTCTCTCTCTCTCACTCTCTGTCTCTGTCTGTCTATCTGCCTTCTTCTTCTCTCTCTCTCTCACTCTGTCTCTGTCTGTCTATCTGCCTTCTCCTCCTCTCTCTCTCTCTCTCACTCTGTCTCTGTCTGTCTATCTGCCTTCTCCTTCTCTCTCTCTCTCTCACTCTGTCTCTGTCTGTCTATCTGCCTTCTCCTTCTCTCTCTCTCTCTCTCTCTCTCTCACTCTGTCTATCTGCCTTCTCCTTCTCTCTCTCTCTATCTCACTCTCTGTCTCTGTCTGTCTATCTGCCTTCTCCTTCTCTCTCTCTCTCTCTCTCTCACTCTCTGTCTGTCTATCTGCCTTCTCATTTTCTCTCTCTCTCTCTCTCTCACTCTCTGTCTCTGTCTGTCTATCTGCCTTCTCCTTCTCTCTCTCTCTCACTCTCTGTCTCTGTCTGTCTATCTGCCTTCTCCTTCTCTCTCTCTCTCTCTCACTCTCTGTCTCTGTCTGTCTATCTGCCTTCTCCTTCTCTCTCTCTCACTCTTTGTCTCTGTCTATCTGCCTTCTCCTTCTCTCTCTCTCTCTATCTCACTCTCTGTCTGTCTATCTGCCTTCTCCTTCTCTCTCTCTCTTTCTCTATCTCACTCTGTCTCTGTCTGTCTATCTGCCTTCTCCTTCTCTCTCTCTCTCTCACTCTCTGTCTCTGTCTATCTGCTTTCTCCTTTTCTCTCTCTCTCTCTCTCTCACTCTATCTCACTCTCTGTCTCTGTCTGTCTATCTGCCTTCTCCTTCTCTCTCTCTCTATCTCACTCTGTCTCTGTCTGTCTATCTGCCTTCTCCTTCTCTCTTTCTCTCTCACTCTCTTTCTCTGTCTGTCTGCCTGTCTGTCTGTCTGTCTCTCTCTATGGACTGGCTACCTATATTCGCAAATCATTTGAAGAGGCTGAATACCATGACTTGATAGTCTTCTTTGCTTACTATTGGTGTATAATTATGCTTGATATATTCCTGTGGTATCAGTTACGTTTCCAATATGTCCAACACTGCACTTTTGTCACGCCCCTTTAGTATTGGAATAAAACAGTTCGTTTGTTCGTTTGTTCATTTGTTCGTTCGTTCGTTCTCTCTCTCTCTCTCTCTCTCTCTCTCTCTTACGACTCTCTCTCTCTCTCTTACGATGTTAATGATGATGATGGTGATCATTCTTCGTTGTAGTAGCAGTGGATGTAGCAGTGTTAACAAAATTAGTATTTTTTTGTCGTTATCGTTAATGTTGTTATTGTTATTGTTGTCACAAGGACAGATTGGAAGACTGGGCGATGCCTAAAATCTTTATCCTTGAGTAATAAAGTTTTTGAATCTCTCTCTCTCTCTCTCAAAGACGTGTTATATGTATATATATATTAAAGAAACTGTGTATCACGGAGGCATTGTGACATCATATCCAAAAACGTCTCTCTCTATCTCTCTGTCTCTGTCTCTGTCTGTCTGTCTGTCTGTCACTCTCTCTCCCTCTCTTTCACCCCCATCTCTCTCTTCCTTTCTCATTCTTCCTCGCTCTGTCTGTCTGTGTGTCTCTCTCTCTTCATCTCTCTCTCTCTTATATAATAATTATAATAATATTAGAAAGAAATATTTGCACAAACATATGCCAAATATTAGAAATCTGTCAGTACCATTTCTGCTGCAAAACGAAAGTTGTAAATGTGACCAGAGATGTTGCAATGGTTTTTTTTTTATGCATTAAGACTGAGAGAAGAGCACTTTCAGCCCTAAGCAGAAATATCAGCCTTGTGCTTTTCATTTAGGTTACTTGTTCTCGGTGAGCTCACTGTGTATTAAGTGGATTGTTTTCCTTTTTCCTGTTTCATTGTTCGTTCTTTAGTTTAACGTCTTTTCACTGTAAGTGATATTAGACGAGGGAAGGAAAAAAATCGAGTGGGAGGAAGGGGAGGGGGGTGGGGGGGAAATTACTGTGTACGCATACGAGTAAGTGAAAGTGTGTGTGTGTGTGTGTGTGTGTGTGTGTGTGTGTGTGTGTGTGTGTGTGTGTGTGTGTGTGTGTGTGTGTGTGTGTGTGTGTGAAAATTATTGATTTAAGTTTTGTTTTAAAAAATAAACAAAAAATCATAACAATATAACATATCATTTCTAATGAAAAACTAACAACTATAACAGCGAACCAACTGGACTATTTATTTAACAAGGAGTTGAAAAAAAGTCATACATTAGCAATGGACTGCTGAAGATCGTCAACACTGAAGATGATCATTTTAGTTAAGATGTGTGTGCAACACGTGCACCCAAAATGTATACAGGTCGGTGTGACCTTACATTAAACTTCTTGCGTTCTTGCGCAGTGTGTGGAGGAGGGGGTAGAGGAGGTGCAGGGAAATTTGTGGTGTGTGTGTGTGTGTGTGTGTGTGTGTATTGGAGCTCATGTACGTTTATATGTATTTGACTGTGCTTTCATATCTATGAAACTGCGTTTTGGGGGCATATCTGTTATGCATGTGTGGGTGTATGTGTGAATGTGTGTCTTCATGTTTTATATTTATTTGCTTATTTATCATCATTGTTGTCTTATTTATTTAATTATTTATTTATTATTATTATTATTATCATTATTTTATCATTATTTTCATTACTACTATCTTTTTTTCTTTTCTTTTTTTTCCCATCATAATTATTATTTATTTATTTATGTATGTACGCTTCTCTCTCTCTCTCTCTCTCTCTCTCTCTCTCTCTCTCTCTCTCTCTCTCTCTCTCTCTATATATATATATATATATACTTCTTTTTTTTTTCTTTCTCAAGGCCTCACTAAGCGCCTTGGGTTACGCTGCTGGTCAGGCATCTGCTTGGCAGATGTGGTGTAGCGTATATGGATTTGTCCGAACGCAGTGACGCCTCCTTGAGCTACTGAAACTGATACTGATTGCGCAGTGACGCTTCCTTGAGCTACTGAAACTGAAATTGAAACTGAAACTTGCGTCCATCTCTCTCTCTTTTCCTTATCTCTCAGTTTCACCCCCCTCCCCCCTCTGTCTCCCCCTCTCCCCTCTCTCTCTCTCTTTTTCTGTCGCGCGCTCTCTCTCTCTCAATCCCTCATTCTTACTCTCTCTCTCTCCCTCTCTCTCTTTCTTTCCCCTTCTCCCCTCCCCCTCTCCTCTCTCTCTCTCTCTCTTTTTCTGTCGCGCGCTCTCTCTCTCTCAATCCCTCATTCTTACTCTCTCTCTCTCCCTCTCTCTCTTTCTTTCCCCTTCCTTCTCTACCTCTCCCCTTCGCCCCTCCCCCTCTCCTCTCTCTCTCTCTCTTTTTCTGTCGCGCGCTCTCTCTCTCTCAATCCCTCATTCTTACTCTGTCCCTCCCTCCCCCCTCTCTCTCCCGCTCTCTCTCTCTCTCTCCTGCTCTCTCTCTCTCTCTCTCTTTCCCCTTCCTTCTCTGCCTCTCCCCTTCGCCCCTCCCCCTCTCCTCTCTCTCTCTCTCTTTTTCTGTCGCGCGCTCTCTCTCTCTCAATCCCTCATTCTTACTCTCTCCCTCCCTCCCCTCTCTCTCTTCCGCTCTCTCCCTCTCTCTCTTCCCTCTTCCTTCTCTATCTCCCCGCTTCGCCCCTCTCCTCCTCTCTTCTCTTTCCCTCTCTTTTTCTGTCGCGCTCTCTCTCAATCCCTCATTCTTACTCTCTCCCTCCCTCCCCTCTCTCTCTTCCGCTCTCTCCCTCTCTCCTGCTCTCTCCCTCTCTCTCTTTCCCCTTCCTTCTCTGCCTCTCCCCTTCGCCCCTCCCCCTCTCCTCTCTCTCTCTCTTTCTGTCGCGCTCTCTCTCTCAATCCCTCATTCTTACTCTCTCCCTCCCTCCCCTCTCTCTGTTTCGCTCTCTCTCTCTCTCTCTTCCCTCTTCCTTCTCTAACTCCCTGCTTCGCCCTTCTCATCCTCTCTTCTCTTTCTCTCTCTTTTTCTGTCGCTCTCTCTCTCTCTCATTGCCTCTTTCTTACTCTCTCTTTCTCCCGCTCTCTCTTTTCCCTTTCCTTCTCTATCTCTCCCGCTCTCTTCCTCTCTCTCTCTCTCCTCCCTCTTCCTTCTCTATCTCTCCGCTTCGCCCTCCCCCTCTCCTCTCTTTCTCTCTCTGTCTCTTTTTCTGACGCGCTCTCTCTCTCATTCCCTCATTTTTACTCCCCCCCCACTCTCTCTCTCTCCCTCTCTCTCTTTCCCCTTCCTTCTCTATCTCTCCCGCTCTCTCTCTCTCTCTCTTTCCTCTTCCTTCTCTATCTCTCCCGCTTCGCCACTTCCCCCCCTCTCTCTCTCCCCTCCTCTCTCTCTCTCCTTTCTCTCCCTCCTTCTCTTTCCCCTTCCTTCTCTATCTCTCCCTCTCTCTCTTCCCTCTTCCTTCTCTACCTTTCCGCTTCGTCCCTCTCTCTCTTCCCCCTCTCTCTCCCTCTCCCTCACCCCCTCTCTCTCTCACTCCTCTCTCTCCCTCTCCCTCTTCCTTCTTCCTTCTCTACCTCTCCGCTTCGCCTCCCCCCTCTCTCTCTCCCCTCTCTCTCCCTCTCTCTCCGTCTCTTCTCTTTCTCTCAACATGACGTGCTGTTAAGAAGAAAACGGCTTGTCAAAGAGGTACAGTGACATCCCTCAACGTCTCACATCGATTGGCAACACCTCCAGGGGCTTTTGCTAACTGGTCATCTAGACAGCCAGGCTATGCAGGAATAAAAGTATAGAGGAATGGGTTTTTTTTTCTTCTTCGGTTCTTATTCATCAGCCCTTTTTTGTGTGTGCAAATCTCAGACAAAATGCCTCTCTCTCTCTCTCTTGTGTCTCTCTCTCTCTCTCTCTCGCTATATATATATATATAGGTGTGTGTGTGTGTGTGTGTGTGTGTGTGTGTGTGTGTGTGTGTGTGTGTGTGTGTGTGTGTGTGTGTGGTTCCATCTGTGTGTATCGCAGTCAGCTTGTCGCTTTCTCACTCTCTCACTGCCTCCGTCCTTCTTCTTCATCATCATCATCATCATCATCATCATTATTATCATCATTATCATCATCATCATCTTCTTCTTCTTCTGCTGCTGCTGCTGCTCCTCCTCCCCCTTCTCCTCCTTCTTCTTCTTCTCTTCTTCTTCCTCCTCCTCCATATGCTTCTTCTCCTCCTCCTCCTCCTTCTTCTTCTTCTTCATCTTCTCCTCCTCCTCCTCCTCTTTCTTCTCCTTCTGCTTCTCCATCTCTTCCTCCTCCTCCTCCTTCTTTTTCTTCTTCTTCTTCATTGGTATTGTGGTTGATGTAGCGGGTTTAAAAAAAATTGTTGGTGATCTCTTTTTGTTCTTTTTGTTTTCTTCTTATTCATTTATTTCATTCAGTTAGTGATCTATCTATCTATCTATCTATCTATCTATCTGTCTGTCTGTCTGTCTGTCTATCTATCTATCTATCTATCTCAATCTGTCTCAATCTGTCTGTTTGCCCATTTGTCTATCTATCTATCTATCTATCTATCTCAGTCTGTCTGTCTGCCCATTCATCTATCAATCTGATCATGTATATAAGCCTTTAAAAAAAATTCTGGTTGGTTTGCTTTTATTTATCTTAATTTTTGATTTTATGTTTTAATCCGGTGTTCGGTTGTCTCTTTGTGTGTGTGTGTGTGTGTGTGTGTGTGTGTGTGTGTGTGTGTGTGTGTGTCCGTGGTAAACTTTAACATTGACATTTTCTCTGCAAATACTTTGTCAGTTGACACCAAATTAAGCATAAAAATAGGAAGAATTCAGTTCTTTCCAGTCATCTTGTTTAAAACAATATTGCACCTCTCGGATGGGCACCAAAAAAAATAAAAAAATGAAGCCTAATTATATGCAAACTGCATTTACTGTTATATTAATATTTTTTGTATTCTCTAAACTTGGCACTTTGACCTCTTATTCTGACACAACAACAAGTGGAGTCATTATTATCATTTTTTGTCCAAACAGGAACTTCTTTTGCTAAGCATGGAAGTTTTATTTATTTTGCAAACGTTTTGGTGCAGATAGTAAAAAAAGGGAAATTACTTTGTAATTAATGCTAGGGGACTTAAGTTGCTTTAAACTGATCTTTCTCATCTTAAACATTACACTTTGAAATTATACTCAATACATAAAAAGCTTGGATTTGTTTTTTTAAAGTGTATCACAAGTGAGTCTTGAAGGCCTTGCCTCTCTTGTTCTTTTTGTTTCTATCTATCTCAATCTGTCTGTTTGCCCATTTGTCTATCTATCTATCTATCTATCTATCTATCTATCTATCTATCTTATTGATCTCAGTCTGTCTGTCTGCCCATTCAGCTATCAATCTGATCATGTATATAAGCCTTTAAAAAAAAAAAAATTCTGGTTGGTTTTGCTATCATTTATCTGAATTTTCGTTTTTATGTTGATCAGACACGAGAACAGATGCCCCGAACCCCTCAAAGCTTTTACTCAGTCTGAATTGCTTTCTTCTGCTCAGACTCCTCCACGAGTGGAAAGCAACAAAGAAAAAA
>NC_134909.1:13765420-13775420 GCF_041734735.1 Babylonia areolata | reverse complement strand
CAAGACGAGGTCAAGACGACTGGAGATGGAAACGGATGCAATGGATGACCAGGATGTCCTATGTGCCTCATCCTGCCCTCAGCACTCCACAGTGCTCTGCTGCAACCGCCTTCCTCTCCGTTGAACCATGAAGGTTTCTTCCGCAGAGTCCACCGGATCCAGTCTTCACATGCTTGGGTAGACAAGCCCTAACTCACCGAGAGTTTGAGACCCGTCGGCTACCCTCACCTAGTTTAGCCAGCCTGTCAAAGCCGTTGCCCGGGGATTGGGCGCTGCCGCATGCTAGCAGCTTCTAGGACCCATAAGTGAGAGCTGGGTGCCGGTGGGGACCAACAGAGGACGAACCACTCCCGGAAGAGCGTGACAAGCCCCCCCTCTAGAGGTACTACCCCTCCCGTGCACCCCCTAACCCCCACTACTACTACTACTACTACTACTACTACTAACATCATCAACAACAACAAAAATAACAATAATAACAACAACGACAAATGTAACATTTATGCTAATGTGATAATCATAAAACAACAACACCAGCTACTACTACTACTACTACTACTGCAGACCGAACCTCAGCTCTCCCAGGCAAAGAACTCGTGGTGTTTACAATTAAAACAAATGGACACAGGAAAGTAACATTTACATTAACAAAAATCCACAACTTTACATCTTACAAGTTTTCTTCTTTCTTTCTTTATAATTTCATATTCACTCTACCTTTTCTTTCTTTCTTTCTTTCTTTTCTTGCTTCCCATTTTTGTTATTCTTGCATTCATTCTTCATTGTCTGATCAACGAATTTCCCATTTCGCTTCGTCAAGTCTCCGCATTCAGCTCTTTCAAGTCTGGCCTCAAAACTCACCTCTTCCCAAGATAGCCTCCCTTCCCTGCCTCTTCCTTGTCTTCAGTTTCTCTACTTTTAGAGTGAAACATGCGTGTGAATGACCGATGTGAAAGCGCTTAGACTTGTCTCTGCATAAGTTTCAGCGCTGTATAACTCAGTTTCAGTTTCACTTTCTCAAGGAGGCGTCACTGCGTTCGGACAAATCCATACACGCTACACCACATCTGTTGAGCAGATGCCTGACCAGCAGCATAACCCAACGCGCTTAGTCAGGCCTTGAGTGCATGCTTACATATTTGTGTACCTATGAAAGGGGATTTCATTTTACGTAATTTCGCCAGAGGACAACACTCTCGTTGCCATGGGTTCTTTTTCAGTGCGCCAAGTGCGTGCTGCACACGGGACCTCGGTTTATCGTCTCATCCGAAAGACTAGACGCTCAGTTTGATTTTCCAGTCAAACTTAGGAGAAAGGGCGAGAGCGGGATTCGAACCCACACCCTCACGGACTCTCTGTATTGGATCTGAGCGTCTTAACCATTCTGCCACCTTCCTCCTCGTATAACTACTATTCATTATTATTCATATTATTCATTATCATTATTATTATTGTCTGTCTTTGTTTCTTTCCTTCCTTTCTTCCTTCCTTCCTTCCTTCCTTCCTCTCCTTCTGTCCGTTCTCTCTTTCCTTGAACTCTGTTTCTGTCATCCTCCATTATTTTCTCATTTTCTTCCTGGCTATTATCCTTTCTTTCGTTCTTTCTTTTCTTTTTTTTTATCCATCCATCCATCCATCCATCGATCGATCCATCCATTCTATGATTTAATATTCAACTGCGCGAGTGTATTTTGGCACTTGTTTCTGTGCTTGTGCTTGTGCTTGTGCTTATGCTTGTGTGTGTGTGTGTGTGTGTGTGTGTGTGTGTGTGTGTGTGTGTGTGTGTGTGTGTGTGTGTGTGTGTGTGTGTTTGTGTGGTGTTGTGGAAGGGGAGGTAGAAAGAGAGGGGAAAGAAGTATAAAGCACTTTGAGAAGTTAGATTGAAAAAAAAACGTGCTATATAAATGTCCATTCCTCATTTTCTACTTAGCAGCAGCAGCAGCAGCAGCAGTAGTAGTGCTAGTAGTAGCAGTAGTAGTAATAGTCGTAGTAGTCGTAGTGGTCGCAGAAGTGTTCATATTAGTATTTTCATTATAATTATCATTCTAATATAATAAAGATAACAACAACAATAATAATAATAATAATAATGATAACACCAACAAGAACAAGAACAACAACAACAATCATCATCATCATCATCATCAGTAGTAGTAGTAGTAGTAGCAGTAGTAGGAGTAGTAGTAATTCATTCATTCATCCATCCATCCATCCATCCATTCATTCACTCATCCATCCATTCACTCATCCATCCATCCATCCATCCATCCATTCACTCATCCATCCACTCATCCATCCATCCATCCATCCATCCATCCATCCACCCACCCACCCACCCACCCATCCACCCTTCCACCCATCCATCCACCCATTCACTCATCCATCCATTCCTTCATTCATCCATTCCTTCCTTCCTTCTTTACACCCCCCCCCCCCCACCCCCATCCCCCTCTCTCTCTCCTCTCCAGGTCTGACCGTGACCCCGTTCCGGGGCCACCCCAACGTGCACCACGTGCGCTGCACAGGGGAGGCCCTCAACCCAGACTCCAACGTTCTGATCGTCGCCCTTTTCGAGCACCCCAAGGACGTCACGGTGGCCTCCGTCATCTTCGGCAGCAGTCGCCAGTGCTTCACCTCTGCTCTCTTCTCCTCCTGCGAGATCGATCTGTTGGACTCGCGGAAGACCAGCGTCAACACCTTGCTTGTGGATTTACCTGTCGGAGCCGTCAGGGTGTTCGGCTGCAACGTGACCTTCTCCCGGGCCAGAGGGAGGTCTGGATTGAGGACCTGGTACCTGGTGGTGAACGTCACTGGTGAGTGTGTGTTGGAGTGTTGTGTTGTGTTGTTGTGTTGTGTTTGTTGTTGTGGTTGTGGTTGTGTTGTGTTGTGTTGTGTGTGTGTGTGTGTGTGTGTGTGTGTGTGTGTGTGTGTGTGTGTGTGTGACATAGTCTCTCTCTCTTTCTTTGTGTGTGTGTGTGTGTGTGTGACTCTCTCTCTCTTTCTCTCTCTTTGTGTATGTGTGTGCATGTGTGTGTGTGGGGGGGGGGGGGGGGGGCGTGTGGGAGTGGATGGTGTGTGTGTGCATGCGTCTGAGTGTGTGTGTATGTGTGTGTGTGTTTGTATGTGTGTGTGTGTGTGTGTGTGTGCGTCTGGGGAGGGGGTGAGGGGGGGGGGGGGTAAATGGACGGGGGAGAGGAGCACAGGGGGGAAAGTGGTGGTGGGAAGGAGAGTGGAATTTGCTGGAGTAGTTGGAGGTAAGTGGTGTTGTGTGTTGTTGTCGTTTTTGTTCTGGCTGCTGTCGTGTGTGGGGGTAGGGGTGAGAGTGAGGAGGTGGTGGTGGTGGTGGTGTGGTGTGGTGTGTGGGATGGGTGTTTTTTGGTGTGTGTGTGTGTGTGTGTGTGTGTGTGTGCGTGCGCGCTTGTGTGTGTGTGTGTGTGTGTGTGTTGGTGGAAAGAGAGAGAGATGTCTGAATGGTTTATTGTGCAGGTCTTTCTGCCAATGACAACAGGTGTGTGTGTGTGTGTGTGTGTGTGTGTGTGTGTGTGTGTGTGTGTGTGTGTGTGTGTGTGTGTGTGTGTGTGTGTGTGTGTGTGTGTGTGTGTGTGTGTGTGTGTGTGTGTGCGTGTGTGTGTGTGCCCCCCCGCGCGCACTGGCTATTTGTTTTGTCACTGCCTTTCAAGTCACTGTCATTGTCTTTTTGTTGTTGTTGATGTTGTTGTGTGTTTCTTCTCTCTCTCTCTCTCTCTCTCTCTCTCTCTCTCTCTCTCTCTCTCTCTCTCTCTCTCTTCCCCCATCCCTCTGTCTCTTTGTTCTCTGTCTCTCTCTCTCCATCCTCCCTCTCCCTCTGTCTCTTTGTCTCTTCCTCTCTGTCAGTGTCTGTCTGTCCGAATATGCGTGAGCATGAAATTCACACATAGAGAGATAGATACATTGAGAGAGAGAGAGAGAGAGAGAGAGAGAGAGAGAGAGAGAGAGAGAGAGAGAGATTCAAGATTCAAGATTCAAATGGTTTAATGACTTAAGCAACATGCTCATATCACCGTGGAAAACACGCTCCCCCCCTCTCCCACCCCTTCGAACGTTCCCTCCCTCCTACACTTTTCACAACATTCTATTGCTTTCCATAGGGAAGACAAAACAATATCTAACGGTATGTATACGCACAATCATCGTAGACTACTGCTGAGGTTGATATCTAAGTAACCCGAGGCCATCGACCCGATTACGTAGTCACAGAGAGGGAGGGGGAGAGAGAGAGAGAGAGAGAGAGAGAGAGAGAGAGAGAATATTCAAATAACATTTGTCAATTTAACTATCTTCACAATCGATTAACATACATTTCCACCAACGAATCAATTAAACAGTGGCAACATAAATCGAATGGCATTTTGCATGCTAAGAATTGGTTTTCGAAATGAAGCTTTGTATGTGAGATCATTTACGCTGAGTCACTTCGCAGTCTTAAGCTATGGTAAATAAATTTTGCTAAGCTGTTTGAATGTTGCACATCACACAAAAACGCCATGGGATGTATTTTAAGTTTCTTCACGTTTTCTTTTGTAAAATATTTCTGTCTTAAATCATCGGTTGCTGTGCACATCGACAGAAAATGCGTTTCATCTTCCAATCGGCATTTACACAAAGGACACGATAAATCTACCCCATAGTCAGAAGAAAAGCGTAATTTATGTGTTTTTATGTCAGATATGCCAAGCCTGAATCGAATGAATGTGTCTCGAAGTTTAATATTTTTGATACTTTCGAAGTAAGGTTCTAAAGATAATTCAGTTTTGAACAATCTGTACACAGAATATCTTTCACGTTCCTTGATTCTTTCATTCCACCCTTGAAACCAGCAGTCAGATATACGTTCTTTATATTCTCGTAAAAACCAGTTAATCTCTTGTACCCCTTGATTAAGCCAAACAAACCCAAAACCATAAATTGTTAAATGTCTCTGGACATCCGTGACCCAGCAATCTTTACCATTGTCATGAATATTAAGAAGCATGTTGTATGATTTCTTAGGAAGTCTACTATTTTCCATTCTGGTAAGACGTAGCCAATATCGAATTGCATTTACTTTTGCATCTATCCATAGTGGTTTCCTGCCCGTTTCACCATATACCATGTCGTTTGGCGTTTTGGGGGATACATTAAGAAATTTTTTTAAAGCAAATAAATGTGCCTTTTCAATGCGTGAGTCGTTTAGCAAGCCCCAAACCTCTGACCCGTATAAAAGCATGGGTTTAATTTGTGTATCAAATAATTTGAAGACAAGCGATGGAGTTACATCACCAATACTCCACATGGTTCTAAATATATCAATAATTCCAGCTTTTGCTTTAGTTATATGTTTGTTAAGAGAGAAAGAGAATGAAAGCCGAGTGCTGAGCAAAATTCCTAGGTAATTGTAAGCATTAACAATTTTTATCTCCGTACCTTTGTAAAACCATCTTTCTCGACTAGCAATGTACCCACCCTTCCTAAAAATAACAATATTCGATTTTTCCAGATTTACTGTGAGATTAAGGGAATCTGCATTCTTTGCTAGCAAAGTCAGCTGATGCTGTAATCCAACTGGAGTGAATGATATCAAAGCTACGTCGTCAGCAAATAGCAATATAAACAATTCGTAAAAATCTGGGTAAAGCTGAGCTCCATGTTTTCCATTACTAACAATGTCAGTGGCTAGTTCGTTAATAAATAAGGAGAAGAGTAATGGGCTAGTTATTTCCCCTTGTTTGAGTCCTTTTTGACAAAAAAGAAAATCTGACAGTCCCGACCCGTCCCCACTTCTGACTCGGAATTTTACCGTTTGGTACATGCTTTGAATTGCGTAGAATATTCTCCCACTTAAGCCATGTTTCAAAAGTATAGGCCAGAGTTTACTGTATGATACAAAGTCGAATGCTTTCTTGAAGTCGATGAAGGCAACATAAAGTTTTTTATTTTGTGCTAAGTATTTCTGAATGACTGCAAAGAGTGTAAAAATATGATCTATTGTAGAGTGATCCTTCCTAAAACCCGCTTGCTCTTCTCCTATACTTTCATTCTCCTCGATCCAAGTGACTAGACGCTTATTAAGTATATAACTGTACAGCTTACTACATACATTTAAAAGGGAAATCCCACGATAGTTATTTGGGTCATCTGTTTTACCTTTCTTGTAAACTGGTTGAATAATTGCTTCTGACCAAGACTCTGGGTATTGCCCAGTGCTAAAGGCTTGATTAAATAAACGTACCAAAAATGGTGCTACAGTACTTGCAGAGTAGATAAATACCTCAGGAATTAAAGTATCAGGGCCACCAGCTTTATTATGTTTTAAATGGTTGATAGCATCAAAGACTTCATCAATTAGAATATCACCGTTTAACTGCAAATTGAATTCATCATCATGATCACATCCATCATGGATAATTACTTTCTTTGGATCCATAATGTTTATGGCATCAAATACTGTAGCAAAGTACTTTATCCATTCTTCCTTTGAGATGTTTCCATTAATAATTTTCCTTGATGATATTGACTTAATGGTAGCCCAAAATGTTTTTGGGTCATCGATACTATCAATAATCTTATTTTTCATATGACTTTTATACATGGCGGATTTTGATTTTAACAAGTGTTTATATTCATGTCGCTTTAAGAGGTAGTCATCCATCTTTTCATTTAAACCACTATTTCTATATTGTCTGAGTGAACGTTTTGTAATTGCTTTACTTTCTCGGCATTCTTTGTCATACCATTTTTGTTTGCGAGCATGATTTGATACCGTTATTTTCCTCTCCATGCATGAGGAAGCTTGCACTAATATTGATGTAAGCCTATTCACAGCTTCATGCATATCGGTCTCAACCAACCTTGTTGCCAATAGTAAATTATCCAGCAGGCTGTCTAGCTCGTTTTTGAACATGTCTAATTTTGTAGGATCCCACACAAGCTTTTCTATAACAATAGGCTTGTTCCTTATTGGAATCGACTGAGTACTTTTTGTGCACCTCAGCTGACAAGTGATTGGCATATGCTGAGAGTCTATCCTCTCTCCTATGCTCATTTTCTGCGGCAAGTGAGCAATCGTACGTGATATAACAAAATAGTCTATTACACTATTTCCTGCGCTAGAAATGAATGTAAATCGACCATTGTCGTCACCAGTGCAGTTGCCATTGAGGAAAACTAGATCAAAAAGTGCTCCTAAATCTAAGAGTTTTGTACCGAAATCATTTTCTCCCTGATCTTCAGAATTTCTTATTTCTTGATCTGAAAGCGAGCTATCTTTCCATTGTTCAGAATAACTTTCAACATGCATCCTCATAATAGGCTGCTTATTGGATGTTCTGGCATTGAGATCGCCACATATAAAGAACGGAACGTCACCATATTTCTCAACTATCTGTAACAGACAGTTTTCAAGCATTTCAATCCCGTCATTAAAGTCAGAGCCTGCATAGAAAGGTGAGCCTACAGGTGGCAAGTATGTGCAAACAAGAAACATATCGTTACTAATACCGAAGAGATTCTTTGACAGCTTTAAAATGATAAGGTTATTACCATCGAATTCAATTCTTTGAATGTATTTTTCAATAGTTTTCCGAACCATAACTATGACACCACCCGATTTTCGACCAGTAACGGATAACTTAACGGCTGGTGAAACATACAGTATGAAATCTGAAAATACGTCAGTTTTTGTATCTGAAACAAATGTCTCAAGTAAACAGACTAAATCAAACTTATTTAAATAGTTCACGAAATCTGTATCCTGAATTTTAGATGTAAATCCAGCGATATTATAAGAAAGGAATGAAACATATTTTATATTCATAAAAACAGGGCCTTGGCCTCTATCCTATTTATTACCTGGATGACCATCAGTCTTTTTCTTAGTTTGCTTTTTAGTTGCATGCCTTCTTTGTTTGTCTGAATTCTTATTTGGACAATGTGTCAGCCATGGTTGAATAGCAGACTGTCTGTACGACGTACGGCGCCCTCTAGTCTGTCTTGGTGAAAATGCAGGAGCCATGGCGTTGAGGTCTGACACGGGAGCAGTTCCCGGACTCTGGGCTGAAGGGGTGCGACTGTGACCTGAGCATGTGGACCTAGTGGGCAAGGTTGAAGTACCAGGACCCTGACCTGCTAAGGCGTTTCTCTGGGGCAGGTGTGGAGGGGCAGGTCCCTCACCTGAGAAGACGTTCCTCTGGGGCTGGTGTGGAGGGGCAGGTCCCTCACCTGAGGAGACATTCCTCTGGATCTGGTGTGAAGGGGCAGGTCCCTCAACTGCTGGGACATTCCTCTGGGGCTGGTGTGAGGGGGCAGGTCCCTCACCTGAGAAGACGTTCCTCTGGATCTGGTGTGAAGGGGCAGGTCCCTCACCTGAGAAGACGTTCCTCTGGATCTGGTGTGGAGGGGCAGGTCCCTCACCTGAGAAGACGTTCCTCTGGAGCTGGTGTGGAGGGGCAGGTCCCTCACCTGAGAAGACGTTCCTCTGGGGCTGGTGTGGAGGGGCAGGTCCCTCGCCTGCTGGGGCATTCCTCTGGAGCTGGTGTGGAGAGGCAGGTCCTTCACCTGCTGGGACATTCCTCTGGAGCTGGTGTGGAGGGGCAGGTCCCTCACCTGATAAGTCGTTCCTCTGGATCTGGTGTGGAGGGGCAGGTCCCTCACCTGATAAGACGTTCCTCTGGATCTGGTGTGGAGGGGCAGGTCCCTCACCCGAAAAGACGTTCCTCTGGTTCTGGTGTGGAGGGGCAGGTCCCTCACCTGCTGGGACATTCCTCTGGGGCTGGTGTGGAGGGGCAGGTCCCTCACCTGATAAGTCGTTCCTCTGGATCTGGTGTGGAGGGGCAGGTCCCTCACCTGATAAGTCGTTCCTCTGGATCTGGTGTGAAGGGGCAGGTCCTTCACCTGAGAAGTCGTTCCTCTGGGTCTGGTGTGGAGGGGCAGGTCCCTCACCCGTGAAGACGTTCCTCTGGAGCTGGTGTGGAGGGGCAGGTCCCTCACCTGAGAAGACGTTCCTCTGGGGCTGGTGTGGAGGGGCAGGTCTCTCAACTGCAAGGACGTTCCTTGAGGACTGGTTCGGAGGGGCAGGTCCCTGACTTGCATGGACGTTCCTCTGGAGCTGGTGAGGAGGGGCAGGTCCCTCAACCGAGAAAACGTTCCTCTGGGGGTGGTGTGAAGGGGCAGGTCCCTCACCTGCGAAGACGTTCCTCTGGATCTGGTGTGGAGGGGCAGGTCCCTCACCTGCAAGGACGTTTCTCTGGGGCTGGTGAGGAGGGGGAGGACTCTGGTCTGGAAGGTCGCTCCCATGAAATTGTTCGGGAGAAGCTTTTCTCAGCTCCTGGCTTGGTTCGGGAATCCCGTGTGGTTGGCTACTGTCTTGAGGTGCAGATCTCTGAGGATAAATTTGCGCCGTACACACCTCATTCAATGGCTGGTCTTGCTCTGGTTCTTCGGGCATGGTTTCTAACGCTGTACCCCAAGTAACCATACTCAGCTGATCAAAATCGGGATCTGACTGCTCACTGCTGGCGTCATCCTGTATGTCTTCTCTAGAGACAGCGGACCTATCAGAAAAGCTCTCTGTGCTGGATATCTCCTCGTATGGTCCATGACTAGCTTTCAACGTCCAGTGAGTGTTCACTGATGAACGAGGCGTGTCACGGGTACAGCATCTTCTTGTAGGGGGAGACCCGTCACTGATGCACAAAACTGTCTGTTCTCTGTCTCGAGTCAGGCTGTCATTCAGTCGGCTGTTACAGGCGTTCGGCCCGTTAACCTTTAAATTTGGTTCCCTACTTTGTGTTCTGGGTTGATAAGCTGCGCCAAAGTGTCCCATCGCGTGATAAGTGCCGGTGTGGACTGTGCTGTTGCTGTTAACACAATTTCTACTTCTGGAGGGTGTGGAAAAGGAATCTTTCTTTGGAATCAAAGGCGATGTTTTCAGTTTGCCGTTGACGAAGTAACCGTGTATTCCCTGCCTTCTGAGAGCAGACAGTTG
>NC_134909.1:13737920-13750420 GCF_041734735.1 Babylonia areolata | reverse complement strand
TGCTGTTTCTGTTGCTGATGTTGTTGTTGCTTCTGTTGTTGTTGTTGTTGTTGTTGCTGTTGCGAATGTTGTTATTGTTCCTTCTGTTGCTGATGTTGTTGTTGCTGCTTCTGTTGCTGATGTTGTTGTTGTTGCTTCTGTTGCTGATGTTGTTGTTGTTGCTTCTGTTGCTGATGTTGTTGTTGCTGTTGCTAATGTTGTTATTGTTCCTTCTGTTGCTGATGTTGTTGTTGTTGCTTCTGTTTCTGATGTTGCTGTTGTTGCTTCTGTTGCTGATGTTGATGATGTTGCTTCTGTTGCTGTTTGCTATTGTTGTTGTTGTTTTCATTTCTTTCCTCTCTGTCCACTTTCCTGCCTGGCCTCCTCTTCCGCCTGTAGTTAATTCCAGAACGGATTCACTGTGATTTCATTTTTGACAGCTAAAAAGAAACAACAACAACAACAAAAAAAAACCCACCCCAAAAGCAAACAAACAAACAAACAAACAAAAATAAAACAACAACCAAAAGCCAAAAACACACACACACAGAAAATGTACAAAACAGATTTTTCAAATGCCAGCGGGATTATTCACATACCCTGGACGCCATTACCGCCCCCCCCCCCACCCCCCACCGCCCCCTCTTCCCCTTCTGTACCTCACAAAACACACAAACCCTCACACCACACCTCCCCACCCCCACTTAAAAAAAAGAAAGAAGGAACGAAAATCAAATATTGACATGTAAAATCATAAGAGTGCAGAATAATCTAGTCCGGGCGGAAACCCTCCAACCCCCCCCACTCTATCCCCCTCCCCCCCCCCCCCCCAAAAAAAAAGGGCACAGTACACCACAATAAAGCACAGCACAGCACAGCACAGTACAGTACAACACGGCACATTACACCACACCACAGCACAACACGGCAAAGTACAGTAAAGTAGAGCACAGTACAACACAGCACAGCACAGCCCAGCACAGTACAGCACAGCACTGTACAGTACAGCACAGCAAGTACAACACGGTACAGTACACCACAATACAGCACAACACAACACAGTACACCACAATACAGTATAGTACAGTACAGCACAACACATCACAGTACACCACAATACAGCACAACACAACACAGTACACCACAATACAGTATAGTACAGTACAGCACAGCACAGTACACCCCAGTACAGTACAGTACAGCACAACACATCACAGTACACCATAATACAGCACAGCACAGTACACCACAATACAGCACAGTACAACACGGCACAGTACAGTACAATACAGCACAGTACAGCACAATACAGCACAGCACAGCACAACACGGTACAGTACACCACAATACAGCACAGCACAGCACAGCACAATGCAACACGCACAGTACACCACAATACAGCACAGCACAGCACAGTACACCACAATACAGCACAGCACAGCACAGTACACCACAATACAGCACAACACAGCACATCACATTACACCACAATACAGCACAACACAGCACATCACGGCACAGTACACCACAATACAGCACAGCACATCGCAGTACACCACAATACAGCACAGCACAGTACAGAACAACATAGCGCAGCACAGTACAGTACAACACAGTTCAGAACAGTACAACACAGCACAGGACATCACGATAAGCACAGTACAGTACAGTTCAGTACAAAACAGCACAGTACAGCACACCACAACACAGCACAGTACAGCAAAGCACAGCACAGTACACTACAATACAGCACAGCACAGTACAGTACAACACGGCACAGCACAGTAAAGCACAGTACAGTAGAAAACAGCACAGTACAGCACACCACATCACAGCACAGTACAGGAAAGTAGAGTACAGCACAGCACAGCACAGTACACTACAATACAGCACAGCACAGTACAGTACAACACGGCACAGCACAGTAAAGCACAGTACAGTAGAAAACAGCACAGTACAGCACACCACATCACAGCACAGTACATCACAGACCAGCACAGCAAGTACAACACGGTACAGTACACCACAACACAGCACAGCACAGCACAGCACAGCACAGCAAGGCACAGCACAGCAAGGCACAACACAACCTTGGCACAACGCAGCCCACGCCCTAGCACACAGCAAACCACAGCAAAAGCACAACACAGTGCAATGCAGTACAACTCACTACAATGCAACAGAAAGCAGCAAAGTACAGGCCTCAGTCCAAGTCTGCTTCAGTGCGATACAGTTGTGCCAACACCACAAAACACAGTTTCAGTTTCTCAAGGAGGTGTCACTGCTTACGGAGAAATCCATGTACATACACTACACCATATATACCAGGCAGGCAGATGCCTGAAAAGCAGCATAATCCAACGCGCTTGCCAGGCCTTGACTGCATGCATATGTCTCTCTCTCTCTCTCTCTCTCTCTCTCTCTCTCTCTCTCTCTATATATATATATATATATATATATAGAGAGAGAGAGAGAGAGAGAGAGAGAGAGATAGATAGTTAGATATAGATATATAGATATATGTATATATATATGTATATATATATGCATATCTATATATATATATCTATCAGAATGAATTTTTTCTACAGAATGGTGCCAGGGGACAACGCTTTTGTTGCCATGGGTTCTTTTTTTTTTAGTGTGTGCCATGCACGTGACTTCACACAGGACATCAGTTTATCGTCTTCATCTGAATGACCATACGCTCATTCTGATTTTCCGAATCGAACTTGGGGGAGAAAAAAAAAAAAAAAGGGGGAGTGAGAGCAGGATTGGAACCCCAGATCATTACGGACACTGTATTGACAAGATAAGTGTCTTAACCATTCTACCACATCCTTACGGACACTGTATTGACAAGATAAGTGTCTTAACCATTCTACCACATCCTTACGGACACTGTATTGGCAAGATAAGTGTCTTAACCATTCTACCACATCCTTACGGACACTGTACTGGCAAGATAAGTGTCTTAACTATTCTCCCACATCCTTACGGACACTGTACTGGCAAGATAAGTGTCTTAACTATTCTCCCACATCCTTACGGACACTGTATTGGCAAGATAAGTGTCTTAACCATTCTATCACATCCTTACGGACACTGTGTTGACAAGATAAGTGTCTTAACCATTCTACCACATCCTTACGGACACTGTGTTGACAAGATAAGTGTCTTAACCATTCAACCACATCCTTACGGACACTGTATTGGCAAGATAAGTGTCTTAACCATTCTACCACATCCTCACGGACACTGTACTGTCAAGATAAGTGTCTTAACTATTCTCCCACATCCTTACGGACACTGTATTGGCAAGATAAGTGTCTTAACCATTCTACCACATCCTTACGGACACTGTGTTGACAAGATAAGTGTCTTAACCATTCTACCACATCCTTACGGAAACTGTACTGGCAAGATAAATGTCTTAAGCATTCTGCCCTCCCTCCATTTACTGCAACAACACAGTACAACGCGAATAAACAGAATAACTGTGCAGTGATGGCCTAGAGGTAACGCGTCCGCCTAGGAAGCGAGAGAATCTGAGCGCGCTGGTTCGAATCACGCCTCAGCCGTCGATATTTTCTCCCCCTCCACTAGACCTTGAGTGGTGGTCTGGACGCTAGTCATTCGAATGAGATGATAAACCGAGGTCCCGTGTGCAGCATGCGCTTAGCGCACGTAAAAGAACCCACGGCACCAAAAGGCTTGTTTCTGGCAAAAAAAAAATTCTGTAGAAAAATCCACTTCGATAGGAAAACAAATGAAACTGCATTAAGGAAAAATACACAAAAAAAAGAAAAAGAAAAAAAAAAAGGATGGCGTTGTAGTGTAGCGACGCGCTCTCGCTGGGGGAGAGGGGCCCGAATTTCACACAGAGAAAACTGTTGTGATAAAAAGAAATACAAATAGAAATGGAAATAAAGTCCTGTCCATGCATGTTGGTACCCTCTGTTGTTTTGTTATCTTTCTTTGGTGTCCTTTTCCCTGCTATGTCATGAGTCGTTCGTTGTCGTTTGCAGGTTGATGTTGTTGTTGACGGGCGCAATAGCCGAGTGGTTAAAGCGTTGGACTGTCAATCTGAGGGTCCCGGGTTCGAATCACGGTGACGGCACCTGGTGGGTAAAGGGTGGAGATTTTTTTTACGATCTCCCAGGTCAACATATGTGCAGACCTGCTTAGTGCCTGAACCCCCTTCGTGTGTACATGCAAACAGAAGATCAATTACGCACGTTAAAGATCCTGTCATCCATGTCAGCGGTCGGTGGGTTGTGGAAACAAGAACATACCCAGCATGCACACCCCCGAAAATGGAGTATGGTTGCCTACATGGCGGCGTAAAAACAGTCATACACGTAAAAGCCCACTCGTGTGCATACGAGTGAACGCAGAAGAAGAAGAAGAAGAAGAAGAAGAAGAAGTTGTTGTTTTGGGGGGTTGGGGTTGGTGGCTGTTGTTGTTCTGACGATGTGTTTGTGTTTGTGTTTGTTGGTTTGTTTCGTTTCCTATGTGTTGTATTTCATTGACAGTTTTGTTCTTTGATGCTGCTGTCATTGTCTGTCTGTCTGTCTCTATTCCCGACCCCCCCCCCACCCCCCGCTCTCTCTTTCTCTCTCTTCGTACAGTTGTGGCAGGTGTTTATCAGTTCTGATATATATATATATATATATATATATATATATATATAGAGAGAGAGAGAGAGAGAGAGAGAGAGAGAGAGAGAGAGAGAGAGAATGAAATGCAACACTTGCCAAAAGAGGGTCTCATTGTCAATAGTAATACGATCTGTGTTCGTTATCAGTATCACTCTTTGTCTCTCTCGCTGTCCTTCTCTCGCTCTCTCTTGCTGTCTCTCTCTCTCTCTCTCTCTCTCTCTCTCTCTCTCTCTCTCTTTTTCTCGCTGTCTCTCTGTGTGCTGATGTTGTGATGTTGATACGTACGTTATAACTGTTGAATATTATTGTCGCTGTAAAGAAAGAGAGAGGGAGACACAGAGAGAGAGAGAGAGAGAGAGAGAGAGAGGGGGGGAGAGACAGACAAAGAGAGAGAGAGAGAGAGAGAGAGAGAGAGAGAGAGAGAGAGAGGGGGGGGGGGAATGAAACAACCAGAGAGATGCAAGCGATTCTTGATTCTTGTTTGAAGCTTCCTATTTATATTTTGTTTTTATTTTTTAAAATCTTTTTTAAAATCTTAAAAACAACAACAAAAAACCCAAAAAAACAAAACACACACACAAAAAAAACAACAACAAAAAAACAACATCTTATCTTACCCTGTTCTGATCTGTTGTGCTGGGTTTTCTTTATTTCGTTTGTTTATTCCTTTAATTCAATGCTATGTTTGACATATATTCTTTCTTTCGTTTGTTTATTCCTTTAATTCAATGCTATGTTTGACATATATTCTTTCTTTCGTTTTGTGTTTGTTCCTGCTAGTTTGTCCTTTCTTTTCTTTTCTTTTTTTTCCTTCTATCTTTATCATCTGTCACAGATTTTTCTTTCCTTCATTCTTTCTCTCTGTTTCTCTGCATATCCCTTTGTCAAGTAGTCTGTATGTCGGTTAGTCGAATATTTCTTTCCTTCTTTCTTTCTTTTTTCTTTCTTTCTTTCTTTCTTTCTCATAATTACTCCACATTGTTCCCTTGTTCCAATGCCCCACTTGTTTTTCCTATCTTATTTTATTTTGTTTTATTGTATTTTATTTCATTTTTATCTTATTTTATTTTATTGTATGTTATTTCATTTTTGCTTCATTTTTATTTTATTCTATCTTATATCATTTTATTTCATTCTATTTTCATTCCATTTTAATTTTTAACGCATTTCATTTTATTTTGCTTTATTTCATCTTATTTCATTTACTTTTTTTTTTTTCTTATTTCATTTTGCTTGTCCACCTCCTGCGTCTCATTCCGTTTGTTCTGCTCGCCTTGGCTGATTCCAATACCTTTATCTCCCCTTGGGTGGAGGCAGCTCCATCCTCTCCCCCCCCACCCGCCGCCCACCATCTCCTCCCACCCTTTAACCCCCCACCCCCCCCACCCATTTTTTCTGCTCGTTCTTTCTTCTTTTTCTTTCTGACATTTTTTTTTTTAATGAATTTCTCGCTACGGAAACCATGATGGTTACTTTTGTGGTCGGCTGAGTTACAAAGCACCGATGAAGTTAATTAAACTTCATGCACGTGCATGCATGTGATGATAATACTGCTGCTGTTTCTGTTTCTACTGCTACTACTACTACTTCTGCTGCTGCTGCTACTATATATATATATATATATATATATATATATATATATATAAATTATTATGATAGTCAGTTGTGTCCGCCTATGACCATCAAAACAGCAGAGGAGGCAACTGCTGTTCCGACTATTTGGGCTAGAATTTGATTGTAGTGGAGAGTGTCTTGCCCAAGTTACATCCCCACTTTCTCGGCCAAGAGGGTTTTAGGACAGTCAGCGTTGGGATGGTTCCCAAAGGCCAACTAGCCCACAAGGCTGCAGCACTAAGAGCCAGTGCAATTTTGCCTCCTAGTTTGAGAGTCATAGTCCTTCACAAAAGACTAAGCTGTAAATGGTTTCCTACTGACTGGAGAAACCATTGATAATACAGCTCTCACTTCGCTTTCTTTTATTTTTATTTTTATATTTATTTATTTTTTATGTATTTATCTATTATTTATTCACCTATTTTTGAGTGCGTTGGGTTACGCTGCTGGTCAGGCATCTGCTTGGCAGATGTGGTGTAGCGTATATGGATTTGTCCGAACGCAGTGACGCCTCCTTGAGCTACTGAAACTGAAACTGAAACTCACTTTGCTGTTGGCACAAATGTAAAACTTATGTCAATCTATGATATAAGCCAAGTGTTGAGCTAAAACTACTACTACTACTACTGATGATGATGACTACGATTTTGACACTGTACTACTACTACTACTGCTACTGCCAATGCTGCTGCTACTACTGCAACCACTTATGACAATAAAACTAATACTAATGCCAACACTGCTACTGCTGCTAGTGGTGGTGGAGCTGCTACTACTGCTACTATTACTAATAAAGTACAGTTCACACAATAGTGACAAAAACCGGGAATGAGGTACAATAGTCAACAATTCGAAACAAACTAAAACAAAAGAAACAACAACAACAACAAAAAACTTCTACAAAACGCCTACACATTGCGAAATATATCAGCGTCTGCTGTAGGCAAAACACAGCAAACACAGACGCCGAAGACAGAAGAAACAGAAAGAGAGAACTTATGAGCCCTTCGCTGTTCTGTTGATGGCCATTTTGTGGGGTTTGAAAGAAGAGGAAGGGGCGTTGGAGTTGACTCCCTTTCGATTTCCTCAACAGCGTCGGCTGCGTCGCCCGTCTTTGGAGTGACATAAAGCCCAACATTGTGAGGCGGGGAGTGAGAAAGAAGGAGAATGGGAAGAGAACGAGAGAGAGAGAGAGAGAGAGAGAGAGAGAGAGAGAGAGCACTTAATAAACACTGAACACTGAAATGTTTGATGTCATTAGCTGTAGTAAAGCTCTAGTGACATAGGAGGTACAAATCGGAACAGAAAAACAAACAAACAACCCCCCCCCAAAAAAAAAAAACAACAACAAAAACCCACAAAAACAACAACAACAAACAAACAACCCCCCCCCCCAAAACCCACAAAAACAAAAACAAACAAACAAACAAACAAACAAAACCCAAACAAACAAAGCAAAAAACAAACAAACAAACAAACAAAAAAAAACACAAAAAAAGAAGAAGAAAAAAATAGAAAAACAAAAACAAAAACGATGCAAAACAGATAATATGGAATAGAAATGAAAAAAAAAAAATCATTGAAGCAAAATAAACTACAAAAGGTATAGGCGACACTTTGGTACTTCGTCACTAGCACTGAAAAAGTTCATGTGGCAAAGGGGGTACAAGAGAGAGAGAGAGATAGAGAGAGAGAGAGAGAGAGAGAGAGAGAGAGAGAGGGCGATGTGGGTAGGTGGGGGCATGGGGGAGAAGAGGTCAATTGTTTAGGGTGAGAAGATATTGTTTTGTGTTTGTTTGTTTGATTCTCTTGTTTTCTTTCTTTCTGTCTGTCTTCCCCCCCCCCCCCAACATTTACTCGAGTCTCATGCTTGTCCTCGATATCGTCGTCGTCATCATCTTCATCATCGTCATCGTGATGATCGTCGATGGTGATCTTCTTCTTCTCCTCCTCCTTCTTCTTCTTCTCCTCCTCCTCCTCCTCCTACTTCTTCTTCTTCTCCCTCTTCTTCTTCTTCTTCTGCTTACTCCTCCTCCTCCTCCGCCTTCTTCCCCTCCTCCTCCTCCTCCTTCTTCTTCTCCTCCTCCTCCTTCTTCTTCTCCTCCTCCTCCTTCTTCTTCTCCTCCTCCTCCTTCTTCTTCTTCTTCTCCTCCTCCTTCTCCTTCTCCTCCTCCTCCTTCTTCTTCTCCTCCTCCTTCTCCTCCTCCTCCTTCTTCTCCTCCTCCTCCTTCTTCTTCTTCTTCTCCTCCTCCTCCTTCTCCTCCCTCTTCTTCTTCTTCCCCAACTCCTTCCTCTTCCACCTCCTCCTCATTCTTCTTCTTCTGCTTCTCCTCCTCCTCCTTCTTCTGCTTCTCCTCCTCCTTCTTCTTCCCCTCCTTCTTCTTCTCCTCCTCCTTCTCCTCCTCCTTCTTCTTCTCCTCCTCCTCCTTCTTCTTCTGCTTCTCCTCCTCCTCCTTCTCCTCCTTCTTCTTCTTCCCCAACTCCTTCCTCTTCCACCTCCTCCTCCTCCTGTTCTTCCTCCCACTCCTCTGCATCGTTAAAATTTTTTTTTTATCTGCTTCTCATTGCCATCTCCGCTCTCCCATTAATTCGTGTCCACCCTGCAATCTCCCTAGAACGTTTTTAGAAAGAAGGATTTCGCTCGGTAACCCAACCCCCACCTCACATCATCTTGTCCCCCCTCCACCCCCCGAAAGATGATTTCTGGTCCAGCGTCAATGATAGGCCATCTTTATGGCGGGGTCTCCTTTCTGGGTCAACGTGCCATCTCCGTGTTCTGGTTCTTTTCTTTCCTTCCTCCCTTCCGAATCTTTCCCTCCTTCCTTCCTTCCTTTCTTCTCTTTACCTCCTCCCCTCTTCCTTCCTTTCGTCCTTCTCCCCTCCCTTCCTTCCTTTCCTTCCATCGTTCCTTCATTTCTCCATTCCTTCCTTACTTTCCTTCCTTCCCTTAATTTCTTCCCTCCTTTCCATCCATCCTTCCTTCCTTCCTTCCTTTCGTTTCCTTCCTTCCTTCCCTCCTTCCTATCCTTTCTTTCCATCCTTCCTTTCCTTTCTTTCCATTCTTCCGATCTTCTTTTCCTTCCTTCCTTTCCTTTCCATCCATCCATCCTTCCTTCCTTTCCTTTCTTTCCATCCTTCTTATCTTCTTTTCCTTCCTTCCTTTCCTTTTCCTTTCTTTCTTTCTTTCTTCCTTTCCTCCTTCCTTTCATTTCTTCCTTCCTATCTTTCCTTCCTTCCTTTCCCATCCTTCCTTCCTTCCTTCGTTTATTCCTTCATTCCTTCCCTCCTTCCTTTCATTTCTTCTTTCCTTCAATTCTCCCTTCCCTTCCTTCATTCCTTTGTTCCTTTCTCCCTTCCTTTCCTTTCCTTCCTTCTTTCTTCCTTTCTTCCTATCTTCTTTTCCTTCCTTCCTTCATTCCTTTGCTTCCTCTCCTTCCTTCCTTATTTCTCTGTCTGTCTGTCTGTCTGTCTGTCTGTCTCTCTCCCGTTCTTTGTTTTGTCCTTTTCCTGCCCTGTCTCGCTGTTTCTTTAGCTGTCTCTGTCTCTCTGTTTCTGTCTGTCTGTCTGTCTGTCTTGTAACCGACTCGAGGGTGATGCGAATATATGGGTTTTCTCCACTGAGCGAAGACCGCTTCATAAAGTGGACGATAATATAGATAGATATTCCAGCATCTCTGTAGACGATCATGGAATAGCGTGTATGCCCCGCTCAGAAGCATCGATTATTATGAACATCAAAAGACATCAAAAGACCGTTCACTTTCCCCCCACCACCACCACCCTTTTTTTTTCTTTTCTTTTTTAATTCCCAGCCCACCATGATACTGTTTTGGAAATGCCGTGGCAAAAAAAAAAAAAAAAAAAAAAAAAAAAAAAAAAAATCCGACAGGCGTTGGGACTTATGATCCCGGTGAGTTTCAGTTTCAGTTTCAGTAGCTCAAGGAGGCGTCACTGCGTTCGGACAAATCCATATACGCTACACCACATCTGCCAAGCAAATGCCTGACCAGCAGCGTAACCCAACGCGCTTAGTCAGGCCTTGAGAAAAAAGAAAAGAAAAAAAGGTGAATAAATAATAGATAAGCTTACACAAATAAATAAATAATAACTATAATGTAAAAAAAAACAAGAAAAAAAACAAACAATGATGATAAATAAGCAAATAGATGTAAAACATGAAGACACACATTCACATATACACCCACACATGCATAACAGATATGCACCGAACATGCAGTTTCACAGATATGAAAGCACAGTCAAATACATATAAACGTACATGAGCTCCAACACACACACACACACACCACACACATTACCCTGCATCTCCTCTACCCCCCTCCTCCACACACGTTCACCAGTGATCAGGGTTTTAGACCCAGTTTGGGCATGATTGCTTGTCCGTGGGGACAGATTGATTGATTGATTGATTGATATGGATACTTATATAGCGCCTATCCTCGGTCGGAGACCAAGCTCAAAGCGCTTTACAAACACGGAGTCATTTACGGGGATAAGACAATTGATTTCTGTAGTTCCCTGTCATGGACAACTGTCTTTGGATGTAAATGATTTATACAATTGTCTTTTTTAAAATTTTTCTTTCCTGCTCTTTTTCATGCACACAAAAAAGCTTTTCTTTAGCTTTCTCCTCTTCTTTCGATAACCGGATGTTAACCTCAGTAGATACGAAATTAATTAATTCATTAATTAATTCATTAATTCATTCATTCACTGTTTCTATCTGTTTCTCTCTCTGTCTGTCTCCCTTTCTCCCTCCATCTCTCCCTTTCTTTTTCTCTCTCTTCCTCTCTCTCTCCCTCAATCTCTCTGTCTCTCTCCCTCCCACTCTCCCTTTCTCTCTCTCCCTTTCTCTCCCTCCCTCTCCCCCTCTCTCTCTCTCCCTCCCCCTCTCTCCCTCTCCTTCCCTCCCTCATAGCCCCCTCTTTCTCTCCCTCTTTCTCTCTCTCCCTCCCTCTTTCCCTTTCTCTCTGTCTCTTTCTGTCTTTTCTCTCTCCCTCTCTCTCCCCCCTCTCTCTTTCTTTCTCTCTCCCTCTCTCACCTCTCTCCCCCTCTCTCTCTCTCTCCCTCTTTCTCCCTCCCTCTCTCCCTTTCTCTCTCTCCCCCCTCCTTCCCTCCCTCACCCCTCTCTCTCCCCCTCTCTCTCTACTTCCCTCCCTTTCCATCCCCCTCTCTCCCTCTCCCTTCTTCTCTCCCTCCCTCACTCCCTCCCCTATCTCTCTCTCTCCTTCCCTCTCTCCCTTTTTCTCTCTCTTTCTCTCTTTTTCGTTCTCCCCTCTCTCTTTTCCCCCTTATCTCTCCCTCCCTCTCTTTGCCTCCCACTCTCTCTCCCTCCCTCTCTCTCTTCCTCCCTTCCTCCCCTCTCTCTCCCTTTCCCCCCACCCCACTCTGCCTCTCCCTCCCTCCCTCTCTCTCTCTCCCTCCCTCCCTCTCTCTCTCTCTCCCTCCCCCTCTCTCTGTCTGTCTGTTAATGGTCCCAGGAGTGTTGTGAGTTATGTCCCTGCATGGAGGAGACAGGGCTGCCGTTACCTGAACTCTACTACAGACATTCCAGCCTTTCTGAATACTGCTGTGGAGAAGTGTGTCTAATCGTTCAGAATCATTGATCATCAAACGGACATCACAAGAAACGGCTTTGTTCTGTGTTTGTTTTGTTGTTGTTATTATTTCTTCTGCGTCATTTTCTTTTCTGGTCAGAATGTTGGTTGAAGTCGTATATTTGTTTGTTATGGACTGAGGGGTAATGTGTTGTGTTGTGTTGTGTCTCTCCCACTCTTTCTCTCTCTCTCTCCCTTTCTCTCTCTGTCTCTCCCTTCACTCTCTCTCTTTCCCCCTATCTGTCTTCCCCCTATCTCTCCCTCTCCCCCTCTCTCCCCTTCTCTCTCTCTCCCTCTCTCTTTCTCCATCCCCCACTCCCTCTCCCCCCTCTCTCTCCCTCCCCCTCTCCTTCCCCTCTCTCTCCCTACCCCATCTCTCTCCCTCCACCATCTCTCTCCCCCTCGCCCCCTCTCTCTCGCCCTCCCCTCTCTCCCTCTCCTCTCCCCCTCTCTCCCTCCCCCTCTCTCTCTCGCTCCCCCTCTCTCTCTCCCCCCTCTCTCCCTCCCCGTCTCCCCCCTCTGTCTCCCCCCTCCCCCACTCTGCCTCTCCCTCCCTCTCTCTCTCTCTCCCTCCCTCCCTCTCTCTCTCTCTCCCTCTCTCTCTGTCTGTCTGTTAATGGTCCCAGGA
>NC_134909.1:13700420-13705420 GCF_041734735.1 Babylonia areolata | reverse complement strand
AGTTCGAAACAGAATCAGGCAAGTCATTGGGCCCTACGAAGACCTGTTGACCTTGGTCAAGAGACGCAAGCTCAAATGGTATGGCCATGTCACGAGATCATCAGGGCTTGCCAAGACATTCCTGCAGGGCACAGTGCAAGGGGGGAGAAGGAGATGGCGATGTTGGAATCGGCCTAAAGTACCGAACAGATGGCAAGTTGTTTAACCTCAAAAGGCTTCAAGCAAAAACGAAGGTCATGACAGACATCATCAGAGACTTTTTGTTTGCTGATGATTGTGCCCTCAACGCTGGATCTGAAGCTGACATGCAACTCAGCGTCGACAAGTTTGCCACTGCCAGCAGGAACTTCGGCCTTACCATCAGCACGAGGAAAACTGAAGTTCTCCATCAGCCAGCCCCAGGGAAACCCTACATTGAGCCCAACATCACAGTCAACGGTCAGAGACTCAGTGCGGTGGAGCGGTTCACATACCTTGGCAGCACACTGTCACGAAATGCGACCATCGACGATGAAGTGAACGTCAGGATTGCAATAGCAAGCGCAACTTTTGGCAGACTCAGTGCAAATGTCTGGAACAGAAGAGGCATTAGTCTTGAGACCAAGCTAAAGGTCTACAGAGCAGTAGTTCTCCCCACACTACTGTACGCCTGCGAAACTTGTCTTACTGTCAGAGAGAAGAAACTAACATACAAATTAAACTAGAAAAAGAAAAAGGAAAAAAATCTACGAAAAAAAAAAGAAATAAAAAAAAAAGAAAGAAAGAAAGAAATGAGTTCAGCCAGATTGCATGAACTGTTCCTGTCACATGCTTCCAGAACCACTGGAACCCGTTCGTCGTTCCCTCTCTGCTGAACATCCACTCCCCACACCCACTGTGTTTCTTTCTGTCTGTCCATGAAGGATTCTAGTCTGTGTGTGTGTGTCTGTGTTTCTGTCTGTCTGTCCATGAAGGATTCTAGTCTCTGTGTGTGTGTCTGTGTTTCTGTCTGTCCATGAAAGATTCTAGTCTCTCTGTGTGTGTGTCTGTGTTTCTGTCTGTCCATGAAGGATTCTAGTGTCTCTGTGTGTCTGTGTTTCTGTCTGTCTGTCCATGAAGGATTCTAGTCTCTGTGTGTGTATCTGTGTTTCTGTCTGTCTGTCCATGAAGGATTCTAGTCTCTGTGTGTGTGTCTGTGTTTCTGTCTGTCTATGAAGGATTCTAGTCTCTGTGTGTGTATCTGTGTTTCTGTCTGTCTATGAAGGAGTCTAGTCTCTGTGTGTGTATCTGTGTTTCTGTCTGTCTATGAAGGATTCTAGTCTCTGTGTGTGTATCTGTGTTTCTGTCTGTCCATGAAGGATTCTAGTCTCTCTGTGTGTGTGTCTGTGTTTCTGTCTGTCCATGAAGGATTCTAGTCTCTCTGTGTGTGTCTGTGTTTCTGTCTGTCCATGGAGGATTCTAGTGTCTGTGTGTGTGTCTGTGTTTCTGTCTGTCCATGAAGGATTCTAGTCTCTGTGTGTGTGTGTTTCTGTCTGTCTGTCCATGAAGGATTCTAGTCTGTGTGTGTGTGTCTGTGTTTCTGTCTGTCCATGAAGGATTCTAGTCTCTGTGTGTGTGTCTGTGTTTCTGTCTGTCCATGAAGGATTCTAGTCTGTGTGTGTGTGTCTGTGTTTCTGTCTGTCCATGAAGGATTCTAGTCTCTGTGTGTGTGTCTGTGTTTCTGTCTGTCCATGAAGGATTCTAGTCTCTGTGTGTGTGTCTGTGTTTCTGTCTGTCCATGAAGGATTCTAGTCTCTGTGTTTGTGTCTGTGTTTCTGTCTGTCCATGAAGGATTCTAGTCTCTGTGTGTGTATCTGTGTTTCTGTCTGTCCATGAAGGATTCTAGTCTCTCTGTGTGTGTCTGTGTTTCTGTCTGTCTGTCCATGAAGGATTCTAGTCTCTGTGTGTGTGTCTGTGTTTCTGTCTGTCTGTCCATGAAGGATTCTAGTCTCTGTGTGTGTGTGTCTGTGTTTCTGTCTGTCCATGAAGGATTCTAGTCTCTGTGTGTGTGTGTCTGTGTTTCTGTCTGTCCATGAAGGATTCTAGTCTCTGTGTGTGTGTCTGTGTTTCTGTCTGTCCATGAAGGATTCTAGTCTCTCTGTGTGTGTCTGTGTTTCTGTCTGTCCATGAAGGATTCTAGTCTCTGTGTGTGTGTCTGTGTTTCTGTCTGTCCATGAAGGATTCTAGTCTGTGTGTGTGTGTGTGTCTGTGTTTATGTCTGTCCATGAAGGATTCTACGAAAAAAACAAAAAACGAAAAAAAATAGAAATAAAAAAAAGAAAGAAAGAAAGAAGAGAGTTTAGCCAGATTGCATGAAATGATGTTCCTGTCACACGCTTCTAGACCCACTGGAACCCATCCACCGTTCCCTCTCTGCTCAACATCTACCCCGGCCCCCACTACACACCGTCTTCCAACAACCCTCTCTCGCCATCAGCATCAGCTCCCCCCCCCCCCCCAACCCCTCCCCTCCACCCACCCCCACACCCCACACACACTCACATCCACCTCTCCTAACCAACCCTCTCCCGCCCCAACCACTGACCCCCCCAACCTCCCGAAAAAAAAAAAAGAAAAGAAAGAAAAGAAAAAAATAAAGAAGAATGTTGATCCTTCATCCAGAAAGAACAGCTTCACAACACGTCAACGTCAATCATTTCACACCCCAGTTCAATTTCTCTCACCCCTATAACAACACCGCCACCCACCCCCACCCCCACCCCCACCCACCCCCCATTCCTCCTCAACCCCCTCCCTCCCTCCCTCTCTCACCCTCTCTCCCTCTCCCTCTGTCAGTGCATGCAATGACATACTTGGACAGACAGAAACACAGACACACACACACAGAGACTAGAATCCTTCATGGACAGACAGAAACACAGACACACACACAGAGACTAGAATCCTTCATGGACAGACAGAAACACACACACACACACACAGAGAGACTAGAATCCTCCATGGACAGACAGACAGAAACACAGACACACACACACAGAGACTAGAATCCTTCATGGACAGACAGACAGAAACACAGACACACACACAGAGACTAGAATCCTTCATGGACAGACAGACAGAAACACAGACACACACACAGAGACTAGAATCCTTCATGGACAGACAGGAACACAGACACACACACACACAGACTAGAATCCTTCATGGACAGACAGACAGAAACACAGACACACACACAGAGACTAGAATCCTTCATGGACAGACAGACAGAAACACAGACACACACACACAGACTAGAATCCTTCATGGACAGACAGACAGAAACACAGACACACACACAGAGACTAGAATCCTTCATGGACAGACAGACAGAAACACAGACACACACACACAGAGACTAGAATCCTTCATGGACAGACAGACAGAAACACAGACACACACACAGAGACTAGAATCCTTCATGGACAGACAGACAGAAACACAGACACACACACAGAGACTAGAATCCTTCATGGACAGACAGACAGAAACACAGACACACACACAGAGACTAGAATCCTTCATGGACAGACAGACAGAAACACAGACACACACACACAGACTAGAATCCTTCATGGACAGACACAGAAACACAGACACACACACAGAGACTAGAATCCTTCATGGACAGACAGACAGAAACACAGACACACACACACAGACTAGAATCCTTCATGGACAGACAGACAGAAACACAGACACACACACAGAGACTAGAATCCTTCATGGACAGACAGAAACACAGACACACACACAGAGACTAGAATCCTTCATGGACAGACAGACAGAAACACAGACACACACACAGAGACTAGAATCCTTCATGGACAGACAGACACAAACACAGACACACACACAGAGACTAGAATCCTTCATGGACAGACAGACAGAAACACAGACACACACACAGAGACTAGAATCCTTCATGGACAGACAGACAGAAACACAGACACACACACAGAGACTAGAATCCTTCATGGACAGACAGACAGAAACACAGACACACACACAGAGACTAGAATCCTTCATGGACAGACAGAAACACAGACACACACACAGAGACTAGAATCCTTCATGGACAGACAGACAGAAACACAGACACACACACAGAGACTAGAATCCTTCATGGACAGACAGACAGAAACACAGACACACACACAGAGACTAGAATCCTTCATGGACAGACAGACAGAAACACAGACACACACACAGAGACTAGAATCCTTCATGGACAGACAGACAGAAACACAGACACACACACAGAGACTAGAATCCTTCATGGACAGACAGAAACACAGACACACACACAGAGACTAGAATCCTTCATGGACAGACAGACAGAAACACAGACACACACACAGAGACTAGAATCCTTCATGGACAGACAGACAGAAACACAGACACACACACAGAGACTAGAATCCTTCATGGACAGACAGACAGAAACACAGACACACACACAGAGACTAGAATCCTTCATGGACAGACAGACAGAAACACAGACACACACACAGAGACTAGAATCCTTCATGGACAGACAGAAACACACACACACACACAGAGACTAGAATCCTTCATGGACAGACAGACAGAAACACAGACACACACACAGAGACTAGAATCCTTCATGGACAGACAGAAACACAGGCACACACACACAGAGACTAGAATCCTTCATGGACAGATAGAAACACAGACACACACACAGAGACTAGAATCCTTCATGGACAGACAGAAACACAGACACACACACACAGAGACTAGAATCCTTCATGGACAGACAGAAACACAGATACACACACAGAGACTAGAATCCTTCATGGACAGACAGAAACCCAGACACACAGACACACACAGAGACTAGAATCCTTCATGGACAGACAGAAACCCAGACACACAGACACACACAGAGACTAGAATCCTTCATGGACAGACAGAAACACAGACACACACACAGAGACTAGAATCCTTCATGGACAGAC
>NC_134909.1:13650692-13653192 GCF_041734735.1 Babylonia areolata | reverse complement strand
AGGGAAATTACTCTGTAATTAATGCTAGGGGACTTAATTTATCACAAGTGAGTCTTGAAGGCCTTGCCTCTCTTGTTTTTTTCATGGACACACCTAACTGTACATGGACACTCAACTAACTTAACGCAAATACCTTTCATCTGATCCGCCCAAGAGTGAGTAATGAGTGACGTCAAATGCAAGTGACGTAGTTTTCAGTTCCGCACAGCTTCTTCTTGTTCTTGTTCTTGGTCTTGTTCTTCTGCTTCGCTTCTTTTTTTTTCTGTTCCTGGTTTTCTTCTTAGCGTCTTTAACTCTCTCCATACGAACGGCGAAAGAGACGACGTTAACAGCGTTTCACCCCAATTACCATCATCAAAATATTGCAAGCGGAAGGCTCTTATACTGAAGAGGTGAACGTTGACAAAGAATACCACAATTCTGACGACGGAAGCTAAAGGTTGGGTTATTCAGACACCCACTGGACATCCGAGGGGTCTGTGTAGAGGAGAAGAGAGGACTGGCCGGTACTGAGTGAGTTAAAACTCATCTACGTCCATTATTCTACGTTTTCGGTTTGTTTGTTTGTTTGTTTTTTAAATAATTATTTTATTTATTCATTTATTTATGTACGCTTATAGTTGACTTCATCAAGTTTTTGTGCCTTATACATATAATTATTATTATTATTAGTTCTTTTTTATGTATTTATTTTTTTCCATTTTTTTCTTCTCAAGGCCTGACTAAGCGCGTTGGGTTACGCTGCTGGTCAGGCATCTGCTTGACAGATGTGGTGTAGCGTATATGGATTTATCCGAACGCAGTGACGCCTCCTTGAGCTACTGAAACTGAAACTGTTGTTGTTGTTGTTGTTGTGTGTGTGTGTGTGTGTGTGTGTGTGTGTGTGTGTGTGTGTGTGTGTGCAAGGGGGTGGTGGGGCTGGGGAGGGTGGGGGGTTGGGGGTGGGGAAGTGCGTGTATGAGTGCGTCAACCTTCAAAATTTTTTTAAATTTTTCCTCGGAGAAAAACATCCCTTAGGCTATCATTTTCGGAAGTCCATTTCGCTTCATCTGGTTACAGCGTTGGCGACACAGACCATAATGTTAATGACAGCAAAGTGAGCGACACTGGTCCACACACACACACACACACACACAGGCACACACACACACACACAGGCACACACACACACACACACACAGGCACACACACACACACACACACACACACACACACACACACACACACACACACGAGCAAGCACTTGTAGGTATGCAAACGCGCACGGAATCGCACATGCTTGCGCAGCACCCAAACGCATACACGCGCTCAAACACACACACACACACACACACACACACACACACACACACACACACACACACACACACACACACACACACACTGACACAGACAGGCAGGCAGACAGAGAGACAGACAGACAGGCAGACACACACACACACACACACACACACACACAAGGTACGGACAAATATGTATATGCTCACTGATAACGTTTTTATTTGTTGTGCTTAGTATTAGTATCCGTAATTCCTTTGATGTGTTGTACAACTATTTTTGTCTTATTCACACACACTCACACACACACACACACACACACACACACACACACACACGTAGACACAAACAACACACACACACACACACACACACACACACACACACACACGCGTAGACACAAACAACACACACACACACACACACACACACACACACACACACACACACACACACACACACACACACACACACACACACACCACCTTCCACCATTATCCGAACCCAAACACCCAAAAACTACATTCCCAGTTCCACACAACCACTGAGTAATTGCCAAAAAATCACAGCGATCAAATCACATTCCATGTAATTCATTTAACCTGTCAGATGTTAAAATGTCTCACCTGAACCTGACGCTGACAACTTTGACGGTAATATAAAGCCATCCCCGTGCGCTCTCTCTCTCTCTCTCTCTCTCCGCTCTCTCTCTCTCTCTAATGTACTTTTTGTTGTTTATCTATTTGCACGGAAAAAAATGCACGGTTTGTTGTCTATATTAATTAATGCTTATTTGTTTATGTATTTTCATTGAGTTGTATTATGTTTACGTATACCCCCGTTCACTCGGGGCTGTGGCCTGATTGTGAATAAATCATTCCAGTCCATTTCCAAGCCAATTCTCTCTCTCTCTGTTCTTTTCTGTGCTGTTGAAAGAAAGAAAAAAAAAAAGAAGAAGAAAAAAAGAGAAGTCTGTTGTCATTCTCAATATTCATTCAACTGATTTTTTCTTTTCTGTTCTCAGATTTCGATCTAGAAATAAATTGTCAGTAATAAATCGTCAAGTCCCTCCCCCCCACCCCCCCACCCCCCCCCCCCTCCCCCCCCCTACACACACTCTCAGCTCTTTCATGTCTGGCCCTTAAAACCCTCCTCTTTCCAAGATAGCCTCCCTTTCCCTTGCCTCTTCCTTGTCTTCAGTTTCTTCTTCAGTTTTAGAGTT
>NC_134909.1:13640692-13645692 GCF_041734735.1 Babylonia areolata | reverse complement strand
TCCTCTCCCCCTCTCCCTCTCCTCTCTCTCTCCTCTCCCCCTCTCTCTCCTCTCCCCCCTCCCTATCTCTCCCCCTCTCTCTCCTCTCTCCCTCTTTCCCTTCTCTCTCCGCTCTCTCCCTCTCTCTCTTTCCCTCTCCCTCTCTCTCTCTCCCCCTCTCTCTCCTCTCCCCCCTCTCTCTTCTCTCCCTCTATCTCCTCTCCCCCTCTTTCTCTCCTCTCCCCCTCTCTCTCCTCTCTCCCTCCCTCTTCCTCTTCCCCCTCTCTCTCCTCTCTCCCCCTCCCTCTCCCCCTCCTCTCTCTCTCTCTCCACCCCAACACCCCCCCCTCCCCCCTGCTCCCCTGTTTCTCCTCTCTCCCTCTCCTCTGAAAAGACTCCCGTTTGTTGCAACATCAGTTATTTTCATCAGGGGATGAACCCTCTCACACCCCCATCCCCCAATTCCTCTCTCCTCCTCCTCCTCCCTTACTTGTCCCCCCCCCCCCACCCACTCCCTCTCCTCTGAAAAGACTCCCGTTTGTTGCAGCATCAGTTATTTTCATCAGAGGATGAACCCTCTCCCCCCCCTTTCCCCGCCCACAACCTACCCCCCCCCCCCACACCCCATCCACCCATTCCTTCTCCTCCTCCTCCTCCTCCCTTACTTGTCCCCCGCCCCCCACCACCCCCTCTCCTCACTCCTCCCTCTCCCTCCCTCTCCCCCTCCCTCCTACTTCCACGTCTCTCTCTCTCTCTGTCTCTCGTCTCATCGATGACCCAGTAAGTGTCGGAGGACCTCTGCTGTTGCCTTATTTCATTACAGTCCCGCGCCTTCGTGTATCCTGTCTCGATTCCATCTCGTTCCTTTTTGCTTGGTCGCCTCCCCCTCCCCCCCCCCTTTTTTTTTACCCCCACTCTTCCCTTACTTACCTCATCTGGTAACTCTTACCTTGTCTGTTTCCCCCCCCCCCCTCTCTCGCTTGTGTGTGTGTGTGTGTGTGTGTGTGTTAGTGTGTGTGTGTGTGTGTGTGTGTGTGTGTGTGTGTGTGTGTGTGTGTCTTGTGTGTGTGTGTGTGTGAGCGTTAGTGTGTGTGTGTGTGTGTGTGTGTGTGTGTGTGTGTGTGTGTGTGTGTGTGTACAGTGCGTGCATGTGTGAGTATGCAACAAGTTTTTGTATTGATATGCATTTGTTGTGTGTATCCTAATTTCTACTGTATCTGTGTTTGTGCATGATTTTCGATTGATGTTCGTACCTTGTTATGTACTAGCCATCCCACACGCCATCCCCCCCAATATTCCTTGTGACCCCGGTACACTTGGTAATAAAGACATATTCTATTCGATTCTATTCTCCCTACCTTCCCCCCTACCCCCCCTCTCCTCCCCACACCCCTTATCCACACCCCTACCCCCTTTTCTTTGTATTTTGTGTTTGTATTTGTATTTCATTTTATCACAACAAATTTTTCTGTGTGAAATTCGGGCTGCTCTCCTCAGTGAGAGCGCGTCGCTATACTACAGCGCCACCCTTTTTTTTTGTATATTTTCCTGTGTGCAGTTTTATTTGGTTTTCCTATCAAAGTGGATTTTTTTTTTTTTACAGAATTTTGACAGGAACAACCCTTTCGTTGCCGTGGGTTCTTTTACGTGTGCTAAGTGCATGCTAGCACACGGGACCTCGGTTTATCGTCTCATCCGAATGACTAGCGTCCAGACCACCACTCAAGGTCTAGTGGAAGGGGAGAAAATATCGGCGGCTGAGCCGTGATTCGAACCAGCGCGCTCAGATTCTCCCGCTTCCTAGGCGGACGCGTTACCTCTAGGCCATCACTCCACATCACCCCTACAGTTTCGGTTTTAGCTTCTCAAGGAAGGCGCAATAGCCGAGTGGTTAAAGCGTTGGGCTTTCAATCTGAGGGTCCTGGGTTCGAACCACGGTAACGGCGCCTGGTGGGTAAAGGGTGGAGATTTGTCCGATCTTCCAGGTCAACATATGTGCAGACCTGCTAGTGCCTGAACCCCCTTCGTGTGTATACGCACGCAGAAGATCAAATACGCACGTTAAAGATCCTGTAACCCATGTCAGTGTTCGGTGGGTTATGGAGACCACGAAAATACCCAGCATGCATGAACCACGACAGAGTCATCGGCAGGTCGATGTTGGTCGTGTAACGGAAAGAAGAAGAAGAAGGCGTTAAGGCATTCAGACAAGTCCGTAGACAGCTAGCTACACGATATCTGCTAGGCCAGGTGTCTAGCCAGCAGTATCAGTATCAGTAGCAGTATCAGTAACTCAAAGGAGGCGTCACCGCGTTCGGTCAAATCTATATACGCTACACCACATCTGTTACTAAGCAGATGCCTGACCAGCAGCGTAACCCAACTCGCTTTGTCAGGCCTTGAGAAAAAATAATAACAACAACAACAACAACAAAAAAAAAAAAAAAAAAAAAAAGAGAAAAGAATAACAACAGTAACAACAACAACAAAAAAAGATAAATACATAAAAAAAATACTACTACTACTACTACTACTACTACTACTACTTATAAGGCGCAAAATCTTGATGAAGTCAACTCTAAGTGCGCGCGCGCGTGCACACACTCACACACTCACACACACACACACACTCAGACACACTCAGACACACACACACACACACACACACACACACACACACACACACACACACACAGTGTATTGTGTGTTGTGGATAAGTTTTCCTTTTCTCTTAGATTGGACATGTTTTTTTTTTTCCTTTTTCTCATCCTGTTTTACGAATCAGTATGTACAGTGTATCGGCAGTTTCAGTTTCAGTAGCTCAAGGAGGCGTCACTGCGTTCGGACAAATCCATATACGCTACACCACATCTGCCAAGCAGATGCCTGACCAGCAGCGTAACCCAACGCGCTTAGTCAGGCCTTGAGAGAGAAAAAAAAAGGTGAATAAATGATAGATACGCTTACATAAATAAATAAATAAATAAATAAATAATAATTATGATATAAAAAAAAGAAAAAAGGTAGTAGTAATGATAATAATAATAAAATAATATTAATAATAAATAAATAAATAAATAAATAAGACAACAATGATGATAAATAAGCAAATAAATGTCAGCAGATGAAAAGCGTCATGACCACTCTGCCACAACACTCTCTGTCTGTCTGTCTGTCTGTCTGTCCACCATCTTCATCCCCTTTGCCTTGTCCCCCCCCCCTCCCCACCAAGCCACACGTTCTGTCAGCGTCTCCTTTTGGTTTCTTGGTTGATTCTCAAGGAAGGGCTTTGCTTTTCTTTCTTTCTTTCTTTCTTTCTGTCTTTCTTTCTGTGCTTTAATCTAATCAAACACTTTGCCTGGACGTCATTTTCAGTGTGTGTTCCAGATCCATGATTCGCTTTGAGTGTGTGCATTGACTGCAAACAAACAAACATGCGTGCACGCACTCACACGTGCACGCATGCAGGCACGTACGCACGCACACACGCACGCACACACACACACACACACACACACACAGTGTATTGTGTGTAGTGGATAAGTTTTCCTTTTCTCTCAGATTGGACAGCTTTAACACGTTCTTCCTCTAACATGTTTTTTTTCCTTCTTCTCATCCTGTTTTACGAACCAGTATGTACAGTGTATCGGCACATTAACTCACTCAGTACGGCCAGTCCTCTCTTCTCCTCTACACAGACCCCTCGGATGTCCAGTGGGTGTCTGAATGACCCAACCTTTAGCTTCCGTCGTCAGAATTGTGGTATTCTTTGTCAACATTCACGTCTTCAGTATAAGAGCCTTCCGCTTGCAATATTTTGATGATGGTAATTGGGGTGAAACGCTGTTGACGTCGTCTCTTTCGCCGTTCGTATGGAGAGAGTTAAAGCGTCTTGAACACTCTGTCAGCTTCCTCGTTCATCCCAACACTCTGTGTCTGTCTGTCTGTCTGTCTGTCTGTCTGTCTGTCTGTCCACCATCTTCATCCCCTTTGCCTTGTCCCCCCCCCCCTCCACCAAGCCACACGTTCTGTCAGCGTCTCCTTTTGGTTTCTTGGTTGATTCTCAAGGAAGGGCTTTGCTTTTCTTTCTTTCTGTCTTTCTTTCTTTCTGTGCTTTAATCTAATCAAACACTTTGCCTGGACGTCATTTTCAGTGTGTGTTCCAGATCCATGATTCGCTTTGAGCGTGTGCATTGACTGCAAACAAACAAACATGCGTGCACGCACTCACACGTGCACGCATGCACGCACGCACGCACGCACGCACACACACACACACACACACACACACATACGCATACATATACTGCCAGACGAAACCAGAGCGTGCACACACACACACATTGCAGGCCCACACTCATGCGACGACAGCTGTGAACTGAATTCTTTCATAACCTCTTATGTGCATCACACAAACCAAATAATAATCTGTAGGCATTGTTCCAAAATGTAAGTTATAGGTCATGGGCTGGGGCTGGGGGTGGGGGTGGGGGATGGGAGGGAGTATCAGTATCAGTATCAGTAGCTCAAGGAGGCGTCACTACGTTCGGACAAATCCATATACGCTACACCACATCTGTTACTAAGCAGATGCCTGACCAGCAGCGTAATCCAACGCGCTTAGACAGGCCTTGAGAGAGAAAAAAAAAGTAAAAAAAAAGTAAAAAAAAAATAAAATGAAATAATAAAATAAAATAAAGTAAAATAACAAACAAAGAAACAAATAAATAAATAGATGAATAAAATGAAAATAAGTAAGTAAATAAATAAATAAACAAATAATTGATAAATACATAAAAGAGAACTACTAGTAATAATAATAATATCTATAAGGGGCAAAAACTTGATGAAGTCAACAGAAAGGATGGGAGGATACAACAACGAAATACGTGAAGATAAGCACGCATGTTTGCATGCATAATAATTATGGTGTATTCACCGGAGCGAATTTGACACTTGCGACGCTACCCTGACTTTTCACCCCCCTCCCCCCACCTCCCCCCACCCCACCCCCCAACCCA
>NC_134909.1:13630692-13635692 GCF_041734735.1 Babylonia areolata | reverse complement strand
CCCCTCACGAACACTTTTTTTTCGCCGGCAGATATGCGTCTTCACCACTCTGCCACCTTTGGGGGAGCCACCAAGTAAAGGGAACGAGATGGAATCGAGACAGGAAACACGAAGGCGCGGGACTGTAATGAAATAAGGCAACAGCAGAGGTCCTCCGACACTTACTGGGTCATCGATGAGACGAGAGACAGAGAGAGAGAGATGGAGGGAGAGGGAGGGGGGAGAGGGAGGAGAGAGGGAGAGAGAGCGGATGTGAGAGGGAAATGGAAAAGAGGGACAGAGAGAGGGGGGGGGGGAGAGAGAAAGGGAGGAGGGAGAGAGAGAGCGGACAGAGAGGGAGAGGGGGAGAGAGGTAGAGGGAGAGAAAGAGGGAGAGAGAGAGAGACAGAGGGAGAGAAAGAGAAGGAGAGAGGGGTATGGAGAGAGAGAGACGGGGGTTAGGGAGAGAGAGAGAGAGAGAGAGAGAGAGAGAGAGAGAGAGAGGACAGAGAGGGAGAGGGGGAGAGAGAGAGAGGGAGATGGAGAGAGAGACAGAGGGAGAGAGAGAGAGAGGGAGAGAGGGGTATGGAGAGAGAGAGAGAGAGACGGGGGTTAGGGAGAGGGAGTGGAGAGAGAGGGAGAGAGAGAGAGAGAGATGGAGAGGGAGAGGGAGTTAGAGAGGACAGAGAGGGAGAGAGAGGGAGAGAGAGGGGCAGAGAGGGAGAGGGGGAGAGAGGTAGAGGGAGAGAAAGAGGGAGAGAGAGGGAGATGGAGAGAGAGAGATAAAGGGAGAGAGAGAGGGGTATGGAGAGAAAGAGACGGGGGGTTAGGGAGAGAGAGAGGGGGAGAGAGAGAGACAGAGACAGAGAGAGAGAGACGTGGAGGGAGGAGGGAGGTGGGGGGGAGAGGGAGGAGAGAGGAGAGGGGTGGGGGGATAGCAAGGAAGGGGGGGGGGGAGAAGGGAGGCGGGAGGGGGTGGGGGTGGAGGTTTTTGGGGGTGATGGGAGGGTGAAAGGAGGGTTCATCCTCTGATGAAATTAATCGATGTTGCAAAACGGGGGAGTCTTTCCTTGTGAAAGATCGTCTTTCACTTCGAAAGCATTTTAAGAGAGAAACAGAGAAATTGATTTTACAGTTTTGGCTTCTTTAAGACCGGGAGGTTTCTGGCAACAAGTTGCAGTCTCTGTCTGTCTGTCTGTCTGTCTGTCTGTCTCATTCTCTCTGTCTCTGTCTCTGTATGTCTCTCTCTCTCTTTCTCTCTGTGTTTTGTTGCGAATACTTCTAATTTACATATAGGATGAATACAAGTTTTTACTTCCAGCAGGTACACAATAAACAGATCTAAACCATTTATACGATGCTTAATAGATGCATAGAATGTGTATTTCCTCCAGATGTTATATGTCAGCCGGCCAGTTTGCATGGCCATTATAACTGGCTGGGAGCACAATTGAAAGCGTGCCGTGTTTCAAATTATTTGATTCAGTTACATGAAATGAATATGCAACATTTTTCATCTGGCCTCTATGGGATTTCCTGAAATGAACATGTTGTGTCTTGTCTTGTCTTGTCTTGTCTTTTTTCGTCTTTTTTTTCCCCTCTTCATTGTGTGTTCGTTTTTTTTGTGTTTTTTTTTTTTTTTTGTACTTGTTTTGTGAATATGTAGTATTTTCATGTACCCCACTCCCTCCCCCCAATGGAAGTTTCCTGATATTAACATGTCTGTTTCTTTTTTTTTTTTTTTGGTCTTGTCTTTTTTTCATCGGTTTTCTTTTCATTGTGTGTTCATAGCATGTACTTGTTTCGTGAATATGTAGCATTTTCATGTAACCCCCACCCCCACCCCCCGACCCGCTCGACCCCCCCTCCCCCACCTCTTCCCACCCTCTATGGAGGTTTCCTGATATTAACATGTCTTTTTTTTCTTGTCTTTTTCTTGTTTTTCTTTTCTCTTCACCTTTTTTTTTCCCGTCGTCGTCGTCGTCGTCGTCTTTTTCTTCTGGGGAAGGAGGAAGGGATGGGAAGGAAAAAGAAGGACAGGGAGGAGAGGAGGGGGAGGGAGAGGAGGGGGAGGGAGGGAAGGGAAGGAAAAGAAGGACAGGGAGGAGAGGAGGGGGAGGGAGAGGAGGGGGAGGGAGGGAAGGGAAGGAAAAGAAGGACAGGGAGGAGAGGAGGGGGAGGGAGAGGAGGGGGAGGGAGGGAAGGGAAGAGAAGGAAAGGTGGTGGGGGTAGGGTGGGGAGGGGGGTGGGGGGGTGGGGGGGAGAAGGGGCGAGGAGGAGGAGGAGGAGGAGGAGGGCTTATCCTCTGATGGAAATGAAATGAATCGATGTAACTGGTAGTTACAAACTGGTGTCTTACTCTGGTTTTTTTTTTAATATTATTTTTTAAAATATTTTTTTTTTTATATATACTTCAATTCTCAAGGGAGAAAGAGAGACAGGGGGAGGAGGGGGGGAGGGAGGGAAGGGCGGAGGGAGGGAGACAGCGAGAAAGAGAGAGAGACAGAGACAGAGACAGAGACAGAGAGGTTGATCGATCTCGAGTTTTGTTTTGAGACCAGGATTTTTTTTGTTTTATATTATTTTATTAATTTTATTTTTATATATATACTTCAATTTAAAAGGGAGAAAGAGAGACAGGGGGAGGGGGGGAGGGAGGGAAGGGCGGAGGGAGGGAGACAGCGAGAAAGAGAGAGACAGAGACAGAGACAGAGAGAGAGAGAGGTTGATCGATCTCGAGTTTTGTTTTCAGACCAGGAAGTTTTCTGTTATAAGTTGTGTCATCTGTTTTCTCTCTTCTTCTTCCTTTTTGGTGTTGTTGTTTGTTTGTTTTCTTTTCTTTTCTTCCTTCCTTTCTACCTTTCTTTTTCTTTCTTTCTTTCTTTCTTCTTTCTTTCCTTTTTCTTTCTTTCTTTCTTTTTTTGTTCCTTTCTTTCTTTTCTTTTCTTCCTTTCCTTCTTTTTCTTTCTTTCTTTCCATTCTTTCTTCTTTTTCTTTCTTTCTTTCCTTTCTTCCTTTCTTTCTTTTCTTTCTTTCTTTCTTTCTTATTTTCTTTCTTTCTTTCTTCCTTTTCTTCTTCCTTTCCTTCCTTCCTTTCTTCTTCTTCCTTTTTTCTTTCTTTCTTTTTCTTTCTTTCTTACTTTCTCTTTCTTTCCTTTTCTTTCTTTCTTTTCTTTTCTTCCTTCCTTTCTACCTTTCTTTCCTTTTCTTCCTTTCCTTCTTTTTCTTTCTTTCCTTTTCTTTTTTTTCTTTCCATTGTTTCTTCTTTTTCTTTCTTTCTTTCCTTTCTTCCTTTCTTTCTTTTCTTTCTTTCTTTCTTATTTTCTTTCTTTCTTTCTTCCTTTCTTCCCTTTCTTTCTTCCTTTCCTTCCTTCCTTTCTTCTTTTCTTTCTTTCTTCCTTTCTTTCTTTCTTCCTTTCTTCCCTTTCTTTCTTCCTTTCCTTCCTTCCTTTCTTCTTTTCTTTCTTTCTTTCTTTCTTTCTTCCTTTCTTTCTTCCTTTCTTCCCTTTCTTTCTTCCTTTCCTTCCTTCCTTTCTTCTTTTCTTTCTTTCCTTTCTTTCTTCTCTTCTTTCTTTCTTACTTTCCTTTTCTTCCTTTCTTTTTTTTCCTTTCTTTCTTCTTTCTTTTTTCTTTCTTTCTTTTTCTTTCTTTCTTACTTTCCTTTTCTTCCTTTCTTTCTTTCCTTTCTTCTTTCTTTTTTCTTTCTTTCTTACTTTCCTTTCCTTCCTTTCTTTCTTTCCTTTTTTCTTTCTTTCTTTCTTCCTTTCTTCCTTCCTTCCTTCCTTCCTTCCTTTCCTCAACAGCTCACACCCCTCCTTCCAATCCTTCATCATCGTCATCATCATCGTCGTCGTCGCCGTCATCATCATCATCGTCTTCTTTTTCTTCTTCTTTTCTGTCCAAGTGCCATTTTGCATGATTCTGCTCATCAAAAACTTGAAAGAAAAACTTCAAAGCCAATGAATCTGCTTTACATTGGCGACACAGAAGATGATCAGAATTCAACATTTCATCATATTAGTTCAGGTTTGTATGGGATCACTGGTTGTAAAATAATATGAGAGAAAAAAAAGAAAAAAAAAAAAGGTTGGTGTGAGGGTGAAGGGGAGCAAGAAGGATGAAGGACAGTGTGTGTGTGTGTGTGTGTGTGTGTGTGTGTGTGTGTGTGTGTGTGTGTGTGTGTGTGTGCGTGCGCGTGTGCGTGCGTGTGTGTGTGTGTGTGTGTGTGTGCGTCCGTGCGGGCTATGTGTGTGTGCATGCGTGTGTGCATGCATGTGTGTGTGTGTGTGTGTGTGTGTGTGTGTGTGTGTGTGTGTGTGTGTGTGTGTGTGTATGTTGAATGTATGTGTATTTGTATGTTTGCGTGTATACAAATTTATATATGTGTGTGTGTGTGTTTTAGCGTGTATGCTTGATTGTGTGGGTATGTGGATGTGTGTGTGGGTGGGTGGAAGTCTTGGAGGGTTGCGGGGGATGAGGGTGTGTGTGTGTGTGTGTGGGCGGGGGGTGGGGGGGGGCGGTGGGGCGGCGGGGGGATTGGGGGGAGGGGAGGTGCATGCGTGCGCACGTGCCTGTCAGCCAACGTTTTTTTTTTTTCACTTTATCATACCGACTCTGTAACTCGATGAAGTCAAATGGATTTCCGACAATGATGGCTTGTGGGTGTTTGACAGAAAACATTGAAAACAGACCGAAAAATAGGGGAAGAATGAACAGCATTAGATGGGTGGATGATAGGAGTAATAATGATAATAATGATAATGATAATAATAATAATAAATAATAATAGTAATAGTGATCTTTATATAGCGCTGAATCTTGTGCAGGGACAAATCAAAGCGCTTTCACACCAGTCATTCACACGCATGCAGAACTCTAAAACTTTCATTCGAATACACAGAAATGTCGATTTCTAATTAATAACAACAATCACCATTATGATAGAAATGATAATAGTCCAAATAATAATAATAATATCATTTATTTTCAGTCTAATATCATCATTTTAGATGAACAGACTA
>NC_134909.1:13615692-13620692 GCF_041734735.1 Babylonia areolata | reverse complement strand
TCGTCGTTGTCATTGTCTTCTTCTTCTTCCTCCTCCTCCTCTTCCTTCTTCTCGTCGTTGTCATTGTCCTTGTCTTCTTCTTCTTCTTCCTCCTCCTCCTCTTCCTTCTTCTCGTCGTTGTCATTGTCTTCTTCTTCTTCCTCCTCCTCTTCTTCCTTCTTCTCGCCGTTGTCATTGTCTTCTTCTTCTTCCTCCTCTTCCTTCTTCTCGTCGTTGTCATTGTCTTCTTCTTCCTCCTCCTCCTCTTCCTTCTTCTAGTCGTTGTCATTGTCTTCTTCTTCTTCCTCCTCCTCTTCCTTCTTCTCGTCATTGTCATTGTCTTCTTCTTCCTCCTCCTCCTCTTCCTTCTTCTAGTCGTTGTCATTGTCTTCTTCTTCTTCCTCCTCCTCTTCCTTCTTCTAGTCGTTGTCATTGTCTTCTTCTTCTTCCTCCTCCTCTTCCTTCTTCTCGTCATTGTCATTGTCTTCTTCTTCCTCCTCCTCCTCTTCCTTCTTCTAGTCGTTGTCATTGTCTTCTTCTTCTTCCTCCTCCTTCTTCTCGTCGTTGTCATTGTCTTCTTCTTCTTCCTCCTCCTCTTCCTTCTTCTCGTCGTTGTCATTGTCTTCTTCCTCCTCCTCCTCTTCCTTCTTCTCGTCGTTGTCGTTGTCTTTGTCTTCTTCTTCTTCCTCCTCCTCTTCCTTCTTCTTCTTCTTAATGTTGTTATCGTTGTTCCGCTTTCTTTCTTTCTTTCTTTTTTTTTTGCATTATGATTATTATCATTGTCATACGTTCTAATCGTTATTGTGTGATGGTTATATATTTCAGTGGAAAGATCGGTTAATCTACTTGGGTTGAGGTGAAATAAAAGAAACCAGTGTTCGTACATACATTTTTGTTGTTGTTGAAAATTCCGATGATTGAGATCAACCTAATTTGCACTTGATCTCGACCGAGATCTCCGTGGGGGTAAAAAGTGTAGAGAAGAAGACGAAAATGATTTAAGACGAAGTGTCGTGGTAATCGTATGGAAATTGAAGAGAAGGTCTCACTCTCTCTCTTCCTCCTCTCTCCCTGCCCACCATCTCTCTCTCTCTTCCTCTCTCCCTCCCCCCCTCTCTCTCTGTGTCTCTTTCCCTCCCCTCTCTTTCACCCTCTCTGTCTGTCTGCCTCTCTCTATCCCTCTTCTCTCTCTCTCGCTCCTCTCTCTGTCTGTCCTCTCTCTCTCCCCTCTATTTCTCTCTCTCTCCTCTCTCTCTCTCTCTCTCCCCCTCCCACACTCTCTCCCCTCTCTCTCTCCCGTCTCTCTCTCCCCCTCTCTCTCCTCTCTCTCCCCTATCCCCCTCTCTCTCCTCTGTCTCTCTCCACCCTCCTCTCCCTCCTCTCTCTCTCCCCCCTCTCTCTCTCGCTCCTCTCTCCAACCCCTCTCTTCCCTCTCTCCCATTTCTCTGTCACTCTATCTCTTTCTCTCTCTCCCCCTCTCTCTCCCTCTACTCTCTTTCACCCTATCTCTGTCTGTCTGTCTCTGTCTGACACACTCTCTCTCTCTGTCTTTCTCTATGTGAGGAGGCCCGATTGTATTCTTCTGCCCACTCCCTTTCTCATTTACACACCGCCTCCACCTTCACCCCCGCCCCACCCCACCCCTCTTCCTACTCTCCCCCTCCTCCCTCCCTCCCTCCCTTCACCCCCCCCCCCCCTTTTCCTCTGTCCTAATCATTGTCGGTTAATGGAGAGACGTTACGAATTGAATGGTTCCTCGGAGGAAAAAGAAACTTCGACAACGTCCGCTTAAACACCTTTTTTTTCCCCTCCTGCTCTCTCTCTCTCTCTGTCTCTGTCTCTCTCTCTGTCTGTTTGTCTGTCTGTCTCTGCCTCTCCCTCTCTCTCTGTCCCCCCTGCCTCTCTCTTTGCCCCCCCTCTCTCTCTGCCCGTCTCTCTCCCTCTCTCTCTGCCCCCTCTCTCTCTGCCTCTCTCTGCCCGTCTCTCTCCCTCTCTCTCTGCCCCCTCTCTCTGTGCCTCTCTCTCTCTCTCTGCCCGTCTCTCTCTGTGTGCCTCTCTCTCTCTCTGCTCCCCTCTCTCTCTGCCTCTCCCTCTCTCTCTGCCCCTCTATCTGTGCCTCTCTCTCTACCTCTCTCTCTCTGCCCCCCTCTCTCTGCCTCTCTCTGTGCCCCCCTCTCTCTCTGCCTCTCTCTCTGCCCCCCCTCTCTCTCTGCCTTTCTCTCTGCCTCTCTCTCTGCCCCCCCTCTCTCTCTGCCTCCCTCTCTCTCTGCCTCTCTCTCTCTGTGCCCCCCCTCTCTCTCTGCCTCCCTCTCTCTCTGCCTCTCTCTCTCTCTGTGCCCCCCTCTCTCTCTGCCTCTCTCTCTCTCTGTGCCCCCCCTCTCTCTCTCTGCCTCTCTCTCTCTCTGCTTCTCTCTCTCTCTGCCCCCCCTCTCTGCCTCTCTCTGTGCCTCTCTCTCTGCCCCCTCTCTCTCTCTGCCTCTCCCTCTCTCTGTGCCTCTCTCTCTGCCCCCCTCTCTGCCTCTCTCTCTCTCTCTGCCTCTCTCTGTGCCCCCTCTCTCTCTGTGCCTCTCCCTCTCTCTCTGCCCCCCTCTCTCTCTCTCTGCCCCCTCTCTCTCTACCCGTCTCTCCCTCTCTCTCTCTCTTCCTCTCTCTCTCTCTGTCCCCATCCCCATCTCTTTGTCTCTGTCTGTCTCTATCTGTCCCCCCTCTCTCTCCCCTTCTCTCTGTCTCTCTCTCTCTCTCTCCTCTCTTTCTCCCTCTCTCTGTCTTTCCCGTCTCTCTGTCTGTCTCAGTTTCTCTCTCCCTCTCTGTCTGTCTGTCTGTCTCTTTCTCTCCACCCCCCTCTCTCTGTCTCTGTATGTCTGTCTGTCTGTCAGTCTGCCTCTCTCTCTCTCCCTCTCTCTCTCTGTCTCCTTAAATCTCTGACATAATTATTACTGCGAACAGCGGAGAAGAATTATTTTCTGTTGTTTTATTTATTGGAGGCGATAGTTTGCGAGTTCTGCGTGCGTGTGTGCGTGCGTGCGTGTGTGCTGTGTGTGTGTGTGTGTGTGTGTGTGTGTGTGTGTGTGTGTGTGTGTGTGTGTGTGTGTGTGTGTGTGTGTGTGTGTGTGTGTGTGTGCGTGTGTGTGTGTATGTGTGTGCGTGTTTGTGTGTATGTGTGTGTGTGTGTGTATGTGTGTGCGTGTGCGTGCGTTTGTTTGTATGTGTGTGTATGATGTGTGTGAGTGTTCGGTGTGTGTGTGTGTGTGTGTGTGTGTGTGTGTGTGTGTGTGTGTGTGTGTGTTCGTTCTTTAGTTTAACGTCTTTTCACTATCACTGATGTGTGTGTGTATGTGTGTGTGTGTGTGTGTGTGTGTGCGTGTGTATGTTCGTGTGTTTGTATATCTGTGCGCGTGTGTGTCTAAGCGTATATATATATATATATATATATATATATATATATATATATATATATATATATATATATATATCTGAAAAAGGAATATATGCATGCTTGTGAACTGGCATGGGCAACCTGTATGCGCTTGCAGGCAGATGTATTCTTCTCGATCTTGTTCTTCTAGTTCTTCTTCTTCTTCTTCTTCTTCCTTTTCTTCTGCTCTCGTCGGCTGTACCTCGTACGTTCACTCGCATGTATACATGTACGAGTAAGCTTACGCTTGTTTGAACGCTCTGTTGTTACCCTACTAAGAAGGCAGCGATACTCCGCGTTCAGGGATATGCAAAGGGGTGTGTGGGTGTGTGTGTGTGGGAGGGGGGGGGAGGAGGGGAAGGGGCCGGGGGAAGAGGGGGAGGAGGGCGGGGGAGGGATTGGGAGGGATGGGAGGAGGGGGAGGGGGTATAAGGAAATGCACACTGTACTTGAGGACAAGTGGTTGTTCTTTCCAGACTGAAAAAAAAAATCAACAAAAAAACAAAAAAAAAAAAAACCCTCCCCAAAAACAATGAAGGCGATATCCTCCTCCCGTGCCACCCCCCCCCCCCAACCCCCACCCTCCACCCCATCCTCACCCCCTAACCCCCCCGCCCCCCTCACCCCCAACTCCCCACACACCTCGTGTGCGCGTGCTAGCGGCTTGGCGATCAATGAAACGGGCATTCACTTGACACACACACACCGAAGATGCACTGGTAGGATGAGCCTTTCCCCGAGAAACTGTTGTCCCTCTGTCTGTTTGTCCCTCTGTCTGTATGTCTGTCGCTCTGTCTTTCTGTCTGTCTGCCTGTCTGTCTGTCCCTCTATTTGTCTGTCTGTCTGTCGCACTGTCTGTTCGTCTGTCTGTCTGTTTGTACGTCTCTCCGTTTGTCCCTCTGTCGCTCTGTCCTTCTGTCTGCCTGTCTGTCTGCCTGTCCCTCTATCTGTCTGTCTGTCGCTCTGTCTGTATGTCGGTCGCCCTGTCTGTTCGTCTGTCTGTTTGTCTCCCTGTCTGTCGCCCTGTCCCTCTCTGTCTATGTTTGTCTGTCCCTCTATCTGCCTGTATCTCTGTCGCTCTGTCTGTATGTCTGTCACTCTGTCTGTTTGTTTGCCTGTTGCTCTGTCCCTCTCTGTCTGTCTGTCTGTCTGTCACACTTTCTGTCTGTCTGTCTGTCTGTCACTCTGTCCTTCTGTCTGTATGTCTGTCGCTCTGTCCCTCTCTGTCTGCATGTCTGTCTAACTGTCTGTATGTCTGTCGCTCTGTCCCTCTCTGTCTGTCTGTCTGTCTGTCACACTTTCTGTCTGTCTGTCTGTGTGTCTGTCTGCCGTTCTTCTGGTTATTTTGATCTGTGGGTGTTTTTTGTTGTTGTTGTTTTGATTGTTGTTGCCGTTGTGGTGGTGGTGCTGTTGCTGTTGTTTCTTTGTTTTTTTTTTGTTTTTAAACAACACCCCCCGCCGCCCCTACCGCTCCGCCTCCCACCCCCCACCCCCACACAACCCCCCCCCCTCCTCCTCCTACACATACACACACCTACCTCCTCCAACTCACTCACACGCAAACACACAGTGAGAGCGAGAGGGAAGTGGGAGAGAACTAATGAAT
>NC_134909.1:13593192-13598192 GCF_041734735.1 Babylonia areolata | reverse complement strand
TTTGTTGAATCTGGGTGGGTGTTTTTTTTTTTTTTTTTTTTCTCCAAATCGTTATCTTCATGTGTATGTGTTCACATATGGACAGGCTGGTGGTCTTTGCATTAAATTCCCTGTGTTCCTGCGTTCCTGCTCTCTCTCTCTCTCTCTCTCTCTCTCTCTCTCTCATTCTCTCTCTCTCTCTCTCTCTCTCTCTCTCTCTCTCTCTCTCTCTCTCTCTCTCTCTCTCCCTGTCTGTCAATCTCAACGCTATTTTTTTTCCGAGGGCATGTTGGAAACACACACACACACACACACACACACACACACACGCACACACACACACACACGCGCACACACACACACGCACATACGTACACACACACGCACACACACAAACACACACACATACACGCACACACACACGCACACACACACACACACACACACACGCTCAGACTCACACACACACACACACACGCGCACACACATACTCACACACACACACACGCACGCGCACACACACACACACACACTCGATCCATTCTGCACCACTTTCACCTCTCCTCGTTCATTCATTTATGTCCATTGGTAAGCTTGACAGATAGCGGTCTTAGAGCGTCTCTCTCTCTTCCACACCACACCACACACACACACACACACAACACACACACGCACACACACACACACACAACACACACACACACACACACACACACACGCACACACGCGCGCGCACACACACACGCACACACACACGCGCGCACACACACACACACGCGCGTGCACACACACACACTCTCGCACACATCCACACCCACACCCTTCCCGCCCCCCGCCACCCCGCACACCACCCACACACACACGCGAGCACACACACAGACACAGACACAGACACAGACACACACACACACACACACACACACACACACACACACACACACAGACAGACACACACACATACAAACACGGTAACGGCGCCTGGTGGGTAAAGAGTGGAGATTGTTTTTTCCCTTCCCCGATATCTCAGGTCAGCATAATTATGTGCAGACCCGCTTAGTACCTGAACCACACAGATGATGAAATACGCACGTTAAAGATCCTGTAATCCATGTCAGTGTTCGGTGGGTTATGGCAACATGAAAATACCCAGCATGCACACCTCAGAAAACGCGGTATGGCTCCCTACATGGCGGGGTAAATAAATAAAATGCCCATGTACGTAAAGTGTTACATGTCTATATGAGTATGTGTGTGCGTGACTGAAACCTGATTGAAGAACACAGGAACCGAATGATGAGCGCCCAAATGGCAACTGTCAGTCGGCTCTACGCAGGTACGCAGCTTGCTATACAAATGACTCCGTGTTTGTAAAGCGCTTAGAGCTTGGTCTCCGACCGAGGATAGGCGCTGTATAAATGTCCATATCATCATCATCATCATCATCATCATCATCATCATCATCATCATACCCCGATGACTGTAAAAAAAGCAATGAGAACTTTAATAACCATTAACTTATTTGATCTCCTGTGTACAGTCAAACTCCATTTTACGTTGCCTTTAAGATCCCTCGACACGCACAGAGCAGACCAGGGATTACCTGTACACACTCGGGGGGAGATCACTCATAATCATCATCATCATCATCAACATCATCTTCTTCATAAAGTAATACACCTTGAAACACTAAGAGATAATTGTGAAAAAATTCTACCAAGCGTATCACCAGTTCTGTCATCATCATAAATCTGTATCATGTTTAGTCTAGTCAGTCAGTAGTGTCCCACTAGCGCCAGCATAACAGCAGCGGAGGCAACTGCTGTCTCGGCTAGATTTTTTTTTTTTTATATATATATTATATAGCGGAGAGTGTCTTGCCCAAGTTATAACCCCTCCCCCCAAAGCCCCCCCCCACTTACCCCCCCCCTCTCCCGCCTCGCCTCCGCCCCCCGACTCTCACGGCAAAAAGGGTATTATTTAGGACAGTCTGCGTTGGGACGGTTTACCGCCCCCCCCCCCCCCCCTACAGAGACCATCTAGCCCCCCCCCCCCCCCCCCCGCCCAAGGCTGCAGCACTAAGAATAATTATGATCCAGCGCAGTCCTGCCTCCACAAGTTTGAGAATCATAGTTGTTCATCACACACACACACACACACACACACACACACACACGTGCGCGCGCGCGCGCGCGCACACACACACACACACACACACACACACACACACACACACACACGCACGCACACGCACTCGCAAACACATGGAGAAAAAAATGCATATACGCACAGAGAGAAAAAAAAAATCAATATAGAATGAAAGACACACACGGAAGATGGACAGAGACAAACAGAGAGAGAGACAGAGACACAAACAAACAGCCAGACAAAAAAAAAAAAAAGACAGACAAGAAGAGACCAGACATATATGGACAGAAAAGAGACAGAGATAACCAGACACGAGACAGACAGACAGATAACCAGACACGAGACAGACAGAGATAACCAGAGACGAGACAGACAAGAAACAGAGATAGCCAGACAAGAGACAAAGATAACCAGTCAAGAGAAAGACGGAGATAGACAAGAGACAGAGATAACCAGTCAAGAGACAGACAGAGATAACCAGTCAAGAGACAGACGGAGATAGACAAGAGACAGAGATAACCAGTCAAGAGACAGACATAACCAGACAAGAGACAGAGATAACCAGTCAAGAGACAGACAGATAGACAGACAAGAGACAGAAATAACCAGACAGGAGACAGACAGAGATACCAAACAAGAGACAGACAGAGATAACCAGACAGCAGAAAGAGATAACCAGACAAGAGACAGACAGAGATAACCAGTCAAGAGACAGCAATAACCAGACAAGAAACAGAGATAACCAGTCAAGAGACAGACAGAGATAGACAAGAGACAGACAGAGATAGACAAGAAACAGGGATAACCAGTCAAGAGACAGACAGAGATAGACAAGAGACAGAGATAACCAGTCAAGAGACAGAGATAACCAGTCAAGAGACAGACGGAGATAGACAAGAGACAGAGATAGCCTGTCAAGAGACAGACAGAGATAACCAGACAAGAGACAGAGATAACCAGACAAGAGACAGACAGAGATAACCAGACAAGAGACAGACAGAGATAGCCAGCCAGACAGGAGACAGACAGACAGAGATAGCCAGCCAGACAGGAGACAGACAGACAGAGATAGCCAGCCAGACAGGAGACAGACAGACAAGAGATAGCCAGCCAGACAGGAGACAGACAAGAGATAGCCAGCCAGACAGGAGACAGACAGAGATAGCCAGCCAGACAGGAGACAGACAGAGATAGCCAGCCAGACAGGAGACAGACAGAGATAGCCAGCCAGGAGACAGACAGACATATATAGCCAGCCAGACAGGAGACAGACAAAAATAACCAGACAGAAGACAGACAGACAGAGATAACCAGACAGGAGACAGACAGAGATAACCAGACAGGAGACAGACAGACAGAGATAGCCAGCCAGACAGGAGACAGACAGAGATAGCCAGCCAGGAGACAGACAAGAGATAGCCAGCCAGACAGGAGACAGACAGACAGATATAGCCAGCCAGACAGGAGACAGACAGAGATAACCAGCCAGGAGACAGACAAGAGATAGCCAGCCAGACAGGAGACAGACAGACAGACAGAGATAGCCAGCCAGACAGGAGACAGACAGACAGAGATAGCCAGCCAGACAGGAGACAGACAGACAGACAGACAGAGATAGCCAGCCAGACAGGAGACAGACATAGATAGCCAGACAGGAGACAGACAAGAGATAGCCAGCCGGACAGGAGACAGACAGACAGACAGAGATAGCCAGCCAGCCAGGAGACAGACAGACAGAGATAGCCAGCCAGACAGGAGACAGACAGACAGACAGACAGACAGAGATAGCCAGCCAGACAGGAGACAGATAGACAAGAGATAGCCAGCCAGACAGGAGACAGACAGACAAGAGATAACCAGCCAGACAGGAGACAGATAGACAGAGATAGCCAGCCAGACAGGAGACAGACAGACAGAGATATCCAGCCAGACAGGAGACAGACAGAGATAGCCAGCCAGCCAGGAGACAGACAAGAGATAGCCAGCCAGACAGGAGACAGACAGACAGAGATAGCCAGCCAGACAGGAGACAGACAGACAGACAGATAGCCAGCCAGACAGGAGACAGACAGACAGAGATAGCCAGTCAGACAGGAGACAGACAGACAAGAGATAGCCAGCCAGACAGGAGACAGATAGACAGAGATAGCCAGCCAGCCAGGAGTCAGACAGACAGAGATAGCCAGCCAGACAGGAGACAGACAGACAGAGATAGCCAGCCAGACAGGAGACAGACAGACAGAGATAGCCAGCCAGACAGGAGACAGACAGACAGAGATAGCCAGCCAGACAGGAGACAGACAGACAGAGATAGCCAGCCAGACAGGAGACAGACAGACAAGAGATAGCCAGTCAGACAGGAGACAGACAGACAGAGATAGCCAGACAGACAGAGATAGCCAGCCAGACAGGAGACAGACAGACAGACAGAGATAGCCAGCCAGACAGGAGACAGACAGACAGACAGAGATAGCCAGCCAGACAGGAGACAGACAGACAGACAGAGATAGCCAGCCAGACAGGAGACAGACAGACAGACAGACAGAGATAGCCAGCCAGACAGGAGACAGACAGACAGACAGACAGAGATAGCCAGCCAGACAGGAGACGGACAGGCGAAGACAGGAAGGAAGAGAGAGAATTCATTCACCATCAGCTTGGACTCGTTTCTCAACACAATGCTCTTTATCCACAATGCAGTGCAGAAGATATGACACTGAAACACCCGGAGGAGTTAGTTGTTCTCTCTCTCTCTCTCCCCCCCCCCTCTCTCGCTGTCTCTCTCTCTCTCTCGCTGTCTCTCTCAAGAGACAGACAGAGATAACCAGTCAAGAGACAGAGATAGACAGACAAAAGACAGACAGATATAACCAGAC
>NC_134909.1:13560692-13565692 GCF_041734735.1 Babylonia areolata | reverse complement strand
CATGTTTGACTAGAAAATCAGACTGAGCGTCTAGTGTTTCGAGTGAGACGTTAACTCACCCAGTACGGCCAGTCCTCTCTTCTCCTCTACACAGACCCCTCGGATGTCCAGTGGGTGTCTCAATGACCCAACCTTTAGCTTCCGTCGTCAGAATTGTGGTATTCTTTGTCAACATTCACCTCTTCAGTATAAGAGCCTTCCACTTGCAATATTTTGATGGTGGTAATAGGGGTCAAACGCTGTTAACGTCGTCTCTTTCGCCGTTCGTATGGAGAGAGTTATTAAACCGAGGTCCCGTGTGCAGCACGCACTTGGCGCACTGAAAAAAAAAAAGAACCCATGGCAACGAGAGTGTTGTCCTCTGGTAAACTTATGTGAAAAGAAATCCGCTCTGATAGGAGCACAACTATAATGAAATATAAGCATGTACTCAAGGCCTGACTAAGCGCGTTGGGTTATATGCTACTGTCAGGAATCTGCCTAGCAGATGTAGTGAAGCGCATAATTATGGAGTTGTCCGAACGCAGTGACGCCTCCTTGAGAAACTGAAACTCTCTGTTTCTGTCTCTCTGTCTCTCTCTCTGCCTCTGTCTCAGTCTCTCTCTGCCTCTGTCTCTCTGTCTCCTCTCTCTCTCTCTCTCTCCCTCTCTCTCTCTCTCTCCCTCTCTCTCTCTTGTTGTTGTTTCGACCGCTGATGTAGGGTCCCCGCCAGCCGCGGTATGCTGGCCAGGGTGATATGGAGCAGGCAATTTTTAGGGCACCTTTTCTAGCCCCTTCCTCATGCCAGGGAGGTGAGCAGTGCATTCCTAAAGAGGGCTGCTCAGACGCTCAGACGGCTGCCGAGCTCCATCGCTGCTCCTGTCGACGAAGAACTACCCTATGGCCTGAGCCGCCTGCGTCTGCGGCTGCGACTGCCAGTGTACCCACACCTGTCGTTTCGTCGCTCGCCTGTCGCCACAGGACTTGGGGGTGATGAAATGATGAAGGATGAAAGGTCATTTTGGATGACTGATGACTTGCGCGATGAGTTTGTTTAAAGTGAAGAGGAGTTGCGCAACGTCGACCTCACTCTCTCGTCCGGGTCCACCAATTTCCAGTGGCAAGACTAAGTCGAGACGACTGGAGAATGATCACGGATGCAGTGGATGACCAAGATATCCTTTCGGTGTCTCATCTTGCTCTCTGCACTCCACAGTGCGTTGCTGTAACCGCCTTCCTCTCCGTTGAACCGATAGGTTTCTTCCGCAGATTCTGCCGGATCCAGACTTCGCATGCATGGGTAGACACACCCCGGGGGCCAACTGCGTGTGGCATGCACACAGCACGGTGGAGCTAGATGGCCGTCGGTGGCTCTCCTGAGCCAACGCCCTTTTATGGATCTCCATAAGGGTGTCTAGCCACCCGCCTCACCAGTCCCGGAAGGGAGCGGTGGGAGTGCCGGTTTAGTCGCCGGCAACCCGACCCTGAACAGGTTGTAGTGGATTACAGGTTACCAGTAGCAGATCTAATGACCTGACCTGACATTCTCTCTCTCTCTGTACTGTTCAGACGTAGCAACGTCTCCTTGCCCAATGTGTGGCGAAAGCCCAGAAGATTAAAAAATCATTTTATATTCAACTGCAAAAGATACGATGAATTGCGAAAAAAAAAAAAAAAATGTGCCCTTTTCAATACGGCTCCAGCGCAGAGAAAAGATTTGTTCGGTATACTGATGACAGAAAAATTAAGACATGATGCTTTCGCTTGCAAAATATTTATCTGCGGCAATAAATATACGGAAAAGGTCCATCATCGGTCCAAATATTCATTTATCAATTAAAAATTAGTATTTGTTCTATGAGGAAAAAAAGCATAGATAAAAAGGAAGGGCTACATTTGGATGGTCAATTTTCAGGATTTATATGTACTATAGTATGGGTTTGTATTGATATGTTGTGTGTCGATCTTACATGCGTAAATATTTCTTATATGATTTATCTGTACTTTGTTTTCTGTGTACTGTCCAAACCTTGGAGACGTACGACTGAAAAAAAGGCACATTACCCCCCCTGTCACATGTACTTTTAAGCTAATGACAAAGTGTCGCAAATCTCTTATTAGTTTATATTGTTTCAATTCTGTTTTTTTTTTTTTTTTTAACTTTCTGTTCCATTTTTATCAGTTTTGCATCATTTTGTTCTGATTAGTATCTAATATGTCACCAGATTATTATTATTATTATTATTATTATTATTATTATTATTATTATTATTACTACTACTACTACTACTACTACTACTACCTTTTTCTATATTATAATTATCATTTATTTATTTATATATTTATTTATTTATGTAAGCTTATCTATTATTTATTCACCTTTTTTTTTTCTTTTTCTTTTTTTTCTCAAGGCCAGACTAAGCGCGTTGGGTTACGCTGCTGGTCAGGCATCTGCTTGGCAGATGTGGTGTAGCGTATATGGTTTTGTCCGAACGCAGTGACGCCTCCTTGAGCTACTGGAACTGAGACTGAAACTCACCAGAGCTTTTCAGCTAATGGCATCAAACATTTCAGTGCACTGTGTTCTTTCTCTGTACATTTTGACCTTTGTTGCCCCCGGCATTAAGAATTATTCGTGAAAACGTTTATAAAACTAAAAATGCCACAAACTCCCCTCTCTGTTTAGATTAAGTCTGTTAATGTCGTCAAGCAATAGTCATTAGGACGTTCGTGATTTTTAATTTTCTTCTTTTTTTTTTTTTTGTATAAGGCTTTCCAATTTCATTTGAAGAAAAATCGCTACTTTGTGAAATGAATATAATTATGTTTTGTTATTTGTAGTATTTCATGCTTGTTTGCTTGAGACGGTTTTCACGCATTAATTTGGCCTATCGCACTTTCTTTCCTTCTTTCTGCCTCTCTTTTTATTTCCCTTTTTTTTTCTTTCTATCTTTCTATCTTTTGGCCGGGAGGTGGAGGTGTGGGTGTGGGGGTGGGGGTGGTGGGACAAGTTCAATGAATACCTACAGCCAGAGCAGATCAGGTTTACAACCCTTACATCTGACTGAGAACCATTTTCATGCTTGGAATCTTTCATTCCTACTTGATTTCCTTTCTTTCTTTTCTTCATTTTGTCTTTCTTACTTTCTTTCTTTCTTGTAGATGGGTTTGAGGGGGTGGGGGTGGGGGGTAGGGGGGTGGAGGGGGCGTGGATGGTGAAGGAGGAAGAAGTGGTTCAATGAGTTTGGAAAATCAGGTTCAAAATATTACATCTCATAACGTCTTTCTTTCTTTCTTTCTTTCTTTCTTTCGTCCTTCCTTCCTTTCTTTCTAGGTTTGAAACCTTACATCTGCGATGATTTTTTTTTCTTGCCATGATTCATTCTATCTCTGTTTCTTTCTTTTCCTATTTCTTCTTCTTCTTCTTCTTCTTCTTCTTCTTCTTCTTCTTCTTCTTCTTCTTCTTCTTCTTCTTCTTCTTCTTTTTCTTCTTCTTCTTCTTCTCCTTCTTCTCTTTTTTTCTTTTCTTATTTCCCCCTCTTTCTTACCTCTCAGTAGAGTCACATTTTCAAATTTTAGATGGAAATGGTTTGGAGTCTCCCTCTCTCTCTCTCTCTCTCTCTCTCTCCGGGGGAGTCTGTGTGTGTGTGTGTGTGTGTGTGTGTGTGTGTGTGTGTGTGTGTGTGGCGGGAGGGGGGTGAGGGGGGGTGAGGAGAGTGTGGGTATGTGCGGGTATGTGTGTGTGTGTGTGTGCGCGCGCGCGCGCGCGCGGGCGTCTGTGTGTGTGTTTGTGTGTGTGTGTGTGTGTGTGTATGTGTGTGCATGCGTGTGCGCGCGCGCGCGTGTGTGTATGTATGTATGTGTGTGTGCGTATGTGTGTTTGTGTGTGTATGTGTGTGTGTGTGTGTGTGTGTGTGTGTGTGTGTGTCTGTGTGTGCGCACGCGCGCGTGCGTGTGTGTGTGTGGACGTATGTGTGTGTGTCTGTATGTGTGTGTGTGTGTGTGTGTGTGTGTGTGTGTTTGTGTGTATGTGTGTGTGTGTGTGTGAAGGGGAGGGGAAAAGGAAGAACTCGAGGTGGGTGAGTGGGGTGGGTGGGGGGTGGGGGAGGGTGTGTGTGTGGGGGGGGGGGGGGGGGGGGAAGAGGGGGGTGGGGGGCAGGGAGCATCCGGTCAATGTAGAACGCAAACTCCAGGTTTTCTGAAAGACGTGATCGATTGCTGTCACAGCCTTTACATCCACCGCCATGTATCAGAATTTTCAGTCAGAGGCTAAAGATCTTTTGATGAGGCCAAATTCGAATGTTTTCTACCATCCCTAGCCCACTCCCCCCCCCCGCCCCCCCACCCCACCCCCCCCCCCTTTTTTTCTTTTTTTTTCCATGATGAGAAGCTGAAAAAAGCTTTTCGAGGCTTAAAGAGGCACACACACACACACACACACACACACACACACACACACACACACACACACACACACACACAAACAAGCTTTTAAGAGAGAGAGAGAGGGAGAGAGGGGGTGTGGGGGTGGGGGTGGGGGCGGGAGGGGCTTTTATCATCTGCGAGTAGGGGTCCTGTTTTTTTTTTTTCTTGAAGATTGATTTCATCATCAAAGGGGGGATTTTAGTTGCAATCGTTTAAAAGATTTCACGCCCTGAAAGAAAGTCTGTTTTACTTTGAAGAAGTGTCTGGCTTGAGTTTTGTTTCTAATTTCTTACTTTTTTTTTTTTTGTTTCCCAGGAAGATGAACACATGCATGCATCCTTGCATGCGCTCACACAATTATGAACGCCCACAAATAAACTCACACACATCCATACATACATGCAAGAGCACGAACGTACACATACACATACGCATACACGCACACACGAATCCGCACGTTCAGATACACACACACACACACACATACGCGCGCGCGCACGCACACACACACACACACACGCGCACGCACGCACGTACGCATGCACGAACGTATCAACACACACGGACGCAAACACACGCAAGAACGTACGCAAGAA
>NC_134909.1:13548192-13558192 GCF_041734735.1 Babylonia areolata | reverse complement strand
ACAGAGAGAGAGAGAGAGGGAGACAGAGACAGAGAGAGAGAGAGAGAGAGACAGAGAGAGGGAAATAGAGACAGACAGACAGACACACACACACACACACACACACACACACACACACAGAGAGAGAGAGAGAGAGAGAGAGAAAGAGAGAGAGAGATACAGAGACAGAGATAGAGACACAGAGAGAGAGAGAGAGAGAGAGAGAGAGAGAGAAAGAAAGAGAGAGAGAGAGAGAGAGAGAGAGACAGAGAGAGAGAGAGAGAAAGAGAGAGAGAGAAAGAGAGAGAGAGAGAGAGACAGAGAGAGAGAGAGACAGAGAGAGAGAGAGAGAGAAGCACACGGTAGAAGTGCTGTGTGGCGCCAAATTTGACACTGACAAAACATCCCACGTTCTTCAGGAAGTGTCTTTTTTTTTTCTTTTCTTTTTCTTTTTAAAATTAAAAAAAAAAAAAATCTCCATTTAATGTGGCGATCCAAGGTCGTCACACGCCGGGAGAGAAATCATTCTATAAAAAAAAAAAAAAAAAAAAAAAAATCCCAAGAAAACCAACAACAACAACAACAACAAAAAAACAACAACCCCCACCTGTACTCCGAGTGTTGGGGGAAATGGATGCTTGAAAAAAATGGAGAAGCGGAAGTAGGAGTGAGTGAGGAGGGAAGAGAGAGTAGGGGGTTGGGCGTTCGGGGGGGAAGGAGAGGGAGATATAACGAACTTTTATTCAGATTAACCCTTTCACCGCCATGGTCGCATTTCGGCACCAGCTAGGTAAAGCACCCATGTGACTGTGAAATGCAACCAGATGATGGGCCTTTTGTGCATTAATTAACCTAATGCTCTTAATTTTCAGTGGTAGGATTGGGCCTTTTTTTTCTTTTTTTTTTTTTCCCCTACACATCACAGGGGAATCCCCAGCTATTCTTAGACACCATCTTTTCTGTGGTTTTTTTTGTAATTTGTATTTGTATTTCTTTTTATCACAACAGATTTCTCTGTGTGAAATTCGGACTGCTCTCCCCAGGGAGAGCGCGTCGCTACATTACAGCGCCACCCATTTTTTTTTTTTTTTTTTGTTTTTTTCCTGCGTGCAGTTTTATTTGTTTTTCCTATCAAAGTGGATTTTTCTACAGAATTTTGCCAGGAACAACCTTTTTGTTGCCGTGGGTTCTTTTACGTGCGCTAAGTGCATGCTGCACACGGGACCTCGGTTTATCGTCTCATCCGAATGACTAGCGTCCAGACCACCACTCAAGGTCTAGTGGAGGGGGAGAAAATATCGGCGGCTGAGCCGTGATTCGAACCAGCGCGCTCAGATTCTCTCTCGCTTCCTAGGCGGACGCGTTACCTCTAGGCCATCACTCCACTTGTACAAGGTTAATTGGCACTCTAAACTGACTGGCGTTGAAAGGGTTAAGGCCAAAGCCCCTTACTTGAAGGAGGTCATACAAGAAAATAAAAAGAAATAAAATGAACCTGACACGATAAACCAACATCATAAATCAACCCAAAGTAGCTGATACAATACTCAACAACATTCACAAAAAATAACGATTCGAAGTCTCTTCAATGTTGCTTCATTATAGGTATATTTGGCAAGTTTTGTTGAGTAAGCTCATGTTTTGACGACGTGAGCAGATTAGATCTAAAAGCACAGGTATCTTTATGATATTTAGGTTTGATTCATCTTTGTCTGAGGTCACTCAAAGCAGAGCAACATAACAAAAAACAAAACAAAACAAAAAACACCAACAACAACAACAACAACAAAACAAAACAAACAACAACAACAACAAAAATGCATTTCAGCTTCCCTACCCAGGTTGCACAATCGACAAGTATATACATATTCACCGCTACTACTGTATCTGAAACTGTGAACAGCAGTATTAGAAACACCAAATCTAAATTTTGTCAGTGCACGTTTTACATATCTGTTTATTTCCATCCCAATATATGGTTCAGCCCCCAACGATGTTTTACAGAGTCTAAACTGCGCAAATCTATCACTAGTTTCCATATGGTCATGCCAGTCTTGCCACCTACAATCAGCTATTCGCTGCCTAAAACACTTTATAAAACATCATGCAATATTTCCATATGGTCATGCCAATCTTGCCACCTACAATCAACTGTTTGCTGCCTAAAACACTTTATAAAACATCATGTAATATTTCCATATGGTCATGCCAGTCTTGCCGCCTACAATCAACTGTTCGCTGCCTACATGAAACATGCAATATCTTCAACACCCTGATGATCCCACACAAAAGAATAACCATGAGAGAGAGAGAGAGAGAGAGAGAGAGAGAGAGAGAGAGAGAGAGAAGGATTCAAAGAATTTAATGTAAGACCTCTGGCCTGTAAACATTTGAGGTGGTGCACATGCACACACATGATCGAAAAAAAAAAAAAAAAAAAAAAGACGATGAGTTCGATGAGCAAATAAATGAAATAATACATGAAGTTTAAACACAACACATTAATTTTGTTGAAATGAAAATAAGGAGTTACTTGTACCAATACTGCTTCCAAGTTCTTCCCTTCTCTTGAACGCATAGAATGTGTACATGGCAACATTTCTAGTTATATTCACATCTTCGTGTGTGTGTGTGTGCTTTTTTTTTTTAACAATTGTGCCAATTCTACGTGACGATCTGTACTAAACTGGCTGTGTTAAAAATAAATTTAGTGAGAGAGAGAGAGAGATAGAAGGGGGGGATGGAGGGAGAGAGAGAGGGGGAGATAGAGAGATAGAGAGGGAGAAGGAGAGAGAGAGAGAGTGGGGGAGAGAGAGAGAGAGGGAGAAAAGGAGAGAAAGAGAGAGAGAGAGAGGGAGGGAGAGAGAGAGAGAGAGATGTGTGTGTGGTTCTCTGTGTGTGTGTGGGTGCGTACGCGCGCGCGAGCTCGCGCGTTTGTGTTTATGCGTGTGTGTGTGTGTGTGTGTGTGTGTGTGCGCGCGCGCACGTGTGTGTGTGTGTATGTGTGCGTGTGCATATACACGCAAGATACACATGCACACCTCACACACACACAGCACAGCCACAAACAACAACAGCAGCAACAACACCAGCAACAACAACAACAGCAGCAGCAGCAGCAACAACAACAACAACAACATATATTTCAAAATGGTCGTGTGATAATTTGAGGAGGGAAATTACAGTCGAATCGAATGAGACGGAACAAACAGCTGTAAACAAATACATCACCGTCAAATCGAATCCAGTCGAAACGTCTGGTGAATATCGACATTTTCTGCAAAAACAGACGAAAGCGTGTTCGCTGCATTTGATCTTTTTTTTATTTTATTTTATTTTATTTTATACAGCCATCGAAAGGGAAATAGCAAAAACAAAAGACAAAAACAAAACCAAACAAAACCAAACCGACGACCACAGACAAAAAACAAACAAACAGCCAACAACAACAACAACAACAACAAAAACAAACACACAGACAAACAAAAAACAACCCCGAAATACCATTATATTAATACGCTATGCACATTAGAAATCCTGATTACATGAACAGTGATTTGATATTCACCGCACAGCATAGCTAGAGGAGAGTGAGAGGAGAGATAATTCAATTGGGGGACAGAGAGAGAGAGAGAGAGAGAGAGAGAGAGGGTGAACACGCTAGAGAGAGAGAGAGAGAAAGAGAGAGAAACACGAGAGAGAGAGAGAGATAGGGTTAGGTGGTGAACGGGCTCTAGAGAGAGAAGGGGGGGAGGGGGGGTGAACACGCTAGAGAGAGAGAGAGAGAGAGAGGGTGAACGCGCTAGAGAGAGAGAGAGAGAGAGAGAGAGAGAGAGAGACAGACAGACAGACAGACAGACAGAAAGAGAGGAGGGGGGGGGGGGGTAAACGCGCTAGAGAGAGAGAGGGTTAGCATGCTAGAGAGAGAAAGAGAGAGAAAGAGAAAGAGGGAGAGAGAGAGAGGGAGAGAGAGAGGGAGAGAGAGAGAGGGAGAGGGAGGAAGAGAGACAGAAAGAGAGAGAGATAGAGGTGGTGAACGCGCTAGAGAGAGAGAGAGAGAGAGAGAGAGAGAGAGAGAGGGAGGGAGGGAGAGAGAGAGAGGGAGAGGGAGGGAGAGAGACAGAAAGAGAGAGAGATAGAGGTGGTGAACGCGCTAGAGAGAGAGAGAGAGAGAGAGAGAGAGAGAGAGAGAGAGAGACGGAGAGAGAGAGAGGGAGAGGGAAGGAGAGAGACAGAAAGAGAGAGAGATAGAGGTGGTGAACGCGCTAGAGAGAGAGAGAGAGAGAGAGAGAGAGAGAGGCAGGGAGAGAGACAGAAAGAGAGAGAGATAGAGGTGGTGAACGCGCTAGATAGATAGATAGAGAGAGAGAGAGAGAGAGAGAGAGAGAGAGGGAGAGGGAGGGAGAGAGACAGAAAGAGAGATAGAGGTGGTGAACGCGCTAGAGAGAGAGAGAGAGAGAGAGAGAGAGAGAGGGGAGGGAGAGGGAGACGGAGGGAGAGAGACAGAAAGAGAGAGAGATAGAGGTGGTGAACGCGCTAGAGAGAGAGAGAGAGAGAGGGAGAGGGAGGGAGAGAGAGAGAGGGAGAAGGAGGGAGAGAGAGAAAGAGAGAGAGATAGAGGTGGTGAACGCGCTAGAGAGAGAGAGAGAGAGAGAGAGAGAGAGAGAGAGACAGACAGACAGACAGACGGACAGACAGAGAGAGAGTAAACGCGGTAGAAAGAGAGAGAGAGAGAGGGGGGGGGAAACGCGCTAGAGAGAGAGAGAGAGAGAGAGAGAGAGAGATGGATAGAGATAGATAGATAGATAGAGAGAGAGAGAGAGAGAGAGAGAGAGAGAGAGAGAGAGAGAGTCACAAACATGTTATCTACTATTTTCTTGTTCCGCCTGGCTGTTTCCATCTGTCCGTTTGCCTTTCTCTCTTCGTCACTGTCTCTGTCTCTTCCTTCTCTCCTGCTTTCTCTGTCTGTCTGTCTCTCTCTCCCTCTCTGTCTCTCTCTCTCTCTCCCTCCCCCCCTCTCTCTTTCCCACTCTCTCTCTCTGTCTCTCTTCTCCCTCCTTCCCTCCTTCCTTCCATTCACCTTCTCAATCCTTGCTGCCCCCCTCCCCACCCCTTCCCCTCCCTACCTCTCCTCTCGTCATCTCTTCCTCTTTTTCTCTCTCTCTCTCACTCTTTCTCCTTCTCCCCCCTCTCTTTCTCCCTGTCTCTCTCTCCCTCTCTCCCCCCTCTTTCTCTCTCTCTCTCTAACGCGTTCACCCCCTCTCTCTCTCCCCTCTCTCTCTCCCTCTCCCTGTCTTCCCCTCTCTCTCCCCTCTCTCTCTCTCTCTCCTTCTCTCTCCCTGTCTCTCTCTCCCTCTCTCCCCCCCCTATTTCTCCCTCTCTCTCTAACGCGTTCACCTCCCCTCTCTCTCTCCCCCTCTCTCTCTCCCTCTCCCTCTCTCTCCCCTCTCTCTCTCGCCTTCTTCACGTCCACGTCGGCCTCACCTCCCATTATGTCTCTCACTCTCTCTTTTGCCCTGAATCACAATTTCACGCTGCTGTTGCAGGAAATATATATATATATATATATATATATATATATATATATATATATATATATATATATATATATATATATATATATATATATATATAAAAAAACAAAGTGTGACTTTGATTCCAAAGGGCCTGGAATGCCACATACACACACACACACACAAAAAGGAGGAAAATCTGAAATGCAATAATGCAATAACCTAACAAGACAGAGAATTATATAAAAAACACATTAAAAAACCCAAAACACACACACACACACACACACACACACACACACACACACACACACACACACACACACACACACACACACACACACACACACACACAGAGAAAACAACAGCAAAGAATCCGAAGTGTTCTCCAATCAACCTTTGCCGCTGAATCTTCAAAACAAGAAGAAACATGGTTCGTATTTTTCAGCGATTGATGTTTTTGTTTTGTTTGTGTTTGCTTTTGGTTTGTCGTTGTTGTTGTTGTTGTTGTTGTTTTGTCAAAAGGTGAAAAAAGGAAAGGAAAAGGGTCAAGGAAAGAGCAATATTTGTATGATTTCTTACATTATTATTCCTCCGAAACAAACTTGGAACAGTTTTGATCAATTTGATATGTAGATTTAGTTGTCTATTCACAGAATGTTATATTAGACAACAACAACAACAACAGCAACGACAAAAACAAGAGCATTATCTATATGACTTCTTACATTATTATTCCTCCGAAACAAACTTGGAACAGTTTTGATCAATTTGATATGCAGATTTAGTTGTCTATTCACAGAATGTTATATTAGACAACAACAACAACAAAAACAACAACAACGGCAACGGGAAAAAAAGAAAAGAAAAAAAAGAAAAAAGAGCAACATTTGTATGACTTTTTACCTTATTATTCTTCCGAAACAAACTCGGAACAGTTTTGATCAATGTGATATGTAGATTTAGTTGTCTATTCACAGAATGTTATATTAGACAACACAACAACAACAACGGCAACGACAAAAACAAGAGCAATATTTGTATGACTTCTTACATTATTATTCCTCCGAAACAAACTTGGAACAGTTTTGATCAATTTGATATGCAGATTTAGTTGTCTATTCACAGAATGTTATATTAGACAACAGCAACATCAACAACAACCACATCAACAACGGCAACGGCAACAACAAGAGCAAGATTTGTATGACTTCTTACATTATCATTCCTCCGAAACAAACTTGGAACAGTTTTGATCAATGTGATATGTAGATTTAGTAGTATATTCACAGAATGTTATATTAGACAAAACAACAACAACAGCAACGACAAAAACAAGAGCATTATTTATATGACTTCTTACATTATCATTCCTCCGAAACAAACTTGGAACAGTTTTGATCAATTTGATATGTAGATTTAGTTGTCTATTCACAGAATGTTATATTAGACAACAACAACAACAACAACAACGGCAACGGAAAAAAAGAAAAAGAAAAAAAAAAGCCCAAAAAAAAAAAGAAAAAAAAAAGCAACATCTGTATGACTTCTTACATTATTATTCCTCCGAAACAAACTTGGAACAGTTTTGATCAATTTGATATGTAGATTTAGTAGTATATTCACAGAATGTTATATTAGACAACAACAACATCAACAACAACCACATCAACAACGGCAACGACAAAAACAAGAGCATTATTTATATGACTTCTTACATTATCATTCCTCCGAAACAAACTTGGAACAGTTTTGATCAATTTGATATGTAGATTTAGTTGTCTATTCACAGAATGTTATATTAGACAACAGCAACATCAACAACAACCACATCAACAACGGCAACGGCAACAACAAGAGCAAGATTTGTATGACTTCTTACATTATCATTCCTCCGAAACAAACTTGGAACAGTTTTGATCAATGTGATATGTAGATTTAGTAGTATATTCACAGAATGTTATATTAGACAACAACAGCAACAACAACAACCACATCAACAACAACAAAACAAAAACCAACTGAAGTATACACCTCACTAATTAAATGACCGCTGGAACATAATTATTGTCGAAATGCGAAAAATTAAAAAAGACCAGGAATGCAACCGCGTTGGTTATGAAAGACAATTAAAATAGAAATAGAAATACAATTTAAAGAAGAAAAAAGTTAACCCACAGCAACAAAGCCACTGGACCTTGTAGCCAAAGACTTGAAAAAGAAGGGAAAAAAAGACACCCCAAAAAACAACAAACAGCTCGCATATGAACAGTGCAGCCACGTTGGAATGAAACACAATTAAAATAGAAATAGAAATAAAATTTAAAGGAAAAAAAAATCGTTAACCTACAGCAACAAAGCCACTGTACCTTGTAGCCAAAGACTTGAAAAAGAAGAAGAAGAAGAAGAAGAAGAAGAAGAAGAAGAAAAACCACCCCACTTGTGAACAACAATTCGCTAAACAGTGATGACACCGGAGCTGATGACAGGAATATTACGTTGGCATTCAGAATTCATAACAATCACGATTGCGTGGCATTCAGAATATTAACAATCATAGTGGTCATGTGTAGCGCCACTGCCACATACGCACGTAAACCTTTTCCATTGTAGTGACTTTTTAAAACAAGTTATTTACGAATAAAAAAAATATATATATAAAAGAAATTTTTAAAAAAATGCGTTTGACGTTATTACTTTTCAGTCCAGCCGTCCGCCAGGAACATATTTAAATAATTTATCAGCACTGAAGAGAAAATACTGGCGTGTCAATAATTATTGAACTTGCTTTATTTTCGTTCAGTCGACAGTTTTCGACTAATAATTGGATGGGTATTATACTGATGTCATCATAATACTTGAATAATTGTAATTGTGCATTAACTCATTGAGCTATGCACTCGACAATACAATACAATACAACACAATACAATACAATACAATGCAATACAATGCGATGCGATAGGATTCGAGACAATACGACACGAAACGACTCGACACAAAACAATACAATACAATACAATGCAATACAATACAATACAATGCAATACAATGCGATGCGATAGGATTCGAGACAATACGACACGAAACGACTCGACACAATACAATACAATACAATGCAATGCAATGCAATGCAATGGAATACAACAGAACGCGTTACAATACAATACAATACAATGCAATGCAATGCAATGCAATGCAATACAATACAATGCAATGCAATGCAATGCAATACAATGCGATGCAATGCAATGCAATACAATACAATGCAATGCAATACAATGCAGTGCAATGCAATGGAATACAACAGAACGCGTTACAATACAATGCAATACAATGCAATGCAATGCAATGCAATACAATGCGATGCGGTGCGATAGGATTCGAGACAATACGACAAGAAACGACTCGACACAATACAATACAATACAATGCAATGCAATGCAATGGAATACAACAGAACGCGTTACAATACAATACAATACAATACAATACAATACAATACAATAATGTTCGTCCTTCGGATTCAAAGATGACCATCAAGAATCAGATGGAAGATCGGTGGCTGTGGGTCCAGAGGTGACTGATGAGGCCAATCCGGGCCCTGAAGGCTCGCCCACATGTGGGACACCAGTGAGTGGGTGCTTGTCGTGGCAGTGGATGTTGCACGGGGCAGATGGAAGATCGGTGGCTGTGGGTCCAGAGGTGACTGATGAGGCCAATCCGGGCCCTGAAGGCTCGCCCACATGTGGGACACCAGTGTGAGTGGGTGCTTGTCGTGGCAGTGGATGTTGCACGGGGCAGATGGAAGATCGGTGGCTGTGGGTCCAGAGGTGACTGGTGAGGCCAATCCGGGCCCTGAAGGCTCGCCCACATGTGGGACACCAGTGTGAGTGGGTGCTTGTCGTGGCAGTGGATGTTGCACGGGGCAGATGGAAGATCGGTGGCTGTGGGTCCAGAGGTGACTGGTGAGGCCAATCCGGGCCCTGAAGGCTCGCCCACATGTGGGACACAAGTGTGAGTGGGTGCTTGTCGTGGCAGTGGATGTTGCACGGGGCAGATGGAAGATCGGTGGCTGTGGGTCCAGAGGTGACTGGTGAGGCCAATCCGGGCCCTGAAGGCTCGCCCACATGGGGGACACAAGTGTGAGTGGGTGCTTGTCGTGGCAGTGGATGTTGCACGGGGCAGATGGAAGATCGGTGGCTGTGGGTCCAGAAGTGACTGATGAGGCCAATCCGGGCCCTGAAGGCTCGCCCACATGTGGGACACAAGTGTGAGTGGGTGCTTGTCGTGGCAGTGGATGCTGCACGGGGCAGATGGAAGATCGGTGGCTGTGGGTCCAGAGGTGACTGATGAGGCCAATCCGGGCCCTGAAGGCTCGCCCACATGTGGGACACAAGTGTGAGTGGGTGCTTGTCGTGGCAGTGGATGTTGCACGGGGCAGATGGAAGATCGGTGGCTGTGGGTCCAGAGGTGACTGATGAGGTCAACCCGGGCCCTGAAGGCTC
>NC_134909.1:13528192-13533192 GCF_041734735.1 Babylonia areolata | reverse complement strand
GAATATGCTGCACTGTTTGCATTAACAATTACAATGACACATACAAAACAAAATTTTGTTGTTGCCCCCTGTTCATATGGGGCTATGGCCTTGTCTGAATAAACCATCTTGAATCTTGCTGGATGGGGCTTTTGGGGACAGGCTGGCCCAGTGTGGGGAACACGCCCAAAGTATGGAAGCGAGTGTCTTCGAGTTCGAATCCCATAATTATAATCATGCAAGTCGAAGTTGTTGGATTTGTTTCCCTTTTTTATGGGTTGGGGGGTGGAGGCGGGGGAACCTCGGTTTATCGTCTCATCCGAATGACTAGCGTCCAGACCACCACTTAAGGTCTAGTGGAGGGGGAGAAAATATCGGCGGCCGAGCCGTGATTTGAACCATTGGCGCTCAGTTTCTCTTGCTTCCTAGGCGGACGCGTTACCTCCAGGCCATCACTCCACTTGGTACATATATTTCACTCTTTTTTTTCTTATTTCTTTCTTTTTTTTTTTTTTAACTCTCCCAGGGAATGATGAAATCAAGGTAAGATTCTTTTTGTTGTTGTCTTTTGGGGGTGGAGGGGTGGGGTGGGGTGGGTGGTGGGGGATGGGGTGGTTACAACCAATTAATGTCCCTCTTCATAAGCATGAAAAGCCCCCAACAACAGATAACCACAGCTATCGGAACAACTGCTGTAACATTCCGCACGTCTAAACGAATGCAAAAGATGACACGAAATAGACTCGTTCATTACTGAGAAAACAAAATTAATATAACGTGATACCTGTCAAACCCACTGGTCTAAAAAATACATGGATTGCGCATGCCTTCTTTGAGCCCCTTTGCTAACTAGCGGAAGTGTTCAATCAGCCATTTTACTTCTCGTGTCAGTATAGCGCGAAGCGGTGACTTCATATATGTAGCCGGGCGCTCAGCTGGCTTCACGGCAAGCTTTCACTTGCTCACGGCGTTAGTTAAGCTGACATTCCTGTGTGAATATCCACAGCAAGTTTGCGCTACCTATCACTGCACTGTTTTCCTGTAATAACTTTGGTAGTTAAACCATTGGCAGATTTCAATCAAGACTCAACATTTGGCATGTCGTGGAGGCAAGCACAACACGATTTTATCGAAGATACACGTTTACAGTTCAGAAACTACCACCAGTTAGCAGACGACTTGTCAAAGGACTGACGGCCGGATACGAGAAACAATATGGCGTCCAGTTGGCTTCAGCTTTCCTGGCCAATGAGCTGTCCATGAATTTTTAGATCAGTGGTCAAACCATGCTGGCTCTCGAAAAAGGTCGTGTATACATACTGATCTTTTGCTAGAATTAACAGCCTAAGTAAAGCAACGGTTTCGCAAGACGGAAACAGAATATTCTAGTAATTTTTATTTTAAAAATTAATATGAAAAAGGCTTATGAAGAAATATGGGACAGTCGACTACTGGTCAATATTTTAATAAGAAGATTGGTATCAGTGCTCGTATATAAAATTCTAGCAAGGATTTCTCTCTTGCCAGTGGTATTTGCGTGTTCGTGTGCAGCATAACTATATTATTTGACGTTCCTGACTAACAGTTTTCTAGGGGAAAAAAAAAACGAAAAAAAAACCACCCACACATTCACGCGTGCGCGCACTCAGTCACACACACACACACACACACACACACACACACACACACACACACACAGAGAAAAAAACCCTACCTCAAATTCGAAGGAACGGACGTACGTCCACGACTAAAAAGCAATATTGATCTCCCTTGAAAGGGAAAAGCCAAGGTATCTCTTTTTCTTTTTTCTTTTCTTTTCTTTTCTTTTCTTTTTCTTCTCCCTTTCTTTTCACAGACTAAGGATCAAAGTACTTTGCGACTTGTCGCTCCCTTCCTCCATTCTCTCTTCTCTCCCTCCCCGATTCCTCCACACACACACACACGCCCTCCCCCCCCCCCACACCCCCTATATTCCCAACCCCTCCCCCTCCTACCCTCTCCCTCCTCCCCCTTTCATCCCTTCATCTCACTTCCATCTTCTCTCTCTCTGTGTCTCTCTGTCTGTCTGTCTCTCTCTGTGTCTCTCTATCTCTCTTTGTGTGTGTGTGTGTGTGTGTGTGTGTGCCTCTCGGTCTCTCTCTCTCTCTCTCGGTCTCTCTCTCTCTCTCTCTCTCTCGGTCTCTCTCTCTCTCTCTCTTGGTCTCCCTCTCTCTGTGTCTCTGTCTGTCTGTCTCTCTGTCTGTCTCTCTCTGTCTCTCTCTGTGTCTTTGTCTGTTTATCTGTCTGTCTGTCTGTCTGTCCCTCTCTCTCTCTGTGTCTGTCTCTCTCTCTCTCTGGGTCTGGGTCTGCCTGGCTGTCTCGGTCTCTGTCTGTCTCTCTCTGTGTCTTTGTCTGTTTATCTGTCTGTCTGTCTGTCTGTCCCTCTCTCTCTCTTTCTCACCCTTTCTCTCTCTCTGTCTCTCTTTCTTTGCCTCTGTCTCTGTCTCTGACTCTCTCTCTCTCTCTCTCTCTCTCTCTCTCTCTCTCTCTCTCTCGGTCTCTATCTGTGTGTGTCTCTGTCTCCGACTGTCTGTCTGTCTCTCTCCCCCCCCTTCCCCCCCTCCCCCCCCCCCCCCCCCTCTCTCTCTCTCTCTTTCCATGCACATCTCCAGCGACGAAGCCGAAGTTTCGAGTTTCTTATCCGGCCTAAGATCAATAATGTACCACGCGGTTTGTCCTCCCCCCCCCCCCACACCTCTCTCTCTCTCTCTCTCCCCCCTCTCCCCTCCTCTCTCTCTCCCTCTCCTCTCTCTCTCTCTCCATCTCACTAGCCCTCCCTCCCTCTCTCTCTCTCTCTCCTTTGGCTTACCTATTACCATCGTCGACTGTTTTTGGTTTTATACGCGTGTCTTTTGGTTTTGTCTTACCGTAGTTGGTATAGAGAGAGAGGGGAGAAGGAGAAGGAGAAGGAGGAGAAGGAGAAGGAAAGGAGGTGTTGTCGGGGTTTTTTTCTGTATGTATCTGGTTTGGCTTTTTGTTGTGGTTTTTTTTTTTCTGTTACCGTATTTTGCTGTACCACCTGCTGTTTACCAGTCTGTCTGTCTGTGTCTGCCAACATTGTTTTTTTTCCACCCCCTGGTCTTTTCTTCTGTACACAGTTCTCTGTTTCTGTATCCTGTGTGTGTGTGTGTGTGTGTGTGTGTGTGTGTGTGTGTGTGTGTGTGTGTGTGCCTGCCTGCCTGTCTGTCTGTCTGTCTGTCTCTTTCTCTCTCTCTCTGTGTCCATACCTCTCTATGACTCTCTTTGTCTTTTATGTCTTTTCTCTGTCTGTCTGTCTGTCTGTCTGTCTCTGTCGTCTCTCTGCCTGTCTGTCTGTCTTCTGCCTGTCTGTTCTCTCTGTCTCTGTCTGTCTTCTCTCTGTTCTCTCTGTCTGTCCCCCTCTCTCTCTCTCTCTTTCCCCGTCTCCCTGTTGTCTCTGTCTCACTATCAATGTCTCTCTGTCTTACTTTATGTCTGTCTGTATGCTGTCTGTCCACGATCTGACTGTCTGCCTGCCTGCCTGTCTGTCTGTCTGTCTGTCTGTCTCTTCTTCTCTCTGTCTCTGTCCGTCTGTCTGCCTGTCTGTCTGTCTCTGTCTCTTTCTTTCTCTCTTTCTCTGTCTCTATCTCTGTCTCTCTCTTTCCCCGTCTCCCTGTTGTCCCTGTCTCACTATCAATATGTGTTTGTCTATGTCTCTCTCTGTCTTACTTTATATCTGTCTGTCTGCCTGTCTGTCTGTCTCTGTCTCTTTCTTTCTCTCTTTCTCTGTCTCTATCTCTGTCTCTCTCTCCCGTCTCCCTGTTGTCCCTGTCTCACTATCAAAATGTGTTTGTCTCTGTCTCTCTCTGTCTTACTTTATATCTGTCTGTCTGTCTGTCTGTCCGCAATCTGTCTGTCCACGATCTGACTCTCTGCCTGCCTGCCTGCCTGCCTGCCTGTCTGTCTCTCCTTCTCTCTGTCTCTGCGTCTCTGTCTTACTTTATATCTGTCTGTTTGTCCGCGATCTGTCTGTCTGTCCACGATTTGACTGTCTGCATGCCTGCCTGCCTATCTCTCCTTCTCTCTGTCTGTCTGTCTCTGTCTGTCTATCTACCTCTCTCTCTCTCTTTCTCCCCCCCCCCCCTATCTCTCTCTCTCCCTCTCGCTGTCTGTCTGTCTGTTCTCTCTCTCTCTCTCTCTCTCTCTCTCTCTCTCACAGTGCACTAAGCTCAGTGCTCAATGCTATCATGCTGTGTTCCGGTGTTTATAAACACATCTACAATGCGCTTTGCCACTTGAGCTGTATATCGTCAAATAAAGATAGGTTTGTTTTCGTTGCTGTAGTAGTAGTAGTAGTAGTAGTAGTAGTAGTTGTTGTTGTTGAAGCTGTTGTGTATAGGAACAGATAAGTGTGTGCCGTGTTTTTCTGGTTTTTTGTGTGTTTTTTTTAAGTCTCAGAAGGGCATACTTATGAAATCCATAATTAGTTTCGATGTCTGCATTGCTTGTTGGGTTTTGTGGGCCTAATTAGGGGTGGATGAGCGTTTAACCAGTTCTGAGTTCTGAGTTCTCTGGGCCTAATTAGGGGTGGATATGCGTTTAACCAGTTCTGAGTTCTGAGTTCTCTGGGCCTAATTAGGGGTGGATGTGCGTTTAACCAGTTCTGAGTTCTGAGTTCTCTGGGCCTAATTAGGGGTGGATGTGCGTTTAACCAGTTCTGAGTTCTGAGTTCTCTGGGCCTAATTAGGGGTGGATGAGCGTTTAACCAGTTCTGAGTTCTGAGTTCTCTGGGCCTAATTAGGGGTGGATGTGCGTTTAATCAGTTCTGAGTTCTGAGTTCTCTGGGCCTAATTAGGGGTGGATGTGCGTTGAACCAGTTCTGAGTTCTGAGTTCTCTGGGCCTAATTAGGGGTGGATGTGCGTTTAATCAGTTCTGAGTTCTGAGTTCTCTGGGCCTAATTAGGGGTGGATGTGCGTTTAACCAGTTCTGAGTTCTGAGTTCTCTGGGCCTAATTAGGGGTGGA
>NC_134909.1:13505692-13518192 GCF_041734735.1 Babylonia areolata | reverse complement strand
GGAGAGAGAGAGAGAGAGGGGGGCAGGGAGGGAGGGAGAGACAGAGAGAGAGAGAGGGAAGGGAGGGAGAGACAGAGACACAGAGAGAGTGGGAAGGAGGGGGGTACAAGAGAGACAGAGAGAGACAGAGAGAGAGAGGGGGAGGGAGGGAGGGATGGAGAGACAGAGAGACAGAGACAGAGAGAGAGAGAGGGAGGGAGGGAGAGACAGAGACACAGAGAGAGTGGGAAGGAGGGAGATACAAGAGAGACAGAGAGAGAGAGAGAGGGAGGGAGGGATGGAGAGACAGAGACAGAGAGAGAGAGGGATGGAGGGAGGGAGAGACAGAGAGACACACATAGAGAGAGAGGGAAAGAGAGAGAGAGAACAAGAACAAGAACACATTTTTTCCCCTTTAGGCAGCCACCAGCCCATAGGAAAAAGGTCTCTGGCAAAAAGAGTGTACATCTTTGGTATGCATAACATGTCAACTGAGTAGTAATTTGAATAATTAAACCAAACTATTCTTGATAAAGGTCAAATTACATAAATCTGCAAACTGTTGTCTATGACGAAGAGCATATAAAAAGATACATACTCAACTTTCTTTTTTTTTTAAGAGAGAGAGAGAGAGAGAGAGAGAGAGAGAGAGAGAGAGAGAGAGTTTGTTTATGTATGTGTGTATGTATTTATGTATGTATGTATGTATGTAGGTTGTGAGAAGAAGAAGGAGGAGGAGAAGAAGAAGAAGAAGAAGAAAAAGATGACATGGGAAAATGTTTGTGTCTTGTGGCAGGGAATGTTTAATGAGGAAAAATCATGAACATTAGTATTATGTGAGAGTAGTAAAGAACAAAATCAACAACAACAACAACAAAAACTCAAACGATATTGCCAACGATTTCTTCTTTTCTTTTAGTGAGAGTGGAAGTGGAAAAAAAAAGTGCTGTAACTTTGATTCTACTGCCGGTGTTTGGATATTTGCGAGAGAAAGAGAGAGACAAACAACAACAACAACAAAACAAACAACCCCCCCCCCCCCGCCCCCCCAGATAAAACAGATAATGAAAAAAGCACACACACAAAAATAAAACAGTGAATAAATAAAACATCATCAATGGTCATATATAATAAAAACAACAACAATACGTATCATTGAAAACTACAAAAAAACAAACAAACAAACAAACAAACAAACAAAAATATCCAGATAAAGGTGTGTTTCGCCAGGAATTGTGCCAGATTGTTTACCGGTCAGAAACACCCCCTCTACCAACACCAACCCCCCCAAAAAAAGTTCAGTGAGATGAACTGTTCTGTGGAGGATAAAGTGTTTCGGAATCCGGGCTTTTTGTGAGGACAAGACAGGAGTCCGAAATTCTCTGACGGAATTATTATCTTTCCTTCGCCAATTTTTTATTTATTTATTTTTTTTTAATTCATCGCCCAAGATTGTTATCTCCCCCCCCCCCCACCCACCAACCCCTCCACCACTCCACCCCGTCGCATCCCTCACCGCGTCGATGTCGACTTCAAGGAGAAGAGTTTGGCTGCCCGCGAGGCTGTCAGGGATACCCCGGGGAATGTCGCTTCCGGTTGTCATCCTGCTGCTGATGGAAGGCTGGTCTCCCCTGATTTTGGGCGCGGATCATCATGGAGGTAAGTGTGTAGTGCGTTTGTGTGTGTGTGTGTGTGTGTGTGTGTGTGTGGGTGTGTGTGTGTGTTGTTGTTGTTGTTGTTGTTGTTGCATGTTATATATATATATATATATATATATATATATATATATATATATATATATATATAGTCACACACACACACACACACACACACACACACACACACACACACACACACACACACACACACATATATTTCTATATATATATATATATATGTATGTATGTATAGCACATATATAGGTGTGTGTGTGTGTGTGTGTGTGTGTGTGCGTGACTATGTGTGTATGTGTGTGTGTGTGTGTGTGTGTGTGTGTGTGTGTGTGTGTGTGTGTGTGCTCGTTTACAAGGACATAATTATACATTTCTTATTCTTCTGTGTGAGTTTGTGAATGACTTTTTTTTTTTCGCGCGCGCGCGCGCGTTTGTGTGTGTGTGTGTGTGTGTGTGTGTGTGTGTGTGTGTGTGTGTGTGTGTGTGTGTGTGTGTGTGTGTGTGTGTGTGTGTGTGTGATTGGTTCTGTGCGTATATGTCTCGAATTTCTCTCTATGCTTATTCATGTGTATAAAAGATCATTCCTTTTTCTTCTTTTTTTTATTGTTCCCATGCATATTGATGAATCATGAATGCACATAAACATAATCATTATTATCATGTTTAGTGTTACTTTCGACATATACTGACTATATTATCACTAATGTAATTACGTGTAGACTGATGGCGTAGCGGTAACGCGTTCGTCTAGGAAGCGTAATAATCTGAGCACGCTGGTTCGAATCACGGCTCAGCCGCCGATATTTTCTCCCATTACTCACATTACTCTTTTTCCGATGTATAATTCTGTTACTCATTTAGGTACATACATGAGTAATTCTGCGTCTGATTATTCTTTCAGATTTGTAATTTATGTTGTTAGTCCTTTTGGCGAAATTCCAAAAAAGTATGTTATCCCTACTTCGGCAATTTTTTAATTTTTTTATATATCTACATCATTACACCTTTTGGCATAACTTTATAAGTAACTATTACTCCTTTGGGCGCGATTTGTATAAGTACGTTATTACTTATTTAGGCGCATTATTACTCCTTTGGGCGCGATTTGTATAAGTACATCATTACTCCTTTGGGCGCAATTTGTATAAGTACATTATTACTCCTTTGGGCGCGATTTGTATGAGTACGTTATTACTCCTTTGGGCGCGATTTGTATAGGTACATTATTACTCCTTTGGGTGCGATTTGTATAAGTACATTATTACTCCTTTGGGCGCGATTTGTATAAGTACATTATCACCCCTGTGCGATTTCTGTAGGTACATTATTACTCCTTTGGGCACGATTTGTATAGGTACATTATTACTCCTTTGGGCACGATTTGTATAAGTACATTATTACTCCTTTGGGCGCGATTTGTACAAGTACATTATCACTCCTCTAGGCGCGATTTGTATAAGTACATTACTACTCCTTTGGGCGCGATTTGTATAAGTACATTATCACCCCTGTGCGATTTCTGTAGGTACATTATTACTCCTTTGGGCACGATTTGTATAGGTACATTATTACTCCTTTGGGCGCGATTTGTATAAGTACATTATCACTCCTTTGGGCGCGATTTGTATAAGTACATTATCACTCCTTTGGGCGCGATTTGTATAAGGACATCATCCTTTGGGCGCGATTTGTATAAGTATATTATCACCTCTGTGGGCGCGATTTCTATAGGTACATTATTACTCCTTTGGGCACGATTTGTATAAGTACATTATTACTCCTTTGGGCACGATTTGTATAAGTACATTATCACTCCTTTGGGCGCGATTTGTATAAGTATATTATCACCTCTGTGGGCGCGATTTCTATAGGTACATTATTACTCCTTTGGGCACGATTTGTATAGGTACATAATTACTCCTTTGGGCACGATTTGTATAAGTACATTATTACTCCTTTGGGCACGATTTGTATAAGTACATTATCACCCCTGTGGGTGCGATTTCTATAAGTACATTATTACTCCTTTGGGCACGATTTGTATAGGTACATTATTACTCCTTTGGGCGCGATTTGTATAGGTACATTATTACTCCTTTGGGCACGATTTGTATAAGTACATTATCACTCCTTTGGGCGCGATTTGTATAAGTGCATTATCACTCCTCTAGGCGCGATTTGTATAAGTACATTATTACTCCTTTAGGCGCGATTTGTATAAGCACATTATTACTCCTTTTGTGCACGATTTGTATAGGTACATTATTACTCCTTTGGGCACGATTTGTATAGGCACATTATTACTCCTTTGGGTGCGATTTGTATAAGTAAATTATTACTCCTTTGGGCACGATTTGTATAATTACATTATTACTCCTTTGGGCACGATTTGTATAAGCACATTATTACTCCTTTGGGCGCGATTTGTATAAGTACATTATTACTCCTTTGGGCACGATTTGTATAAGTACATTATCACCCCTGTGGGTGCGATTTCTATAAGTACATTATTACTCCTTTGGGCACGATTTGTATAAGAACAGTATTACTCCTTTGGGCACGATTTGTATAAGTACATTATTACTCCTTTGGGCACGATTTGTATAAGTACATTATTACTCCTTTGGGCACGATTTGTATAAGAACAGTATTACTCCTTTGGGCACGATTTGTATAAGTACATTATTACTCCTTTGGGCACGATTTGTATAAAATTTTATGTACGTTGTCAATCTCCAAGGCACTGTTTCACGCCTTCAGACATGAGATTGTGTTTTGTTACTCCTTCAAAATTGACACACAAGGGACACCAAAAAAAGGAAGTCTTGATAGATAATCCCTAAGATAAAAAACAACAGCTGGACACAGCACCATAGGCCCGATGAACTCCATTGGATGATGCGTGATGTGCAGTTGTTAGAGTCGGTAATAATAAATTCCAGCTATGATGTCTTCGATTTCTATTTCGCCAAAAAATAAAATAAAATAAAAATTAAAAAAAAATATATAAGAATGTCTAAGTTAACCTTTAGCTTTAGCCTTAACCCACATCTCCTACCTCTCCAGCCTTCATCAGGGTTTCATTTATTTTTTATTCATTCATCTATCTATTTATCTATCTATTTATCTATTTGGCGCTTTTTCCCCTTCTCTACGGGAGGGGGGGGGGGAACAGCTATGACAATGTTCAATATATCCGCAACACAAGAGGCATCCACATACTGATTTCTAAATACGCACCCGCGTTCGCTCACCCTATCCCACTAACCCCCACTCTCCCACCCACCCCTACACACACACACACACACACACACACACACACACACACACACACACACACACACACACACACACACACGCACGCACACACACACACATTCACATACGCACGCACGCATGCACGGACACATACCCTCTATATCTTTCTCTCTCTTCCTCACACACGCACACACGCACGCACACACACACACACACACACACACACACACACACACACACACACACACACACAATTCAATGATGTGTGTATATATATATATATATATATATATATATATATATATATATATATATATAGAGAGAGAGAGAGAGAGAGAGAGAGAGAGAGAGAGAGAGAGAGAGAGAGATAGATAGATAGATAGATAGATAGATAACGACTCAACAACACTATATCGATTTTCAAGGAGGCCTGGCTGGCCCTGACAAAAGGATTTCTTCCCAAATTCCTTGGGCTTTGTTGCTGTCTTTTTTTTCCTCCCCGATACTTCCTTTGCTGGCAAGGGCTTATTAATAATGAGAAATGTTTCCACTGGGATTACTGGCATGGTGCCTCTCTAATGAGGTAGATTTCTTCCACATTCAGTGTCTTGAAACCAAAGAGAATGATTTTGTGTTGGGTGTCGGTATTTTTGGTTTTTTGGTTTGTTTTTTGTTTGTTTGTTTGTCTGTTTTTTTTGTGTTTAAAAAAAAAAATCAACAATAACGAATGATGAGGATTTTGTGTGGCTTTGTGTGGTTTAACCAGATATATTTCTTTTTATAGCAGTAGTTTGTAATGAGAGAGAGAGAGAGAGAGAGAGAGAGAGAGAGAGAGAGAGAGAGAGAGAGAGCGTGAGTGAGCAAGAGAGAAAGAAAGAGAGAGAAAAGAGAGAGGTGGGGGTAAGAAAGAGAGAATGAAAGACAAAGGTGTGTGTGGGGGGGGGGGGGGGGGGGGGGGGGGGGGGGGGGGAGTAACAATGGATGTGGAGGGTGAGGTGGGAGAGAGCTGTGTGTGTGTGTGTGTGTGTGTGTGTGTGTGTGTGTGTGTGTGTGTGTTTTAGTTTTGTTTTGTATCAAACTCTTTCTACAACTTTCGCTATAATCCCCTCTACACTGGAACTATGTTCAGCAAACTTATTGATCATAATCATATCGATCACACACACACACACACACACACACACACACACACACACACACACACACACACACACACACACACACACACACACACACACACACACACACACACAGCAGGACGATAAGAGAGATAATAAAGAAACTTTGCTGTCAGTTTACCTCTGAGGGGAAAGAAAAAAAACAAAAAACAACCAACAACCATATTCTCCATAATCAGCCTAATCATCTCAAAGAGTGAGCCGGTGACTCTGCTCAACTTCTGCTAGCAGTGCCAGCAACGATGCTATGTATTCTATGTGGAGTGGAGTGATGGCCTCTTAGAGGTAACCCGTCCGCATAGGAAGAGAGAGAATCTGAGCGCACTGGTTCGAAATCACAGCACACAGTCGCTAGTATTTTCTCTCCCCCCCCCCCCCCCGCCCCCCACGTCCCCCTTCCACTAGATCTTGACTGGTGGTCTGGACGCTAGTCATTCGGATGAGACGATATATAAACCAAGGTCTGGTGTGCGCTTAGAGTACGTAAAAGAACCCACAGTAACAAAAAGGGTTGTCCTTGGCAAATTCTGTAGAAAAAAGTCCACTTCGATAGGAACAGAAAAGACAAATAAAAGAAACTGCATGCAGGATTTTTTTTTTTTTAAAAGGGGTGGGTAGGGGAGGGTGTGTGTGTTGGAGAGCAGCCGGAATTTTATACAGAGAAATCTGTTGTGACAAAAAATTAGTGATACAATACAATATACAATACAACAATGCAATACAACACAATACAATGCAATAGAATACAACACAACACAATACAACACAACACAATACAACACAACACAATACAAAACAATACAATGCAATACAATGCAATACAATGCAATACACTACACTACACTACACTACACTACAATATAATACAATACAATACAATTCGAATTTCCAGAAGTAATGAAATCATATAGTCATTTTAGAAGAATCAATAAAATAAAATCTCACCATGAAAGATATTTGAACAAAATCGAATTCTTCATATGCAGTAGCAACCAACCATTCTTACAAAAAGAACAAAAAACACAAAAAAAAAACACACAAAAAAACACAAAACAAAACAGCAGCAGCAGCAACAACAACAACAAAAAAACAAAAGTAAAGTAAAGAAAAGAAATTGCAAAATACGAAAGTCAGTATATCAAATATTTTATCTTGTGATGCCAATAAAGCTCAAATAGCCAACCAGGGTAAAAAAAAAAACCCACAAATATATATATATATATATATATATATATATATATATATATATATATATATATATCAAGTCAGATAATTGTACATTGATACAAAAGACACACGAGCATTTATCACGAAAGGGATTATAAGAAGAAAGAGAAAGTAAAGGTAAAGAAGAAAAAGAAAAAAAAAAGAAGAAAAAAAAAAAGAGAGACAAAATGAAATGAAGCAATTTGATACAAGTGAATAAGACATAACTGTTGTTTTTTTTTTTCTAAACCTGGTGGATCGAAAGTAATCTTAACCCTAACCTAATTTCTGGAATATTAATTATTTCCTGTTCATTGTCAATCTATTTTGTAAACAAAATATTCTATAATGAAAGGAATATACAGAATCTATGTCTCTGTCTCTGTCTCTGTCTGTCTCTCTCTCTCTCTCTGTGTCTCTCTCTGTGTGTGCCTCTGTCTGAGTCTATGTCTGTCTGTCTGTCCGTCTCTCTCTCTTCGTTTGTGTTTTTTCCTCTCTCTCTCTTTCTATCTCTCTCTGTCTCTCCCTCTCTCTTTCTGTCTCTCTTTCTTTCTCTCTCTTTCTCTCTGTCTCTCTCTCTTTCTCTGTCTGTCTGTCTGTCTGTCTGTCTGTCTTTCTCTCTCTCTCTCTCTTCGTTTGTGTTTCTATCTCTCTCTCTCTCTTTCTATCTGTCTCTCTCTCTCAGTCTGTCTCTTTCTCTGTCTCTGTCTCTGTCTCTCTCTCTCCCTCTTCGTTTGTGATTCTCTATCCCATGTCAGTGCTGTGTGTTTTAGTTCGCACTTATTTCTTCTGCTTTTTTTTTTAAACCGTGGCGGTAACATTGTCCTATGTGTCAGTTATCCCCAGTGAGTGAGTGAGTGAGTGAGTGAGTGAGTGAGTGAGTGAGGATGGTGTGTGTGTGTGTGTGTGTGTGTGTGTGTGTGAAACAGAAAAAAAAAATGGACAAGGACGCTACCCACCCACCCACGCGCACGCACGTGTTGGGCGCGCGCGCACACACACACACACACACACACACACACACATACACACACACACACACACACACACACAAACACACACACACACAACCGACCCCCCTCCCGCCCCATCCCGCCCTCCCCCCTCCCCGTTCGCGCACACACACACACACACACACACACACACACATACACACACACACGCGCGCGCGCACGCGAACACGCACAAACACACCACACACACACACGAATCACCACCCACGACCTCTCTCTCTCTCTCGCTCGCCCTTGAGCCCACACCCACCCCAACCACCCCACCAACCCCACCCACCTCACCACCCCAACCACCACCCAAATCTTAACAGGACTCAGGGGAGAAGACCCTTGAAAGGTTACACGGAGTCGCTCCCCTTGATTTCTCTTGCAAAAATTCTGTCCCACAGGAGAGAGAGAGAGAGAGAGAGAGAGAGGAGAGAGAGAGAGGAGAGAGAGAGAGAGATAGGGAGGGAGAGAGAGGAGGGGGGGAGGGTTGAGGAGGGAAGGGCGTCGTGTTTGAAGATTCACCGCTCATAGCGCTATGCCTGTCGTGTCCGGTGTCATGGCTTAGAAATACCCAGCCCCCCCCAAAAAAAAAAAAAAAAAAAAAAAAGAAGAGAGAGAGAGAGAGAGAGAGAGAGAGAGAGAGAGAGAGAGAAGGTTAGCTATGCGAAAAGTTTAACTCCACGTAGTCAAAGGCCTAAAAATAGCTACAGGGGTGGGCAGAGGGGATAGGGGGAAGGAAAGGGGGGTGGGGGGAGGTGGGGGGGGAGGGGGAGGGCGGTGGGTTGGGGGAGACGGGGGTGGGGGGGAGCCCTGGAATCCCTTCTCCCCTGATATAACCCCATTGCTTTGAGAATTGAAATGTTGATGAAATTAATTAAAAAGCACAAGTTACTATATTAATCACTTTGTGGAAAGGAAAAACACAAACAAAAAAACAGCATCAACAACAACAAAACAACAACACAAAAACACCACCACCACCACCACCACCACCAACAACAACAAAACAGCAGCATCCTCAGTAGCACAAGTTACTATATTATTTATTTTGTGGTAAGGAAAAAACAAACACAAACACACGCAAACAGAAACACACAAAAACCAGCAACAACAAAACAAAACAAACAAACAAACAAAAAACCACACACACACACACACACACACACACACACACACACACACACAAAGACACACACACACACACACACACACACACACACACACACACACACACACACGATAACATTGGTAACTATATGTTTGAAAATGGTCTAGCTTTGTCGACTGAAAAAACATGTATGATGTTGTTTAATTCAGGTGGTAACCCATCTAGCACACCCATTTTTAAATTACTTGGTGACGTCATTGATTATAAACAGGTAGTGAAGTTTTTAGGCGTTTATCTTACTTCAAAGCTGACATGGAACATTCACTTTGATTACATCTTAACAAAGGCAAGGAAAAGTATCAATTTTATGAAAATTATAAGCCGCTTACCCTGGGGAATGGATACAAAAACATTGATTCATCTTGCCATGGCCCTTGTAAGATCTAAGATAACCTATGCACAAGAAATATTTTTCAGTGCACCTAAATATCTATTACAAAAGATTCAAAGTGTAGACTGTAAGGCTATCAAAATTGCCCTCGGAGTGCCCTCTCATGCATCCAATCAGGAAACATACAAAACAGCCGGAATTCTTCCCTTAAATGAACATCGTGAGTTAGCAACAGCAAAATTCGCTGTGAGGTACACTTCAATGACAAAAAATTTCATTGCTGATGAACTGACAGTAAGATCAGACATTGATTTTCCTAAAAGAGCTAAAGCCATCTCATCACAAGAAACATTTCAAATCTGTTAAAAGAATCTGAAGTTAACATGAAAGAGTTAGCTGCAAAACCACATCATTCTCCTGTTCCTTTTTGGGAAATGTTGAAAGCGGATTTTGATATCACTTATTCTGAAACAAAAAAGGAAGAAAACATCAATATCACGACAAGTACTGCCAGAATTCATATAACAGAAAAATATCAGAATCATCTCCATGTATTTACAGATGGATCTGTTCTTGATGACAAAAACGCTGGTGCGGCTTTCTATATTCCTGCCTTTAAAGTTGAAAAATCTTACTTTATTGGAAAACACCTTTCCATATTCACAGCTGAGCTAATTGCTATTATACAAGCTCTGAACTACTTAGTGAGCCATCAAATAGTTTTCTCGAAAATAGCATTCTTTGTTGATTCCAAATCAGTACTTTATGCTCTAGAACTATTCAGCCTTGAAACAAGACCTGACTTAGTTATTGAGGCAAATCATTTGGTACATTGTTTAAGGATTAAAGGGACTGAGGTCAGTTTTTGTTGGGTGCCTTCTCATGTGGGCATTCTTGGCAATGAAACTGTTGATAAAGCAGCTAAAAGAGGAGCGCAAGATTCAGAGAAATCGACAAAAATACATGTCCGTCTCTCCGTAAAAGAGGCATACACTCTGTTAGAAAAATCAGCATGGGGTCGATTTCATAACCGATGGAAGTTAAAGTTTTTAAACCATAAAGGAACATTATTCCCCGAGAATATTATTAAAGAAAAGATACCGAATCCATCAGCTTGCTATACAAGATTAATAACCTCTACTTTCTTCCGTATAAAACTTGATGCGCTGAAGATAAAGTATAGTAAAAATGTTACATGCATCTGTGGTAAGCAGTTCAGCTTGCATCATTGTTTGTTTCACTGCCAGCAGTTACGTACCTTCTTGCCCAAGTATTTCAAAGAGAATAATAATTCTGCAGATGATTTTTGTAAAGTTATTTCTGACGAGGTTCTTATGGTCGAACTTTCACAGGCATTAGTTCATAGCCCTATTTCTACATTCCTTTAATGCACTTCAGAATTGTGTTAATGGTTTCTGATTATTATAATTATTATTATTGAATTGTTACTGTTAAATGTAATAGCATGTTAGTTATACCCCATGCCCCCACCCCACCCCACCCCACCCCTTTTTAATTTTTATTTTTATTTTTTTAACGTCTAATATCACTGATAGTGAAAAGACGCTAAACAAAAGAACGAACACACACACACGGACGCACCAACTGATTTACTCGCCCCGTTTAGTATCTGACTTGTGTTGGCATGCTTTACGATCGTTTTTTCTTGCCTCCTAGCCCCGGGTCCTTGCATAATTTTTATCATTTTTTTTTAATGAATTCAATTTTGATAACCCAGTTTTATAAACAGTTGGTTTCCGAACATTATTATTATTATTATTATTATTATTATCATCATCATTACAATCACCATGTGGAGTGATGGTCTAGGGGTAACGCGTCCGCCTAGGAAGCGACAGAATAATTATGAGCGCGCTGGTTCGAATCACGGTTCAGCCGCCGATATCCCCCCCCCCCCCCCCCCCAAAAAAAAAAAAAAAAAAAATCACAATTTTTTCTTAAAAAAAAAGAAAAAGTCATGAGATAATTGGCACCTTATAAGACTGCTCAGTTAAGAAATAATTAATCAATTTCTCTGATGCTTATTCGGAATTACATTTATCTTATTCACCATTGATGTATTTCGAGTTTGGTAGACGATTTATTTAGTAAACATTTATCATTTCTTGCCGATAAAATGACGAGACTACCTTCACTTCATATCAAATGGGACATTTTGTTCAGAAATAATTTTATCTCACTGGATACGTGTTCGCGACATTTTTTTTCCCCCCAATGTGATACATCCGTTTCATAGTACGAGGGTAGATTAAAAAGTTCTCGCCCTCTCTGTAGAAGCAATGGCACTGACTGTAAAGTATCAGTATCAGTGTCAGTATCAGTAGCTCAAGGAGGCGTCACTGCGTTCGGACAAATCCATAATACGCTACACCACATCTGCCAAGCAGATGCCTGACCAGCAGCGTAACCCAACGCGCTTAGTTAGGCCTTGAGGAAAATAAATAAATAAATAAATAGATAAATACATAAAAAAAGAACTACCACTACTAATAATAATATTTATAAGGCGCAAAAACTTGATGACTGTAAAACGTGAGCACATCTATACACTAGAATCTCTTCAAAGGTTATTAATCACAAAGTTACAAGTATCTTATCTATATTTGGTTACCGGTGATGGTCGTGAATGAATGAATGACGTTATCCGTTACATGTTTCAGACGGAAATCGAGCATGGTTGGGAAG
>NC_134909.1:13495692-13500692 GCF_041734735.1 Babylonia areolata | reverse complement strand
TCTTAAAAGATCCAAACAGTGTATGGAAGACTCTAAAATCTCTCAACGATGCAGAAACTCCCATAAGTAATAGTTACAAACCGATGAGTAACACAAAATGGATGAAACATCTGGAGGACATCATTGGGACACAAAGTAAAGTTGACCAAAGCACAAAAGCAAAAATAAATACAGAACTAAGAAACATAAACTCGAATATAACACCTTCGTATCTTGATTTTCCAATTTCCACAAAAGAGATAATCAACGCATCCAGAAACTTACACAACAGAAAAACGCCTGGAAAAGACGGGATTACAAACGAAATCATAAAGGCTAGCCTACCGGAAACAACAGAAATACTAAAACTGTTATTTCAGTCTGTCCTTAACTCAGGCACGTTCCCAGATATGTGGAAAAAAGGAATTAGCATACCAATTTACAAATCGGGAGACCAATTAAACCCAACCAATTATCGAGGAATAACTCTAAACAACTCACTCAGTAATCTTTTTTGTCAAATATTAAACAATCGAATAACAAACTACCTCGAAGACAATAATTTACTATCAAAAGAGCAAGCAGGCTTTCGAAAATCACACAAGACCTCGGACCACATATTCATACTTAAAAAGATAATTGACGATACTTTAAGAAAAAGAATGAATCGCCTTTATTGCTGTTTTGTTGATTTTCAGAAAGCATTTGACAGGGTCTGGCATCACGCTCTAATGCTAAAAATGTATCAAATCGGTATAAATGGAAATTGCTTTAGAGTTATTCAAAGCATGTATGAAAATGCCACAGTTTGCACAAGAACTGATACGGGATTTTCTTCTGAAATACCCATATTGAAGGGGGTACTACAAGGGAACACACTCAGTCCCACTTTATTTAATATATTTATTAATGATCTCCCGAAATGTCTGGGCGTTACTGACTCACCATCCATAGACCTTGACAAAAGTGATAGTGTTTCATGTTTACTATATGCTGATGACCTAGTAATTTTGTCCACGACAAAGATAGGATTACAAAGGAAACTAGATAAACTCAATCTGTATTGTGAAAACTGGGATCTAAAAATTAACATAGATAAAACTAAAGTAATAGTTTTCACACACACCGATCCCAAAGTGCCTGTTATTTTCACAATAGGCAATGATATAATCCAGACAACTGATCAATACAAGTACTTGGGTATATTATTTCACAAAACTGGAACGTTCTCATTTGCCCAAGAGCATCTAGCCAAACAGGCATTAAAAGCAGCACACTCCCTCCGACGAATCGTTAAAAAGCAAGATATTCGTTTGGATATTGTACTGCAGCTTTTTGATTCACTTGTTTTACCTATATTATCATATGGATCCGATATTTGGTTCCCATGGGCTGAAACAAAAACTACCAATTCATTCAATACAGGAATGACAGATTTCTTTAGAAATTGTATTTTTTCGAAACATTCACATGAACAAATGCATATAAAATTTTGCAAACTGCTTCTAGGGGTACATTCTAAAACAATGAATCTGCCAACTCTAGCCGAACTGGGCAGATTTCCAGTTGGAATTCATATTGCTTGCAGAGTTCTTGACCACTGGACTCATATTCTGGATGCACATAATGATAGCCATATCAAAAAGGTCTATATGTCGATGATGAACCAACCAGACACAACTGAAAATCCATGGATACAATTTGTAAAGAATATTCTTCACAATGTAGGATTAGGTCATGTTTGGAATAATCAGTCGACATTTAGTAACAGCAGACTTAAATTTACATTACGCCAACAACTAAGAAATAGATATGTACAATTCTGGAAACAGAGAAAAACTGAATACAGTAGATTAGACTTCTACAACAAAATTAAAAGAAACGATTATCAAATTGAGAATTATCTAACTGATAAAATCGATCCTGCTCACAAACAAGCTCTTTGTCAACTCAGAATAAGCGCACATTATTTAAACATCGAACGAGGAAGATATGCAAACATTCCCAGAGAAGAGAGGTTATGTGCTATATGTGAAGTTGTTGAAGATGAATTGCATTTCTTAGATTTGTGTATCTTATTTCATAATTTGCGAAGCCATCTAATCACTACTATACAGCAGTATGATCATCAATCAAATGTGATCTCTAGAAAAATACAAAACAATATACTAAAACCAAGTGATTTATTCACCTGCGATGACTGTCAAAAAACACTTGCCAACTATGTATTTCAGTGCATGCGTATTAGATGACCGTTTATTTCTTTGTTCCCTTTGTTCTTTGTTGTGTCTATTAATCCTTTGGGATTTTATGACAATAAATGAAGTCAGTCAGTCAGTCAGGTCACACACACACACACACACACACACTCTCTCTCTCTCTCTCTCTCTCTGTGTCTTATCTCTCTCTCTCACTCACTCACTCTCTCTGTGTCTCTCTCTCTCACTCACTCACTCTCTCTCTCTGTCTCTTTCTCTCTCTCTCACTCTCTCTCTCTCCTGGACATAGTTAGCCGGCAGTTGCATGTGGCAAACCCGATGCAAGAGGCAAGCATATGCGTATATATAATATGTAAAGACAATTCTTTCAAATCCTCAATCTGTTGGGGTGTTTATTTGGTTGGTTAGTTGTTTTTTGTCGTTGTTTTTGTTGTTGTTGTTGTTTTTGTCTGAATACCATAATTTACGGAATACCTGTTGTTGTTTTTATGTTAGATATTCAATTGTTTGTTTATTTGTTCATGTATGTATGTATGTATGTATGTATGTAGGTATGTATGTGTGTATGTATTTTCTTTTCTTCCTTCCTTCCTTCATACATTTATTCATATTTTTCGTATATCTGCCTGTCTGTTTGGCTATCTACTTATCTATCTATCTATCTATCTAATCATTGAATTGTTCGTTTATTTTTCTATTTATTCATATATTTATCTATTCATTAGAGTGAGCGCAAATTCATTCACGTTTTTAAGACACCAACCGAAATAGAAGGAGAATAAAAAAAATAAAAAAACGAAAGAAAAAATCCAAAACGAAGGTTCTCTCTGAGGCTTTAACTCACTCAGTACGGCCAGTCCTCTCTTCTCCTCTACACAGACCCCTCGGATGTCCAGTGGGTGTCTGAATGACCCAACCTTTAGCTTCCGTCGTCAGAACTGTGGTATTCTTTGTCAACATTCACCTCTTCAGTTTTAGAGCGTTCCGCTTGCAATATTTTGATGATGGTAATTGGGATGAAACGCTGTTAACGTCGTCTCTTTCGCCGTTCGTATGGAGAGAGTTTTAATACGGCTTTAGCACGAAGATTCCACACCTATGTCTCTGTCGCTGTCTCTGTCTCTCTCTGTCTCTGTCTCTCTCTTTTAGAATGGGTGGACACTTATCAGTACACGAAAAATGGTATTATGGAAGTTCAGAAGTTAGAGTGGTTAATTCATATAAATACTTAGGAATGATATTTTCAACAAAATTAAGTTTGAATTATGCATGGGAAGATTCGTGTAGTAAAAGGAAAAAGGGCGTCACCGAAATTTTAAAAACTTTAAGAAAGCTCAATGCTTTTGATTGTTGTTTGTTTTGGAAACTATTTGACACACAGATAGAACCTTCAATTACATATGCATCTGAAATTTGGGGACTAAAATAAATTCGCAGATTGAGAAAGTACATACTTGTGCTATTAAACGTTTTCTTAATGTGCCACTACATCCATCCAACACAGTTTTATACGGAGAAACGGGAAGATATCCTTTGTATGTAAAAACGTATGTAAGGTGCATTAAGTACTGGTTGAAACTGTTGAAGCTTCCACAAACACGTCTTTGTAAGCAGGTCTATGATATGATGTATGTACAATTAGAGTTAGGGAAAGAAAACTGGGCTTATAGAGTAAAGAAGGTTTTATCAGAACAAGGCTTTGGATTTGTGTGATTGTCACAGGGAGTAGGAAATGATCAGCAGTTTATCTCAGAATTTAAAGACAGACTCATTTGTTCTTTTAAACAAAACTGCATTCGGAAAGCAAAGAAAGTTATAGTTTGTTTTTTCATTTATGAATGTATTTCAGCCTGAAAAAAATTCTAAATGTTATTACAGACAAATGGCACAGAATTAGTTATGCAAGGTTTAGATTAAGGACACTTGGTTTTAACGCAAATAAGAAATGGTTTGAACTTGGGACTTCCACAGAACTACCTTGCTCTGCATGTGGATTCCAAATTGATGATGAAAAACATTTTCTCTTTCAGTGTAAAGCTTATGAGGTTGTGCGAGAAAAATGTAAACTTTTTAATTCAAATGTAGCTAGAATGGACGACGTTGTTTCTGTTTTATCATCTGAGGATAGTATTGTAATTAGATCAGTTGCAAAGTTCATCGCAGAGGCACAAAAAAATTAGACAAGGATTTCTTAACAATAATTAAAATAATGAATTTGAAGGTAGTTAACTATGGTTGATGTTGATGCTGAATTGTTCTTAAAGGAAAGTTCAGACTACAAGAAATAACGTGCGAATGGATGGTCAAAACACGAAGTATTTCATGTATGTTTTTATTGTTTCTTGTTTGATTGTTTGTTTCTTTTCTTTGCATAGTGTGTTGTAAGTGTGCTGCTAATCTTTATTTATCTTCAGTGTTGATAATTTATTTGATCATTATGGGAAATATGATCACTTGGCATTGAAACAAATGTTAACCCCCGAACCCATTGTCAAAAGACCTTTTTGTAGGCAATGACAATAAACAGTTTGAAGTCTCTCTCTCTCTCTCTCTCTCTCTCTCTCTCTCTCTTATTTATTTTTTTTTTTAATCTTAACAATATGTTGTATTTTATCATTTTGTTGTTGGTGTTGTTTGTCGTTGATTTTCGTTTTACTCTTAGCAATGTGTCAATTTGTCTGTGAACCGTCGCTGTTCGTTTAATCATACATTGTCCCCCTTGCCAAAATGATAGTATTGTCAATGGCAATAAAACAATGTCCGTGTCTCTGTCTCTCTCGAATGTATGAATGATTGAATGTA
>NC_134909.1:13490692-13493192 GCF_041734735.1 Babylonia areolata | reverse complement strand
TTTTTGTAAGGTAAGAAAATGTCAAAATGCGAAATCTGATAATCCGAAATAGTTCTTTTTTCTCTTTTCTTTTTTTCAAATGGGTGAGGAAACAAAAGAGAGAGAAAAAAAAAAAAGAAACGTCGTTGCAGAGAATTTTTCAAGCTGGAAAATGAAAGTGAAAAAGTATATGACACAATTTGAAGTTTTTGTTTTATTGTTTTTTGGGTTTTTTTTAAATGAGGGCGGGATCTACTCTCTCTGTCTCTCTCTCTTCTCTCTTGCTTTGACCATCAGCAGCTATTTCACGAACAGAAGGCGACTGGTGTCTAGACAAACGCACAATTTTCTCTCTTGCTTTGACCATCAGCAGCTATTTCACGAACAGAAGGCGACTGGTATCTAAACAAATGCACGATTTTTTTAAAATATTAAAATATAGCATACAGGTTCTTTCCTTCTTTTATTGTTTTCACCAAATAAGAAAAAAAGAGAAAAAAAAAAAAAAACAAAATTGAATAATGAATGAATTGAAATAAATAAACAATATAAGAACAAAAATGAATGAAAAAAAACCACACAACCAAAAACGAATAGATAGATCAATAAATAAATGAATAGATATATATGTAACTAAACAACAACAACAACAACAAAAGAAAAGCATATGGTGTGAACGTAGGCGCTTAAAAAAAACAAAACAAAAAACTTTTTGTTATTTCTTTTTCTTTATTCTTTTCTTTTTTGTTTATATATATATTAATATATATATATTTTTTTTTTTTTTTTTTTAATTATTATTTTTTTTTTTTTTCCACAGTTTCAACAACACAGGAAAACAGAAAAGTTTCGTCACTACATTCCATGGATTTTGAGCCGTGATGGGAAAAGGTCTGGGGTGTGGAGGGTGGGGTGTGGGGTGGGCTGGGGGGTGGAGAAGCGAAAAGACAAAGGGAGAAGAGTGAGGGAGGGAGGGAGGGAAGGAAGGAAGGAGGGGGTATCCTCTTTATCATCTTATAACGTGTTAGTGTCATGTAATGGTACTTGGAATTTTCTTGAATATATGATATCACGGAAGTATTACCCTTTTTTTTTTTTCTTCCAATAACAGGTAAAGTGTCATGAAATGGCTATTGGATTTTTTTTCTCAAATAACAGTGTCATAAAACGGTGAAAAAATATATATCACGAAAAAAAAAAGTTATCTTCTTTATCTTCTCTAATAATAGGTGTTTTAATATTAATTGATATCACGAAAATGTTCGTTTAGTAAAAAAAAAATCACCAATAGCGATGCACTATCATCAAACTAGCGAAGAAAACGATGTCCTATCGCAATAAATTTCCAATCGGACGTGAGCTGTGGAAAATGATGACATGCTTTCGAATTTATTTTATTTTATTTTGATTTTCATTCTTATGGAATGGAAAGAAGAAAAAAAATTAAAAAATGCATGTATTCGGAACCTGCTTGAGAGAGAGAGAGAGAGAGGGGGGGGGGGTGGATGGGGGGAGAGAAAGAGTGAGAGAGAGAGAGTGAGAAAGCGAGTGGGAGAGGGAGAGAGAGAGAGTGGGAGAGTGTGGGAGAGAGAAAGGGAGAGAAAGAGTGTGTGAGACAGAGAGAGAGTGGGAGAGAGAGAGAGAGAGAGGAGTGGGAGAGAGTGAGAGAGAGAGAGGGGGGGAAGGGAGAGAGAGAGTGAGGGAGGGAGAGAGAGAGGAGTGGGAGAGAGAGTGAGAGAGAGAGGGGGGAGGGAGGGAGAGAGAGAGGGAGGGAGGGGGAGAGAGAGGAGTGGGAGAGAGGAGAGAGAGAGAGGGAGGGAGGGGGCGGGAGAGAGAGAGGAGTGGGAGAGAGAGTTAGAGAGAGGGGGGTTGGGGGGAGAGAAAGAGTGAGAGAGTGAGAAATCGAGTGGGAGAGAGAGAGAGAGAGTGGGAGAGTGTGGGGGAGAGAAAGGGAGAGAAAGAGTGTGTGAGACACAGAGGGAGAGTGGGAGAGAGAGGGAGAGAAAGAGAGAGAGAGAGAGAGAGACAGAGAGAGAGAGAGAGAGAGAGAGAGAGAGAGGTGGGATCGTTTAATTCAGTTTGGCCATCAGCTGCGATCGACCACTGCGTAGGAAGGGGAAGAACTCTTTGTGAGCGACCAACCGGCCTGATGACTGGATTGTGTGTTGTGCTGTGGGGGGAGAAAGAGACAGACAGAGAGACAGAGAAAGAGAGACAGAGGGGGGGAGAGAGAGAGAGAGAGAGAGAGGGGTGTTGGGAGAGAGAAAAAACAAGGCGGGGTGGGGGAGAGGGAGAGTAGGGGGTGGAAGATGGGGCGGTGGGGGGGGGGGAGGGGGAAGGTATGACAGTTCGGGGTGAGGGGGTGGGAACTGAGGGGGATGGAGGAGGGGAGGAGATTGGGAGAGGGTGGGTTTGGGGGCGAGCGGTGGGGGGTAGGGGGGGGGGGGGGTAGAGGGAGATAGGGGGGGGGGGGTCTCAATCTTCGTCGACGATGACTGTGTATAATAGAGTGTTATGAGAT
>NC_134909.1:13483192-13485692 GCF_041734735.1 Babylonia areolata | reverse complement strand
GAGTGAGAGAGAGAGAGAGGGAGAGATAGGGAGAGAGAGTGAGAGGGAGAGAGAGAGACAGAGAGAGATAGGGAGAGAGAGAGAGATTGCGTGAGTGAGAGAGTTTCAGTTTCAGTTTCACTTTCTCAAGGAGGCGTCACTGCGTTCGGACAAATCCATACACGCTACACCACATCTGTTGAGCAGATGCCTGACCAGCAGCATAACCCAACGCGCTTAGTCAGGCCTTGAGTGCATGCTTACATATTTGTGTACCTATGAAAGTGGATTTCATTTTACGTAATTTCGCCAGAGGACAACACTCTCGTTGCCATGGGTTCTTTTTCAGTGCGCCAAGTGCGTGCTGCACACGGGACCTCGGTTTATCGTCTCATCCGAAAGACTAGACGCTCAGTTTGATTTTCCAGTCAAACTTAGGAGAAAGGGCGGGATTCGAACCCACACCCTCACGGACTCTCTGTATTGGCAGCTGAGCGTCTTAACCATTCTGCCACCTTCCTCCCTTGAGTGAGAGAGAGAGAGAGAGAGGGAGGGAGAGAGAGAGACAGAGAGAGAGGGAGACAATGAGAGAGAGACAGAGACACAGAGAGAGAGAATGAGAGAGAGACAGACAGAGAGAGAGGGGGAGAGAGAGACAGAGACACAGAGAGAGAGGGAGAGAGAGAATGAGAGAGAGACAGAGACACAGAAAAAGAATGAGAGAGACAGAGAGAGAGGGGGGAGAGAGAGAGGGAGAGAGAGAAAATGAGAGACACAGAGAGATAAGGAGAGAGAGAGAATGAGAGAGAGACAGAGACACAGAGAGAGAATGAATGAGAGAGAGAAGGGAGAGAGAGAAAAAATGAGAGACAGAGAGATAAGGAGAGAGAGAGAGAATGAGAGAGAGACAAAGAGAGAGAGAATGAGAGAGACACAGAGAGGGTGAGAATGAGAGAGAGAGAGAGAGAGAGAGAGAGAGAGAGAGAGAGAGAATGAGAGCATTGCGCCATGGCCATTGGATTGGAATGAGCCATTTTTTTTTTTCAGTTATTTACAACCCAGACCCAGAGACCCAGAAAGAGAAAATGAGAGACAGAGAGAGAGAGAGATAAGGAGAGAGAGAGAATGAGAGAGAGACAGAGAGAGAGAGAGAATGAGAGAGAGACACAGAGAGGGTGAGAATGAGAGAGAGAGAGAGAGAGAGAGAGAGAGAGAGAGAGAGAGAGAGAGAGAGAGAGAGAGAGAGACGACGAAAGCATCCTGAATGGAAAAGAAAGAACAGGCTGCCAAAGACATCATTATACACACACAGCCTGAACAGCATCTGCGAACACTGTGACATGGAGATCAACTGCAGGTAAGACGGAGGTCATGTCAGTAAGACGCACTCCTCCTGAAAAAAAAAAAAAGGATAATTAATTAATTATCACCATCAACCGACAGCACCTCAAACTACTAACCCCATACAAAGAGCTCAGATAACCAAAAGGAGCATCTTTGCTGAGGATGGGAAGTCGGACAGAGAAATTAGATAGTGGACTCCCGAAGGCAAACTCTTGTCAGTTATTAAGCCAGCGCCCATCCTGGCCTGAAGCATCGAAGCATACCTCTGGAAACCGAAGCCATATTGATAAACACACTCTGACCTCCCAGTGCCAGACCTGAACCTGGAAAAAAAAAAAAAAAGAAAAAAAAAAAAGCAACAACAAGAAGACAAAAAAAATCCTGGAGCCAGTTCCATTGCTCGGACGGAAGAGCCTAGCGTGGTCGTAACCCGCTACTAACTATGTGTAGTATGGAACTGACCAATGGCGTAGTTCGGTCAATGTAGGCATTTAGTCACTGTGTAACTGTCAAAAAGTTAGAACCAAGCTATGCAACTGGCACCTGGTGTGCAAAACTGCAACTTGTGAGATGAGACATCTCCACCGAACAGCTGGCAAAACCAAAAAAAAAACAAAAAAACAAGAGAGGCAAGGCCTTCAAGACTCACTTGTGATAAATTACGTCCCCTAGCATTAATTACAGAGTAATTTCCCTTTTTTACCCTCTGCACCAAAACGTTTGCAAAATAAATAAAAATTCCATGCTTAGCAAAAGAAGTTCCTGTTTGAACAAAAAATGATAATAATGACTCCTCTAGTTGTTGTGTCAGAATAAGAGGTCAAAGTGCCAAGTTTAGAGAATACAAAAATATCAATATAACAGTAAATGCAGCTTGCATATAATTAGGCTTCATTTTTTTTTTTTTGTGCCCACCCCAGAGGTGCAATATTATTTTAAACAAGATGACTGGAAAGAACTGAATTTTTCCTATTTTTATGCCAAATTTGGTGTCAACTGACAAAGTAGTTGCAGAGAAAATGTCAATGTTAAAGTTTACCACGGACACACAGACACACAGACACAGACACACACACACACACACACACACACACACACACACACACACACAGACAACCGAACACCGGGTTAAAACATAGACTCACTTTGTTTACACAAGTGAGTCAAAAAGGTACCG